>NC_079319.1:79103610-79405058 GCF_029931775.1 Euleptes europaea
ATGCTTTACTTGATCTCAAATAGATCACGATGGGTAGCCATAGCAGTAGAAAGTAGCAGTAGGAGTCCAGTAGCACCTTAAAAGACTAACAAAATTTCTGGCAGGGTATGAGCTTTCGTGAGCCACATCTCACTTCTTTGGAAGAGTTGATCTCAAATAGTTTGAGGTAAGCAACTGTTTTCATCAGCACTTTCAGATCAAAGATTTCCATAAGCAGGAATGGAAGGAAAGTTTGTTGTATTAGTGAAGTATACTACTTGTAGGGTTATGAAGTTTACCCTAATGAAAATAGCTGGCAGGCAGTCTGAAGCACTTCAACATTTTCTTGAAATGAAATTAACTCTGATGAAATTCAAATTTGGTAGTATACTTTAGGCCTTTCAAAGATTTTTGCTTATTTTCCTAATATGTCTTAAAGTCTGATGACAGTGTTTTTTGTTGGATGCTGTTTTCTTCATTTTGAACTTTTGTGTGATTTCAGTATTAGCAACAGACTACAGTAATAGCCATGCGCTAGGAGGACAATATCATATGAGATGGGACAAGAGATCCAGTGGTGATAATTCTGTTCTTCTACCTGATACAGAACATTTCCCATCATAGATCTGCCTTTCTCATGAAAATCCATCAACACAAAAATGGTGCTTGCTTGCCACGTTGTGTAAGAATCAAAAGCACTAAGTTTTATGTAGCATCTTTGTTATTGCAGAATCCAAGCATAATCTGTGTTGCTTGCAGTGTATGCAAATGGCAGTTATGTGCTTGTTATATGGCTATGTAACTAAATAGAAATAGTCTTTTTAAAAATGAGGATACCCACTTTCAAGATTTCACCCTTCTAAGTTTTAGAATGCCAAAATGAAAGGAGCATAAATGGCAACCGTTACATTTTATTGTCATGCAGTCTATTTGCCTGCCATGTTCTCTTTTACGGATCACTTTTTATCCCGTTGGTGTTGCAACAAGGAATATAAAGCCATCTTACAGCTCTTGACACCTGATTTCATACTTCTTAATAATTACTTCAGTTCGTCTCTGACAGCAAGAGCTTGCTGGAGTGCATACAAATCTTGACTCGCTTTGGGGAAATAAATAATTTCATAATAACTTTACTGTAACAGGATGTGTGTGGTACTATGGTAGGAGATTAATATTGTAGGGGGAAATGTTTAGGGTTGTGCTGCATTGAAATATTCAAAATACAGATTAATATGTTGTATTAGTATAATATCATTTAGTAATATTGTTGTAAGAAGTTGATGTTCAGGAACCGTGTGGTACATGATAATAGATTAATGTTTCATGAAAAACCATTTGCTGCACATAGTTCCTGCATTAATGTGCTTACTGATTTGTCTGAAATTTATTTCTGATCCTTCATTTCTGAGGAGAGCTCAGGGAACACCAAATCAAGTCTTGTTTAGTGGCTTTTCTGAGACCTAGAGATGGCAAATATTTTGTCAAGGGGTGCCATCACAAAGTGGAAAGCATGTACCTCTACAAATCCCATTTTTTGCACATGTCCTGTGGTAGATAGACCCGGGGAAAGGATAGTGTTATATAGTCTGTAAGACACTTGTATAAAAAGCCATAACAGGAACCTTCACTCACATTCCCGCATGGTAGAATGGTTCACCTGAGAAGTCTGCCCAAATGTGTCCTGTACATTGGACTTTAGGGCCATAGTGACATAGTGTCGCTACTATCTTTAACCTTACAGGGGGGGGGGAACTCTGCAAAATCAGAAGTGCTGTGTTGTAAAATATTGCAGAAAGGCAAAGGTACCAAATTGGAAATATTGATCCAACTTCTTTTGCCCTGTGCATGCTGTTTCTTCAGGTTCCTCTGCTTGACAGCTGCATTATACCCATCAAAGACCCTGGGAACAATTTCATTTCACCCTAGTGAAAACAGGACATCTTTGTCAGTATTTGAATTCAAGTCTACTTTGGTTTATGTTTTAATCAGTGTGCAAAGCAAATATGAAACCTAAATGGGCTCTAAAATATGCTCCATTTTCCTTCTCTACTCTCTTGAACAAGAGATGGATTGACTCAATAAAGGAAGCCACAGCCTTCAATTTGCAAGATCTGAGCAAGGCTGTCAAAGAAAGGACATTTTGGAAGACTTTCATTCATAGGGTCGCCATAAGTCGGAAGCGACTTGACGGCACTTAACACACACACACTCTCTCTCTTGAACAATACTTATACTAGCAGCCCATTCCTGAGCCTTGCAGCGGCTGGGAGCGACATGGCCAAGGCACCGCTGTGGCACCTACAAAGAGGTTTCCCTGCCACTGCAAGGCAAAAAAAAAAAAAAAAACCTTTAAAAACATAAATTTGCGAAAATGGGGAAAATAGCCCCATTGAAAACAGCGATGCTGTGCCAACAAAAAGCTGGTGCAGCACCACTGTTTCTTAAGGGGTCTCTCTCTCTCTCTCTCTCTCTCTCTCTCTCTCACACACACACACACACACACACACACACATTTTAGAAAGCATCTGCTATGTTCTTTTGCATTTAGATTATAGGCCATGCCGTTGAGAACTGGGCTTCCACTTCAGTTACATTTTACTTCAAAGTACATTCCATTCCAGTAGAATCCAGTAGTTTAGTGTATAGTCTAGTTAAAACCTGTCTTTGGTTTCCTTAATCCAGCCACAGCCTCTGTGCAATAATTGTGCTGCTATGAAGAGTTGTTACGTGGGCATTTACAGTCTGATATGGAGTAGAGCCCTGTGTTATAAGTGAGCCAACTTTCTGATTTTTTATACATACATACATACATACATACATACATACATACATACATAATCTGAAAGTTGGTTCACATTTACACACACACACACACACACACAGAGAGAGAGAGAGAGAGAGAGAGAGAGAGAGATCAATAGTTTCTCCTGCTTTTTCTGGGAAGAGTAATTGCTTTTAAACACAAGTGTAACTGCTGTGTTATTGTTTTGTCAGTTTTCTCAGTTGTTCTGTGTGTTTGCTTATTAATCCTTGGAGACTAACATGTCTTAATTTTTTAGTTTCTGGAGGAATTCAGAGACAGTGCTCCTATTGCAGCTTTTGGTGGATAAAGCTGACACTGCATTCTCCCCCTTTGTTTTCAAGTATGAGTTCTAGTTTTCATTTTTAGGGCTTTTAGTGCTAAGGTCAAAACCACATGTCCATATTAAAGCACATATATTTCCACTTGGAAATCTTCTCCCCAGCTTCATGTGATCTGCGTTATTGTGGTTCACAAGGGATGCTCTCACACAGTTATCTGAGTTTAGTCTGCTGCAGTTCTTTGGTGTTAACCCCTCCTTTTGTTCCCACCCACATGTCTACCGCAAGTAGGCAAAGGCAGACATTCTTCTCAAATAAAGCATGTTACTCTGTGCTTCAGTGCTGGTGCATATCCACAGTGTTTAAAACAAGTCAAAAACAAGTACCTGGGGACTTGGGGATGTCGAGAAACAAGGGCAGAGCTGCTCAGCTGTTGGCACAGAAGGAAACAAGGTGACTATTTGCCTTTATTCCTTCTCTCTCAGATATGTATACAATTCCTTGGCGAGCAGTGTGTATGTGTGTGGATAGTATCCCTGGGAAGTCAAAGCCAGTATGAAGGGAATATGGCAGCTGTGCTTGCTTTGTTGGATTTGGGGGGGGGTTACTCCCTTTCAATTTTCTTCTTCCTACTCTCACCAAAACAAGACAGAGATTGCTTTAGAACCAGGGCTTCTTCCCTCCACTTTTTCTTTTTCTTTTCTCCTTTTTCCTGTTATTATTGATGAGAGACACTCCATTTGGATAAAATATTTTCAAAAAGACATTCCCAAATGCATGCAACTCTGTAAAAATAATGGTAGGTAAATGACTAAAATCCTTTCAAGGAGAATAGTTCTGTTCACAAATTTTACAAAAACCTCTGGAAAGTTGAAATTCAGTTGTAAATCCAAATTCTGGCATGAGAATCAATCTTTCTGAAAATATGATATGAAATATGAAAATATGATACAATTAAAAATTGTATTTCTGTCTTTCTCATATACACAACAAGCATGGGGAAATGGTTTATAAAAGTGCTTTTAAGTGGCACATATAACATTGGTCTAACTTCCTAGTTTGACCATCTGTGAGCCTATAAACAAGAACAAAGAAGACATTCCCCTCTCTTAACAATACCTTGGTAAAGTTTTCATATACATATACAGGACCTGGACAGCATGTCTGACCACAGAGAGTTAGCAAAGGTTATATGGTACCTGTATGTTTTTCCTGCAGTGCAAATTGATAACAGCCAACTCCCAAACTACGAATGATATATCTTAAGGGCTTTACATAGAGTTTGAAAAGCATGGGGGATAGAATTGCGCCCTGTGGAACCCCTCAGGATAGGTCCCACACTGGTAACTGGTCACCGACTGCCATCCTTTGAGTCTGGTCCATAAGGAATGATTTGAACTAGTCCAACGCACATCCCCTGATATCTACTTCTGCCTCCAAGTGCCTCAACAAGATGGCATGCTCCACTGTATCAAAGCTGCAGATAAATCCAGTAGGAGCAATTAAGATGCATGATCTTTATCTAAATTCAAATGCAGCTTGTCTACTAAAGCCAGGAGGGCCATCTCCATCTCATAGCCCAGCCTGAAGCAAGATTGGAAAGGGTCCAGAGCAGATGAGTTATCCAAGAAGATCAGTAGTTGGTCTGTGACTGCTTTCTCAGTCACTTTGCCAAAAAAGGGCAGATTAGAGACTGGGTGATAATTGGCCACATAATTTTTCTGTAGGGATTGTTGTCCAAGTAGTGGACAAATAACCACCTCTTTGAATGGCAGAGGAAAGGTGCCCTGAGTGATTTATTTATGATAGAGGATTGATGATGTAGTCGTTACATTATGCTAGTAGCTAAGATGGGCAAAGATCTAAGGAGAAACTAGTGGCCTTCACAGATCCTAGGATCTTGTCACATCCGTCACAGAAACTGGATCAAGAAGCTCCATATATGGACCAGGTGATGTATGAGGTATTTCCTCTGGCTGATCTGTGCTACAGCTGTCATCCAGATGAGTGTTTTCATGATATTCTATCAGTGGAAAACTTTGCAAAGTATCACAACTGAAAAGAAAAGCTCCGGTATAGGAGTCAGCAGATGCCCAGCTACCTTGAACAATTGGGGTGATCATGAACAAACTGATGCAGTGATAGCAGAGAAGTCACATTTCTTTATCGTTGTCACAGCTGCTACATAGGCCTTCCAATGGGCTCTGTAGCACAAGATGTCAGACTCTGTACGAGTTCTCTGTCAGCATCATTCTAGACATCTCCTGGCTCTCTTTCAGTCACCCAGCTCCATAGTAAACCAGGGTGCTGTGTAAAAAGCCCTCCTAAAGAATTCAGTTTTGCATAATTTATGGAAACCAGATGAACTGTGAGTTTTCCTGGCTGCATCAGGGAGGCCATTCCATAAGATGGGGGCCATAATAGAGAATGTGGTGTCATCTGGGTATCTCAAAGTGTTAATATTCTTTCCTCCAATTTTCGCACCACCTTCATATAAACTGAATCCAGTTTTCCTTATGATATGCTTGGTATATAGATTGTACAAAGAGGGAGATAAAGTACAACCTTGTCTAACTTTGCCAATTGGAGACCATTCTGTTTCTCCATATTCTGTCTTAACTGTAGCCTCTTATCTAGAGTACAGGTTGCGCATCAAAACAATCAGATGTTGTGGCACATCCATATCTTTCAAAACCACCCATAGCTTTTCATGATCCATACAGTCAAAACTATGAAACACAAAGCTGATTTTCTTCTGAAATTCTCCTGTATGCTTTAGTAACCAATGTAAATTCGCAATATGATCTCTAGTGCCTCTTCCTTTTCTGAATCCAGCTTGAACATCTGGTATTTCTCATTCCATATATGGTAACAGTCTTTCTTATAAGATTTTGAGCATCACTTTACTTGTGTGAGAAATTAATGTGATAGTCTGATAGTTGTGCATTCCCCCCCCCCCCCGAATTGGCTCAGTTCAAGGTATTGGCTGTCACATACAAAGCCCTTCATGGCCTTGGTCCTTCAGATCTGCAGAGCTGTCTCTTCCCTATGCTCCAGCATAACAGTTTTACTTTGAGCAGGGCCTGCTGCAGGTACCACCCTGCAAATGGGCAAAATCAACAACTGCCTGAATATATGCATTACTGGCAGAAAATAGTGCACACTTGAAACGACTACTGATGAAAGTTAAAGCAGAAAGCACCAAAGCAAGATTACAGCTGAACATCAAGAAGACAAAAATAATGAGTGCTGGAGAATTATACAACTTCAAGGTTGACAGTGCAAAAATTGATATTGTTCAATATATAATGTACAATGTTTATCTGGTACCCTGTCATGTTGATGGTGCATTTGATCAGTTTGTTTTTGGATGTTCTGCTGTATTTTTGTTTTCCCTTTTTATTGTTGTTTTTACTGGTGTTGTATGGGTACTTACACTGCTTTGTTGTTTTGTGCTGGCCAATGGCCGTATCAATAAAATGTAAAATGTAAATGATATTGTTCAAGATTTTCTATTGGCTCAATCATCAACCAAAAGGAAGACTGCAAACAAGAAATCAGAAGGAAATTGAGCCTGGGAAGGGCAGCCATGAAGGGGCTAGAAAAAATCCTTAAGTGTAAAGAACTGTTTCTGGCTACCCAGATCAAGATAAGTGATGCCATAGTATTCCCCATTACTATCTATTGGTGTGAAAGATGGACACTGAAGAAAGCTGATGGAAAGGAAGTTGATTCATTCGAAATGTGGTGTTGGAGGAGAGTTTTACAGATACACCAAAAAGACAAACAATGGAATCAAATCAAGCTTGAACTTTCCCTAGAAGCTAAAATGACTAAACGGAGTCTGTTGTACTTTGGTCACATTATAAGAAGACAAGAGTCACTGGAAAAGACAATAATACTGGGAAAAGTTGAAAGCAGTAGGAAAAGAGGAAGACCCAACATGAGAAGAAGAGACTCCAATCAAGGAAGCCACTGGCCTCGGTTTGCAAGACCTGAGCAAGGCTGTCAATTATAGGACATTTTGGAGGTCATTCATTCATAGGGTCACCATATGTTGGAAGTGATTTGATGGCACTTGGCACACACACAACTGATGGGCAGCCAGTGAAGTGACCGCAGAATGGGAGTAATATGCATGCTCTGCCAAGCTCCTGATAATAACCCAGCTGCAGTGTTCTGTACCAACTGGAGTCTCTGAGTAGACTTTGTGGGGATGCCTATGTAGAGTGTGTTACAGTAATCTAGTCTTGATGTAATGAAATGGTTCAGAAAGATGTTTTGGTAAAGGGATAAGTGCGGTGGTTTATACTAACATGCTTAGTATGTGATGTCTGTTGCTGTATGATCTTACTCTGTGATTTCTGGATTGTTTAACATATCTTGTTAATGCTTATGCTTTGTTTCAGCTTTGTTTTAGATTTCTGTAGTACAAATCCAATTGTTTATTAGATGTCCCATCCTGCTGATTGTTGTATTAATTTACACTGTGTAATCCACCTGGAGTCTCAGTGAGAAAGACAGATTATAAATAATGTAAACAAATAAATAAAATCAATATGATTGAAGCCATCTTACCATGCAGTCTATTTATTTGGAAGTCAAGGTAAACAGAAACATTGTTCCAGAACATACTGTTTAAAAATGTGACCTTAAATGAAGTTGTTCGCTTTGAATAATTTTCTGCTGAGCCCTGTGAATCAACAACCCATGTTGTGTTTTTACTGGGAAGGCCTGTTTCTAGCCAAGCATTCTTTACATTTCCCCCAGGATTTAGCCATGAAAATCATGCTGGACATACTTACAAGTGTGAAATGTATGCATATCTGTTGCAATGTACTGTTTTGCGGCAAAACTCTATGGAAACGTTTCTTTGCCACTGTCAGATCCAATACCTCAAGGACCAAGGTTCTTTGTCTGCTATTTCAGCTTCAGTGAATAAAAAGAGTACGTTGAACTGTATGGATTGCTAAGCTGGCTTCTGTGGAACGTTTTGTCTTTACAGCAAACAACTGCTTGAGTGCTTGAGAAAGATCAAGGTATCCCAGATTTTCCTATTCAATAAAGTGGCAAGCTTGCACATAAGTGCGTGTCCTCCAGTAAATTTAAACACTGTTACTTTGTTCCTGCACAGTGATCTCCAGCATTGTGTCCACCTCTGTGTTTCCTAGCATTCACTGGCTACTTCCCCAAAGCAAAGAGGTACTCCTGGCTTTCCTCCACTTTACTGGCGTAAACAAGGAATTAGCTTTTATTATGGTTTGAACATATCATTGGAGAAGACCAGGTAGAGATTACAAAGTTTCTGTTCTGGTGAACATTTGAACTGTTTCCCTATTCAGGCATTTGGGATTCTTCATTACAAGTTGACCTTTTTCCAGCCAGAGTTAAGCGGCTCTTCTGCCAGGACCTTCCCTCTGCCAGACTCACTCGCCGCTCAGCTAGCGGCTGTTATCAAGGATCCCTTCCACCAACATTACATCAGCTCCCATTGGTTGCTCTTAGGGAGGGATGTAACCAACCTGTCTGTCACAGAGTTCCATACAGCTTTTTATAGAATCAGCATGGAAGATCTAACGGCAGGAACTAGCACAAAAACCATATTTTGATTTTTTTTTAAAGGCATTTGCTTCATTTGCCTATCAGATGTTTCTTTTGAAATACTCAAAAGAACTGTTTTAATGAAGCACTAAAACTGATACTTCCTTGCCAGCAGGGATCTTTCTAAGTCCTCAGATTATTAAAGACGCATGAAAACTGCAAGAGTATCTTCTTGAATCATTTACATTTTTTTTCCTTTTTATGGGCTTATGTAACCATGCAGAAAATCTAATAATAAGGGTGCTATTAGTATATGGTGCAGTGCCTTTGTGGAAGCTGAGGTGTCATGTTATTACAAATTACAGTGCAGAAATGCTACTCATTGAGTTTCAGTATATTACTTATTTGAGTAACCTTTGTCTAAAGATCTTAGCCTAATTGAACCATCTTTCTCTTTGTTCTTTTCTTCTGTTTCATAGCTGTTCAATGGAATAACACTACCAACTGCCTGCCTTTTTTATGTGATCTAGGAGTGGGCCCTGGTATACCTAATCTCCGTTCACTGGTATGAGGGCTGTAGAACCCTACAGACGCGTGCGCGCACACACACACACACAAACACACAATTTCTGATCTCCTCTTTGTTTTTTTGTATTCCCTGACAGTTATTCTAATTTCTGTGAGGGTTGAACACACAAAAATATGGCCAAGATAAATGGCATATTATGCAAATGTAATCCACCACGTTTGTTTTTTTCCTAAATAGTGTAATTTCCATCAGGTGCTTCATCCCTTTTTTGCCATGAATTTAAGGTAATGAGGGAAAAAAACCTAACAGAAAGTCTTATTACCAAATTGTTCTTTGTCTAAAGAGAGGAGGATTCTCACATTGGTTCCACTTCAGTTCCCCAAGAACTGTACTGTTCCTGTGATTTTCAGGATCTTTCACAATGAATAAGAACACCACCACCTTATAGTTCTTTTTTTACTTTTACTCTCCTATTAACAGGAATAGATGTAAACCTTTAGTCCCATCTCTTATGGGGAAGGGCTGTGGCTCAGTGCTAGAGCATCTGCTTTGCACGCAGAAGGTCCCAGGTTTAATTTCCAACATCCTCAGTTAAAAGTATCAGGTAGTAGGTGATGTGAAAGATCTATACCTGAGACCCTGGAGAGCCACTGCCAGTTTGAGTAGACAATACTGACCTTGAATGACCAGTGATTTGAGTCAAGTATAAGGCAGCTTCATGTGTTAATGTGATTAGCTACCGCCTGGGTGACTTGAGAAGACAGCACCTCTAGCTGCTACCCACAGCTAGCCTGAATACCTAATGTGGTAGGGAAAGGACTCTGACCTTCTTTCCTCTTCTAGTCAGAAAGAAAAACTGATATTCAGTTCTGTTTGAGATGGGGGCAACATTGGGAATTTTGCTGATCACATGAACAACAGAATGGGCTCTGTTCTGATTTATCCCATTATCACCTCCATCAAGAACAGCAGAAGCTTCACTCTACCTCATCTCCAATGGTGAGAGATTGTCTTCTGATGTGGACCCAAGCAATTGTAAAGATGCTGGGAATACCTAGATCTAGAGCACTGGGATTGCAGATGTGAGGAAGCCCCACTCCGCTGATAGAACTCTTATCAGTAAAGATCTACTGAGTGATCCACTCCATTATTTAAACTGGAATGTCTTTATGTGCACTATTTTAAACCATTTTTTCCAAAACTCATAACAGTATAAAAATAAAGCTGCATAACATCACAAAATTTTATCCTAATTACCCCAAGGTTTTTTTTTAACTGACAAACCAATATCATGAAAACATAAGTCCATTTCAATTTACCACACTGCAAATGCCCACTAAACCAAGCCGTTTCACCTACTTCTAGGTAAGTGTTAAGGCTGGGCACAAGTGAACCCCTTCATGAAGTAAATTCTGCAGATGGGACTGTTGCACAGTACAGATTACACTGTGATTGCTATTAAAAGAATACAACCAATACTTTTTTTGTAAAAGAAAAAAAGGGTGCTGGTACGCTTATATAAAGTTGCACCAATTTCCCCATAGGACTTGGAAGAGTCCTCCCTAAAGGCTCTGGTACTCAGTACCAGTGAATACTAACACATAAAAAGGCCTCAATATGACAATTATTTTGCAAGCAGTTTGGAAGTTCAGTGTATCTCTGTAAAGAACTATTCCTTTAGTGGTAGAGCATGGATGCTGTAAATTGTGTTTGCTCAGAAAAACCAAAACATGGGCTCCTTTATTTTTAAGATATCAAGATATGATAGCGATCAGTACTGAGTTTAGGCAAATCAAATCCCCCAACAGAATTAATAATCTAATCTGCCATGAACACTGGATTTCTTCAAGCCTCAACACCTAGTTAATAATGGAAGGGTTTATTTTAGTTTATTGAACTGCAGCTATGTAAGTGATGCCATTAGTTCTCTCTTTAGATTTAATTGCTGTCCAGATGCTTGGACCGCCTAATCAGTGTTGAACCCCTGTTGGGACCTTTAGGATTGTCAGGGCCTACTGCGCTGCATAAGAAGAAATACCGTATATACTCGTGTATAAGCCGAGTTTTTCAGCCCAAAAAAAGTGCTGAAAAAGCCCAACTCAGCTTATACGCGGGTCAATATGGTAGGGGGAAGGAGGGGGAGGGGGAAACTTACCGCCGCCGCCAGCCTGCCTGCCCGTGCGCCTTCTCTGCGGGCCAGGAGCGGCCCGCGCGACCTCCTGGGCGCAGGGAGGCGGCTGCCGCCTGCCCGCGCACCTTCCCTGGTGGCGGCGGCCCCCTCCCTGCGCTCAGGAGGCCCCGCAGGCCGCTCCTGGCCCACAGGGAAGGCGCGCGGGCAGGCGGCGGCGCCCCCCCCTGCACGCAGGAGGCCCCGCAGGCCGCTCCTGGCCCACAGGGAAGCCTGCGGGGAGGGGGGAGAGGGGCTGCATTTCCCCCTCGGCCTATACGTGGGTGCCTAATTTTTCCCCATTTTTGGAGTGAAATTAGGTACCTCGGCTTATACCCGGGTCGGCTTATACCCGAGTATATACGGGTAGACTCTATTCCATGAAAATTTATTCTGGAATAAAATCTTGTTCATCTTTAACATGCCTGTCATGTGTTGCTATTTAAATATTCTGTGTGTGTTTTATTTCTGTGAATTAATATGTGGGTTTGTACATACGTTTGTGTGGTTTAAAAATGTAGGCCTCTGAGGTAAGAAAGAGGTGAGTGAGTGTTTATGATTGGTAGGTAGCTGGACCCCTAGAGCTGACTGCATATTCAGAAGGTTTGTGTGAAAAAGAAGAGAAGGGAGTTGGAAGAGAGATTGAGTGAGGTATTGTAGACTGAGAGAAGTCTGTGTTCTTGTGTGGAAGTTATTAGCCTAAATGGCAAGTGAAGAAAACAGGCCTTTCTGGAAGTTATTAGCCTGAGTGGCAAATGGTGACAATTGTCTTTCATGAATGGGAGTTTTGCCAGGGGTTCAATGCCTTTTTGACCAACACTTTTCTGTCCTGAATCCTAAAAATGCTATGAATGTTGTTGTTCATCCTGGAGAAAATCCTGGGGTTTCTGGAGTAAAGCAACAAAAATCAGGAAGCGTCTGAGTCCCTGCCCCTTGAAATGCTGCTTTGTAATTTGCTGTAGTGCTTACTGTGAGAAAAATGTCAAACGCCCCCACCCCCAGCTCCACTCTCCAGCGCTTTGGATTATGCCTGGAGATTAGGACTATTTGACCCAGGCTGATCTCAGGGAAGATCGAAGAATCGGGTTATAACAGCGTTAGGAAGACCTGGTATTTGCGAGGGCTGGACATCTCTGAGGGACGGAAACCTCATGCATAACTCCAAGGAACAGCTGAGTCAGTCCGGGGGTGAATGTCAGTCAAAGTACCTATGCATAAAGGACCAATAAGTCTTTGTGATTAGGTCTATTTAGGTGACTTTAAGAAAGAAAGAAGACCTGCACCTATCTTGCGACCAAGAAACTAGTATAAAGGAAACCATTATGCTTGTGGAGTTGTGCTGAAGACCACTTGAGAGCATTTAATTAAAATGTGTTCCTTAACAAGTGTTACAACTGGTAGCTCAGCTTCAAGATGGCAAATGCCTTATTGCCTGAGAAGAAATTTATTGGTCGCTCAGAAGGGCATGGAATCAACGAATACCTTGCTAGTCTCTGTGAAACAGGAAGCCTATCTACTGATTTGGCATTAATACATTTATCGTCATTAATTACAACGTGATAAACTATACAATACTTTTTTATGTAAATAGTCCATTGATTTAAATATACTACACTAAGTACTGACCACATTTGGGGGTTGCAGAAAGAAAGCTCCAAGAAAGCTAAGGCCGAAAATGCACGGGGACTTACTCCTGTCTCCGCCCAGTCTCCTCCCGGCTTTTTTCCATTTTCAAGCCAGACCAAATTCTCGCAAACGGACGAGACCTTGGATGCTGCTGGCCGAGCGTTGTGTCGACCTAAAACGAACCCGTCTTAGTGATTGAGGACCCAAACCGTTACCCCTGGCTCGCTTCAGATGAACAGGAGCCTATTCTTCCGGCGTCACGACGTCCCGCACGCCTCCAAACCCCTCCCTGCACAACCTCACCCCCTTTTGTTTCCAAATTTTTTGAAAAGTGGGAGCGCAGGGCTGTCATTGGTCAGTGAGTCAGTGAGTCGTCCAATCGCCACCGGGCACGTGCTTTGCTGAACGGCCAGGAAGTGCGTGTCTCCGGCGTTTTCTGTTTTGAAGGGCAGATCAGCGCGCTGACTCACCACGGATCAAGAGAGGTTCTGCGCACAGATTGTCCCCCTGCCCGGTTTGAACTGATCCTGGCTGGAACGGGGAGGACACTGAGAAGAAACCAGAGTAAGTGCCCATGCGTTTTCGGCCTAATTCTTGCCTGGGGCTCAGCTTACCCCTTCAGTATTGACTATGCATATATGTAAATTACCAGCCACAAGAATGAAAACATGACATTTTCATTCCAAAACCTCCCCACCTTTATATCCATCGATGAATTGTGGAGTTATGGCATTCCCTGTTCTTTTAAGAGTTCTTTTTTGTGCTTAATATTTCTCCAAAATCTGTGTGGCGTCAAGATGCAAAATGGTACAGTGTGGATTTTTCTTTCTTGCAGAAGCTGATGATGAGAAATAGTTGTACTCTTTGCTTTCGTGTGCATGTTTGTAAATTGCTGCAGGGGTGTGGACAAGACAAGAAATTGGGCTTTCTTTTATCATACTGTGGTGGTAAGGTGACCTACAGTGCATGGCTTACAGTTGGGTAACATAAGAAGTGGCGAAATATCTGCAATTCATTAATTGGCTTCCATGAAACTTTTTTGAGAGTTGCTGTAGTTTTTGGAGGACCGCTTTGAGGCTCTCAGTTTATTTAATGTTCTGGTGAGGCTGACTCCTTACAACATTAAAGATTGTAGAATTACATGTTTTGTGCAATTCCACAGAAGAGCTGTACTGCTTTTTTTTTTAATAGAAGAACTGTACTCTTTTTTGCTTAACCTTTTCACCACCTACTGCTTTGCTGCTTCATATTCTCTCAGCTGCTTCCCCCTCCCCTTCCCCCTAGCAGGGTTCTAGGCAGACATGCACCTTTGGAAACATACTTCTGTTGTCAAAGGGTGGGGCCAAGCAAATCGGGCAAGAAAGGGGTGACACATGTTCTTTTCTCCTTTGCTGACAGCAGCTTCTTCCTGATGCTTCTTTTCAGAAGCATGCAGAAGGTCCCAGGTTCAATCCCCGGCATCTCCAGTTAAAGGGACTAGGCAAGTAGGTGATGTGAAGGACCGATGCCTGAGACCCTGGAGAGTTGCTGCCGGTCGGAGTAGACAATACTGACTTTGATGGACCAAGGGTCTGATTCAGTATAAGACAGTTTCATGTGTTCATGTGAGCCATTGGGGTCTTCTTCTGCATATAACATATACCTTGGCCCTGAGCATATGCTTCAGCTGGGACAGTTCACAAAGTGAAAGGCTAAAGCAGTCCCTAGATCTCAGTCCTTAAGAAAAACACACATTTGTAAATTATTCCAATGACTTATTCAGTCCTCTTTCTTGTCTTTCACAAGTCTTTCCTTGGATTGCTGACTTGTTAATGGTGATATATATTTTATTATGTGTTACAGATGCACATAACATCTTCTACACCATCAAAGTTCTTATGTAACTGATCATTATAGAGATGTGAATAAGAGATGAAAAGTGTGTTATGAGGGGATTTGCAGAGAATTGTAAACTGTTTGCCATAGACTGGTGTTGTTAATCAAGTATATGAGCCGAAGAAGAGGGCTAGGTGAGTGATTTCTGAATATGAGAGGAGTGCCAAATGTTCTCAGTTTTGAAAAATAGTACGCAAATTAACATTTAAGAGGGCGCTGCAAGCAAATCTCAGTGTCTCAGATTCCCTCACAGATTCCCTCACAATCTATAGAGAAAATTGTGTGGGCATAGGTTTCCTGCAAATTTTCTTATTCTCAGGGCTCAGTATGACACCTCCTCTCAACAGTTGTACTGGAATGCCAATTCAGAGCCCTTGAAGCAGAAGAATTTGCAGGCCTTAGCCTCTTCTTCCACACTTGGTTCCATCATGTATCTAAAAGTAGTCGGATGAAGACAACTTGCTGTACTTTATTTCTTGGTTGTAAGGTGGTGTAAAGAGTAGAAGGGAAGTGCTCTTGATTATTTTTGGCTCAGATCTAGGGTTACCAACCTCCAGTTGGTGGCTGAAGAGTTCCTGATCTCCAGGCGACAGAGATAGTTCCTCTGGAAGAAATAGCAGCTTTGGAAGGTGGATTCTATGACATTATACCCCATTGAAATCCCTCCCCTCCCTAAACCCTGCCCTCCTCAGGATCCACCCCTAAAATCTCCAGGTATTTCCCAACCTGGAGCTGGCAACCCTACACAGATCTATTATAAAGGGTCTCTTATTATCTTCCCCAGACCCAAAATATCCTGAGTGGCCTGTGCTGAATTATATCTGAACACATTGCACTTCCATTTTGGATTGTGAAATCTATTTGTCATTCCAGTCTTTTGTTTTTACTTATGGGGAAGGCACTGACAAACCACCCCGTAACAAAGACTGCCTAGTAAACGTCGGGATGGGATGTCACCCCATGGGTCAGGAATGACCTGGTGCTTGCACAGGGCACCTTTACCTTTTTAGAACTGTTTTTACAAAGTTCCTAAAATTAGAATTGAAATCTCAGAAATGTGTGTGCTTTTGTATCTAATAAAAATGACATCATCTTATACTTATTATTATATAGATCATAAATGACAGACAGTATGTTCTTTACCTAATGATTAAATTCAGCCTCCGCCTTGCTATATGGAAGATTTAATAAAATCCCATTTGCGGACAGAGTTTGCCCCTGCGGGAATGGTGAAATTGAATCCCTTGTGCATGTCTTTTTTAATTGTTGCTTTTATGCTTGTAGCCAATCCCAATTAATTGACCCACTGTTTGTAAACACGGAATGGCTTTCTGGTGAAATCAGGACATCCTATCTTATGACCACACAAAACCCAAAAATAATTGAATCAGTGGCAAGGTTTTTACAGTTAGCAATCAGGTATCATGAATGGTGTGTAGCTTTCCTTAATGGCTGATTTGGGAGGGTTTTATCCAATTTTATTTATTTGTACTTGGTTTTATCCAAATGTATGTTCTTCCTTTTTATATGCCAATAAAGGCTTGTGTTGTGTTTAAATTCAGAATATGCTAATTCAAAAATATTTTGTTTTCTTCACTGCTCATGTTATCCAAAGTCTCTTTAATGCCAACATTTCTATTTCTTTGCATCATGATCCAGTAGGAGAGTTGTTTCTATTGAACTGGTCTAATTTTCATTTCTGCATCTTCCTCCTATCTCAGCATGCTTCCTACATACCTGCATTTTTGCTGCACAAAAGTGAATGCTCATAAGACCACCCTCTCCACTTTGATCTTGCAGTAAGACTATTTATAAATCGCCTTGTGGAGGAAAAAATCCAGAATAAAAAAGATTAATAGAATTGATTTCAGCATAAGCTTTTATGAGTCAGAGGTCACTTGATCAGATTTATGGTGTGTGTGCAAAAAGACCAAAACAAGATCCAATCCAAAGATGACTTCAGTTCACTCAGCATGAGTGTGAGACATTTCCAACTGTTGTTGCATCGATTAAATGTAAAACGTAACACAGAATGAAGTAATAAGTCGAATATAGGAGCTTACAGAAGCTAAAATCTGAGTAGAATATTAAATGAGAGCTATTCAAGAATTGTGATCTATTTAAAGCCTTATTAGCATACATTAACAGCGCTTCCATTTGCTTAGATAGATGGAGCTGAGTTTGCCTGTATAAGTGTCATGGCTGTGCAGAGAGGATTTGTAGTTTTGGGAGTTTGACGTGATTCTTCTTTCTTCAGATGTAAATGTGGAGATGTAAGGTTGAAACCAGGGCTGAGAGACCAACTATTTTACTAGCATTCTCAAAAATCGCAAGACAAATCGTTGTCCAGATTGGTTTTTCCTTTTCCCAGCTGTTGTCTGAACAATAATCCACTTCTGACATTTTGTTTAACATAAATCGAATCATTTTCTCTGTAGAAAATTGCTGGAGGCATAAGCCCAGGTATCTAGTGACTGCTTTTTAAATTTATATCCCATCTTCCTTCAACAGACATAAAGCATTATATGTGCATAGAGCAGTTTTGCCTCATAGCCACCTTGCAAGGCAAATTATCCCAGGAGATAGGGTGCCCAAGACCACAGCGAGCTTTGAAGTGAAGCAGGAAAACGAATGTGCATTTCCCATAAACTGAACACTGGGTGTAGCCTTCTAGGAGCCTCCTCCTTTGTTGCACATTTATCATACCACTGCCCTTTTGTGCCAGAGTTTTCATATCCTTTGTATATGGCATTTTGTCATAGCTTCAAGGGATGATTGCTACAAAGCTCCTAACTCTGTAATTTATGCTCCTTGCAAACAAATGCTCTCTCACACATACATACGCATGCTGTTCACACTTACACTTTATTAATAGAGAAAGAGAAGAGTGTGTTCTCCACAAGAGTAATCCACCTGTCAAGGTCGTTTGAGGTTAGCAAACTACTGATAAATCTTTGTGATTCTTTACCGTTTGTTAATCAGACATATTTTCCAAAGCAAGCAAGCAAGGTTAAGGCTTTAAAAACAAAAACAAAACCCAATTTGATTTTAAATCTTCAGACTGACGACTCGCATAAAATTCCTAATGTGTTTTCTTGTGTATAATAACGCCGTTGAATTTTAAAAGGTATAGCTTATTTACAGTTTATGGGCTTCCCCACCTCCTTTTTTTGTAAAGTTTATTTGATTTACAGCTGAATCCTATGCACGGGCTCTGTAGATCAGTTGTAAGTCCTAAATTCACAGCATGGGGGGGGGGCTGGGAGGGAGCCGATTTGCTGCTACTCTGGTGTTTTAGTGGAGTTATACCAGCACCGTGCTGCACCAGCCTTCTGGATTGGGCTGCCCACGGTACTTAACGCCGCATAAATGGGTTTAGGTTTGTTGCAGTAAAACATAGAAATATTATTGGGTGTTTGTTTTTGAAGATTTTTGAAATGTTTAGGACTGGTTTTTAATCATGTAATGGCAACAAAAATGAAGATTACTTCAAAATAAAATATGTTACAAATACCTCCCTTGTACAGATGGATTAGCAGGACATGGCGTATCATGGAAATGTTTTAACCGGGGTTGCCAATCTCCAGGTAGGACCCGCAGATCTCTGGAATTACAGCTGATCTACAGAGTACAGGGAACAGTTCCCCTAGAGGAAGCGACTGCTTTGGAGGTAGACTCTATGGTATTATAACCTACTAAAGTCCTTTCTCTCCCCAAACCTACCACTGTCCCCAACTTCCACCCCCAAATCTCCAGGAACTTTGCAGCCCAGAGCTGGCAACCCTAGTTAAAACGGACAAACTTGGTAAAGGTTCAAAAAGGTCGATCTACTTTATTTTTTATTTACTTACTTCATTTATACCCTGCCTTGTTCACGAAGACTCAAGGCAGGTGCTGCTTCGGATGTTTTTATCTGAAGTGATCATCCTTGATAGTCTTGTGGCATCTTGACACCAGACGCCTGGCGGAAATCCTTAAGCTTTACTGTCAATATGTGAATTACCACAGTGTATCTCTGTCAGATATTTGGAATGTAACTTTATTTGGGGAAGAAGAAAAGCTTAATTACTCTCACACTTTCTAATTAACATAGATCCACTTATAAATTATATCTGTCTTGATGAGGGCCGAAAGGTAGAATATAAAATTTGTAAAATAAAAATAAATTAATAAATTCAAAAGTGAATTGAGTCGCATCCAACTTGATGAAGGTAGAGAATAATATATTGAGTTAAATGAGGTCTGTTTTTTATTTCCGTTCTTAGGTTTTATTAAATGAAAGTGTAGCCTGTTCTTTAAAATCTGCGAAAACAATGTATATTTGTTTGTTTTGAATCTCCATAGCCAATCAAATCTCCAGTAGCCAATCAGAAGCCCTACTGGGCAAAAGCTCCACCTTGCCCCAGTCCCTTTCTAAAAACACTTAGTGCACACCAGGAAATATGTTGTCAGGCACCAGGCTGCCCACAGACACCATGTTGGGGACCCCTACCCCAAGGTAACTGATTGGCAGCTGTATAAAACAGGATGCTGGACTAGAAGGACCACTGGTCTGATTCAGCAGGGCTGTTCTTATGTTCAAGCTCAGCCAATCAAGGTCAAAGGCTTCACTATCATGAAATTATAGAGTAATTTCCAGTATAATCTAATAATCTAATGTGTATGTTTTGTTTTGTCCATTTAAAAATAAATAAATATATATATATTTAAAAAAGACTTCACTATCACAAGTACAATGCAAAACAGCTGGCACTCAGGTTTTACAAAGTTGTCCCCATTGGATTAACAGATGGTTCAAAAAGCTGAAGAGGAGCAGTAACATCAGGGAACAAGGGAAAAGGAGAACTTTCCCCCTTAAATTAAATTAAAACGTGATTTCAGTCTGTTCTGAGAAGGCCAAAGGATGTTTTTATGCTGAATGGTCTTGAGCTGAGACATCACAGTGATTATGATAAAGTATATGCGGGCAGTGGGATATAGCATATATTTTCCTTTCCCAGGACTAAGCAAGTTCCCTCATTAGAGTCAATTAAGCATGACATCTAAATGATGTGCCCAGTGTTTAGTGAGAGGAATGAAGTATTTAGATGTTTGCAGCTGATAAATTGTAGTGTGGACACTTTTGAGAAAGGGTTGCAGGAACTGCCACAAAATTTCTGCAAGAAATTTCTGCCTAACCCTCCCTCATTTTTTTAAAAAATAATGTTTCAATTAAAAGAAATGTTGGGGTGTCATTGAAGATTTCAGTTTTGTAGAAAACTTCCATGAAATTTTATAATTGCCTGAGCTTACTAATATTTATCCGATCGAAATAAATTGTGATGAGTGACTTTAGTTACCATCCAAAAGTCCTTGTGGGATCAGGGACTGTTATAGGGGAATCTCATTGGCTCCAGTACTGGGGAGTCCATAAGTCTGTGTGTTTTATTTGTGGTGTGTTCTGGGTATGGCAAGTGCTGTTTTCATGGAATGGGTTTCACTAGCCAAGACTGAGGGAGCGTTGATCACTTTTATCTATGGATTTGTTGAGCAATTAATACTGTTTTATGGTGATCGCATGTTATTTTGATTTGGTCAAATGACTGTAAATTAAAGATTGATTGATTGACTGAAGGAGCGTAAATCTTCCATTCTGTTTCTCCTCTATGGATAGGGTTGCCAACCTCCAGGTGGCACCTGCCAATCTCCCACTATTACAACTGATGTCCAGATGACCAAGATCAGTTTCCCTGGATAAAATGGCTGCTTTGGAGGGTGGGCTGTATGGCATTATATCCTGCTGAGGTCCCTCCCCAAACCCAACCCTCCCCAGGCTCCACCCCCAGAATCTTCAGGTATTTTGCAACCCAGAGCTGGCAACCTTATCTATGGAAGAATTAAACTCTCTTAATCTTGACTAGTGAAACCTATTCCACTAACACAGTACCTGTCACACCCAGAATATCCCAGAGAGAAGAACGGAGTTTGAAGAGGGGTGATGGGGTATGGACGGGATGAGGAAGTAGGGGAGTAAGTCGGAAACACAGCAGACACCATATTGGGGATCACTTGCTCTTGACCATTCGTGTTGTTCCATCACTTAGAAGAAGAATTGGTTTTTATATGCTGACTTTCTCTACCACTTAAGGGAGAATCAAACCAGCTTACAATCCCCTTCCCCTCCCCACAACAGACACCTTGTGAGGTAGGTGGGGCTGAGAGAGTGTGACTAGCTCAAGGTCACCCAGCTGGCTTCATGTGTAGGAGTGGGGAAACAAATCCAGTTCACCAGATTAGCCCCCACCACTCAAGTGGAGGAGTGGGGAATCAAACCCTGTTCTCCAGATCAGAGTCCACCGCTGTTAACCATTACACCATGCTGGCTCTCCTGGGAAATAGCTAAAGGCCTGCTTGCTATACACTGGTAAATCTGAGTGCCAGGTGTTTTGCATTGTACTTGACTTAGTCTTGGGCTTTTGCTGAAGCAAGTCATTTTCATACGTATACAGTTATAAATCTGAAAAGTTTTTGTGTTGAATCACCCTTTCCCCGGTAGCATTAGGGTTGCCAGGTCCCTCTTCTCAAGTGGCGGGAGAATTTGGGGGCAGAGTCTGAAGAGGGTGGGGTTTGGGGAGGGGAGGGACTTCAATGCCATAGAGTTCAATTGCCAAAGCGGCCATTTTTCTCCAAGTGAACCGATCTCTATCGGCTGGAGATCAGTTGAATTAGCAGGAGATCTCCTGCTACTATCTGGCAGTTGGCAACCCTAGGTAGCATAGAGATCAATAAATACCAGAGCAAGCAAGTTATCATTGCCATAAAATGGCCAAGTTCTGCTGCTGAAAGCAACTTAGTTCCAAATTGCCCTTTGGGTCTGGAATGCAAGACATACTGAGATGGGAGGTAAAATGTTTTATAGACACTTGCATTGGCCCACTCCCTTTTGTTGGAGGCTGGTCCACGGGTATTAAAGGATTCATGTAAATCTAGGGTACTGCTGGTCATGTTTTCAAGAGAGCTAGTGGGTGAGGTAGGTCCAATTCGGGTGTGTGCAGGTATGAAAGGTGCTTTAGAATGAAGAGTAGGATGCATGAATGCTGTTGACAATGTGCTTTGCTTAAGCAACTGTGCATTACGTATGCACTGTGAATGCTGCAGAGTTGTGTATCCCACTGAAGTACCTGTATGTCCGTGTACTGCTATCAGGACCCATACCAGCAGTGCATTTAATATTTTTATTGCTGTCTAGAATTTAAAGCACTAGGAAATCCATTAGAATCGGTCACCTTTGAAATCTATTCCTATCTAATGACATTGGTTCAGATTTTTACAGAATTCATGGTCTGTGCATCCTCAAAGATGAATGCAATTAGTATGTATGCTTCTTTGACAGCAGTCAAGAAGTAAGTAATGAGCACGCTTAATAATCTGTGCCTTGTATTACCTATATAATCACAACTGGAATAACAGTATTTGTGCAAAGTGGTCCTGAATAAGTAATGTTGGTAGTATTTGCTAGAAGAAACTTGCAGTTCTATTCCCAGAAGGTTTACCAGTATATATCAAGCAGGCCTTGAGCTGTTTCCCAGGAAACAGTTAGATCATCTGGCTTTTATACTAATGTAAAGCACCCATTATAGCTCGGAACTGGCTCTGTGCTAATACATCAGTCCTCCATCTTCTGATGGCACATTGAAAGAGCAGAGTATTTTATCAAATTAACTCTGGCAGGAGATGATGTGAGCTCCTAAAAATATGCAGAGTCCATCTTGAAAGCCATGATCCTGATAAGTGTGTACGTGCAGTAGAGTTGCCAGCCACTCCAGGTGGGGTGGTGGTGGTGGTGACTGTCCCCTCTCCATTTGTAAAAATTAAACTTGTAGCTTGCTTACCAGTGAAGCTGCTGATCTGGCAAAAATTCAAAGCCACTTAAACTCTTGTCAGAAAACAGCCTTAGTATACCTGCAGATACATTTCAGTTTTCAAATAATGCATGTATTTTTAGAGGATCCCCAATGAGACTGAAATATGTACTCTGTAGGGGGGGAGAGTCTATTTGTTGATATCAGTTGTATTGGTCCATCAAAGGATTAATCCATATGTGTTAAATCAAGTTCTTTAATAACATAACAAATAAGACAATTAATAGATTTATCCTTAAAAGTTAAATGACAGTACCTGAAGCATGTATAAGCATTTCTCTGGCATTTTTATTACTGTGCTGCTATTAATAGTAGTGTATTGACTGACAGACGTCTCCGTGACATCTGACATGGAGCATGAGGAAACCTAGCAACACGCACCTGCTTGCTCCATAATAATGCTTCCCCTTCACCTTGTATATTTGCTGCCTCTGTATCCATGTACAAAAGAAGCTGGATTTTAATTCAGCATTCATTACTGTTTGCTGTAGAATTGATCTCTGGTGTTTGTGTCTGTTTTCATCGGCGTCTTACAGCCAACATACAAATAATGCTACACTGGTAATGTCTGCAGGGGGCATAGAGAAGGCCCTAAAATATGCAGAACTCCTTTTTCTGCATATGAACTTGGAACTTGGGTGTGCAAAGGTCACATCTAATAAGGGCTGGAAAAAAGAAAGAAAACAAAAACTAAGGATATAAAGTGTGATAGAAGTTATCTTCTGATTCAGCTTCAGCTCCTTGGCAATAATTTCCTTGAACGTGGCTGTGCTTCTCCTTGACATTGTGCCGTTCAGAATTGCCAGTGGGAATGTGCAGTTGTATATGGAAGTGTGTGAGGTCACACATCTCTACAATTGTATCCCTGTAGAAATATGTGGCTGCACTACTCACACTGAGACCCGGCCCATAGACTCTGTCTGGATCTTGGCGACTCCTACAACCAGGCCAGAAGGTTTCACAAGATCTGTGGGTATGTCACTTCTGAAGCTAGATCACAATGGGTAGCTGTATTTGTCTGCAGCAGTAGAAAAGAGCAAGGGTCGAGTAGCACCTTAAAGACTAACCGTTTCTGGCAGGGTCTGAGCTTTCGTGAGTCACAGTTTACTTCTTCAGATACTTCTGAAGCTTTTAGCTTCTTATAGCTCTATGCTTCTGAATTTATATATGTGCAGAATAATAATACTTGCCTTATAAGTCTATGATATGTAGGTAATAATGTCTTCCTCTGGTTTTTTCCCCCTACCTGTCCAAAGAGAGTAGACATTTTGCAACCATGGCATAGAAATTTGCCTTGGTTTGCCAGGCAAAGAGCTGTACAGTCAGCACTCTGTGGAGGAATCCATATGCAAACAGTTACATCAGAATTCAAAATCTGCATAGGTTTTGCTGGAAATATTTCATGAGCAGAAAAATGGATATCCGACTACTGCTGTTCAGAGATCCACCCCCCCGCCCGATGTTTCATTTCTCCATAGACTACCTTCAGGGGTAGAAAAAATATATTGCAGTTGGTTTTCAGTTTATTCACAAAATGGAAAACTTAGCTAACAGTTAAAAAAAAATAACTGTACTATTACTGTTAAAGAACCTGATGTACTCCCTGAACATGGCAACCCTGTGTTCACATGGGTAAGGAGGAGGGCAATTCGGCTACTATGGACATTCATGGGGTTCATTGAAGCAGATGGAACTGTAGTATGACAAAAAAGAATTACTTCAACATAGACAGATGGCTTTATTAAGTCAGTTTGCCAGGTGCTGTGAGATATGACTTTAGAGCACAATATAATAGATTGGAGGGTTACTATATTTTTGAAGCTGGATCATGAAAAAGCTTTCAGAAAAGTTAAATTTTAAAAAATGTAGCCCGCAATAAATTGTTTCAATGCACCATTATAAGTGTATCTGTGCATCACCAGAAAAACTGAGCAGCCTAACCAAGCAACTCGGCCACAAGGAATTGCTGCTTGTCCCTGCTGAGTGGCTAATTGCACAGTTTCGTCCCGACTATCTTCTTTCTCCCTGACTGCAAAGATTTTCCTCCCCTGTTTTCCTACTAATACGATGTCATAGGATGGGGGAAAAGGAAAGGTTGACAGTGGTTCAAACTGACTTTGTGCGTCATCCTTTTCTACTGGCGATCTTAAAAATATGATCTAGTACCCTTCTTACATAGCCAGAGGGGGAATGTCTGCAGTAAAATCAATTCAAGTACTACTGCCCTCCAGTGGAGACTACCCAAAAGCACTTCTTATCTGATCAGCGTAATGTTTAAAAGCTCCTTACCTCATTTATCTGACTATTGAGAGTGCTGTGTATTCCTAGTGACTGTAGCACTTAACAGACAGATGCTACACACATGTGGGAAAGCACGCGTTATATGAAGATTTTAAATACTACATCTGCTGAGTAGACTGCTACTTCTCACCAGCATCCATGTAGGGGGAGAGCACTGATTTCATGGAAGCCCTCTTCTTGTCTGTCTCCATCTGTTTTTCTCTTACACACACGGGCCAAAATAAACAAGAATCCAGCGGCACTTTAAAGACTAAATTTTATTTTAGCATAAGCTTTTGTGAATCAGACCCCTGCTTCATTAGACCCTGCTTTGCAATTATATACATAGGCTACGTTTGTTTATTCCTACCTCCACTAGCCCATTGAAGAACAACTCTGAGTAAACTGTTATTGTGAAGGAAAGAGAAGGGAGGGGCACCTTTTGTTTCCCATAATCAGTATCCTTGGAAACCTAGTTGGGTCAAGTCCTTTCTGGCCTCTTTTGATAGCACCTGGCTTGCACCATGGGGTTGGAGGCAAGCTAGTTGGGGGCCACATTAATGTGATCCATCAGAAATCACAAGCCAGATTTCCGAATGGAAGGCAGCATGGGATGGCCTGATCTCGTCAGATCTTTGGAAGCTAAGCAGGGTCAGTACTTGGAAGGGAGACCACCAAAGAAGGCTATACAGAGGAAGGCAATGGCAAACCTCTGCTTCTCACTTGCCTTGAAAGCCCCTTGCTGGAGTTGCTGTAAGTTGGCTGTGACTTGACGGCATGTTACACACAAGAGTATGTGTGTTCGTGCCATAATAAACCAGAGACCAAGAAAAGGGCATTATTTGATTTGAGGTTTTGTTGCTTGAATTTAAAATAGCCTTTCACTAGCAAGAAAGTGATAATTTTAATTCATTATGTAACCACTAATGTGAATACCATGGGCATGCACAAAAAATTATCATTAAAAAAAATCAGGATCTGTAGATATTCTTGCCCATACCAGCAGCATACAACATCTAGCAATGTTAGGAAGAATGGATGTTAGGAAGAATCATTCAGAATATCTTCTTGCTCTGATTCTTCTTTCTCTCACCGAAAGTTAGACAAGGCACCAAGATTTATATTTGTCTCAGTCCTTCCATATCCTCAGGCAAACAAACTGCTTTTGGCCTTTCAAATGCAGTAAATAAATCAGCTGTAATATGAGACTTAGTCCTGTTTTATCTCAGGTTGTAGAGTAATGAGTAAAACACATGTGTCCTACATGAGTTATGTTATGCCAAGCAGATTAGTCCCCTTGCTTTTTTATGTAGACATCTTGTATACACAAGATTATACATAAAATTATATGCAAAAATTGAGTTTTGTAATTTCCCAAAATTGTTAAGTCCACAAACTAGAACTACTGAACAGATGGGGATTAAGGGGTTGTTTTTTTTGACAGAAATAGTGTTTGGATGAACAACTAGAGAGTATATCAGAACTTGATCACCACTGTTGCCTGCTCACCCTGAGTGGTCACTCATTCCTCTTTGGGGTAGGCATTGGAATTTTTGCCTGCTTGCTTTTGCCCGTCTACCTGCTTATTTCCCTGACTGGCAGCATCTCCTCGGCCACCCAGAATTAGTGTTGGCATCACAGTCCCTTTGCTGTCCCTTTCTGATCGTTCACGTGGTTCAACATCCTTCTAGGCAGGTCATTGACTGTCAGCAAATGGGATTCACCATGGCCCTCATCTCAGTTCCCTCCCCTGGACAGCAGCTCCAGGCTGCTACTGGAGGGGGGGGGCGCTTAGCTAGCTAGTGGCAGTAGCGGTCGATTGTACAGACACTCAATCTGGGGATGAGAGAAGAGGGAGGCACAGTGGGGCAGGAGTTGTGAGGCATTTGTCTGAGTGTTTCCCAACACTGGAACCAGCCATGAACCCACAGTTTAAACTGAGCTTGTAGCCTTGAGGTCCCATCCAGTAAATGTTGACTCAGAACTAAGACCCACTGAGTTAAATGCAGCTCACTGCCAAGCGTACAGGCATAGGACTGCAGGTTTAGAAAGAGCCAGTTGTTTCCAGTTCCAGTCCCATTAAGGATAGTAATCGTTTATCCACCACCACCTTTAATCCAGTAAGTAAAAATTCGGAGGTGGCTACAATTAAGGCTATAATACAATTACCATTGCCACTTCTTTTATTTAATTTCTGCTTCCCCCCCCCCCCCGCACGTGCTTATGTGTTTGCCATAAAAGGAAGCAATATGCATTGTTGGGGTACCCAGAGAATCACTGAAACTATTAGAAAACCTGCACAAAGTGTTTTGGAGTGCAGTGTTGAAAGTTAGATGAGGGTTTTATTCTTTATTTTCCATAGGAAGGGATCCTAGTATTGATTTGGAAACATCTTTGAAAACTGCTAAGAAAAATGGTTTTGTTTTATTTTCCACTCCTAACAGTCAGATGTAAGTGGCAATATTTTTTAAACTACTCAGAGCCTTGGGGGCTCTCATTCCCTCTTCCCCCCCCCCCACCTTTTTCTTCGGTGCGTTACTTCTTTGCATCCATGTGGTGTTGGGCTTTCAACTCACTAGAGCCTCTTCTAAAACTAAACATGAACGCAGCTGCTGTGCTTCGGTTGCTCTTGTGCTGCAGCCTGCAAGTTGGGTGGCTCCATCTCCTCCCCGCTGGCTGCCTCAGTGTGAAAGGAGAGGCCTCTTCTCTGTCATTCTGCATTTTGTTTCTAGAGCAGAACTGTTGCCTTTAGCAGGCTGTGAAGAGAAGGAGACGTTCAAACAAATCCCCTTGTCAAACTGGTCCCGTTAAAAGGTGTCGGAATTTATGCTGTCCGGTGTCATCTTTTGGCATTCATTTGGAGTACGTTAGATTGGCCTACTCCTTTGCTTGTGCATTTCGCTGGCTAGCAGCCAGTACTGGTATACAAAAGTCATTCTCTCTTTCTCTCTCATTTTTCAATGAGTGACTGAGTGAATGAACACCGGATTAACTTAATGAAGCACAAGGAAGGGTGGGAGGAATGAGTTGGCTGGGAATGTTCCAGGAGATCTGGCAACAGATGAGACTAGTCTAATTCTCTGCAAATCCATGCTGTGTTCCTTATGAGCCATAGGAGGCGGCTGTAGTAACTGTTCTGCTATTGAGCTGAAAATAGCTGCAGGTAGATAGACATTTTGGAGGATGCTGATTCATAGGGTCGCCATGAGTCGGAAGTGACTTGACGGCACTTAACACACACAGATAGACATTCCTTTGTCCCTTGTACTGGTGTCTAAAAGTAACTCCCAAATGGCTATTGCATCAAGCAAAACAACAACAACAACAAAAACCTTACTATGTTGCTGTCCTTAAAAAACAATAATTTTTGGATTATGTTGTTATTTTCCTTAGAATTATTATTTTGCATAATAAATACATTTAATTTTGGAAGTATCTTTATAATATTAGCAGCGTCGCCTCCTGAAGGACCATCTCCTCTTGTACTACCCAGTAGTATGCCCTTAAGCTCTACTTCTCAAGGCCTGCTCTCTGTGCCCTCCACATTCAGAGGTGATGCAGGTGGTGACGAGAGAGAGAGTGCGTTTTCCATATTGTTCATATTGATCATATGTAATTTTGCTATGTATTTGCTGTGTTGTTCACTATTTCTTGCATGTCCCATTGCAAGAGCTCAGGGCAAGATCCTTGTCAGATTGTAACTTCACAACAATTCTGTGAGGTTTATTAAACTAACAGCCAATGTATATCTTTTAGAAAAAAATTAGGAATCACAGCTTCGAGGGGTGACCTACATAAGGACTCTGAGGCCTGTTCCACGTATTTTTAATTGTGTTCCCCCCAGACACATGGAGTTGGATCCAACCAGCTTTTCCACTGGTGAAAAAGGGAGGTGCCCTTAGACCACAAACCGGCTATGCAGGGAATCATGGGATATGCATGGTTAGAAGACATGGGGGGCTGTAATAAGGAAGGTAATAGGAAAAGTTGGCTGGATCCAATCCATGAATTGGTTTCAAGAAGTTCTCGATCTGATTAATAGGTCCCCTTATACAGGAGCTCTAACACATTCGTAGAGCTCTTATGAATGCAGGTGCTTACCTCAGATTATTTAAATGGGGCAGGTGCATATCTCCATTACATGCACGGAGGTGTCCCCAGTCTTGAATTCTTGGGTGGGGGGAGCTTTCTTTGTGGGAATTCTGGGTGCGGTCTGAAGCTCATGTCAGTCCCAAAAACTTTTACACTTTCCCAAGAGAGAATGGTTCAGGGCTGAGGAAAGGCTTGCACCCAAGTTTCCTATGTGCAGCCCCAGTTCTAGCCACGCTGCACTCTTAGGCTGAGTGTTTTCAATCATGTGTTTCATAGCACCTTCATGCATTAAGTGTAAACACATTAATCACTAAGTGTTTTCTGGGTGAAAGTGAGTCATATAACATGTAATCTTGATAGTAGCATTTAATTTCCTGTGAAGTATACAGTGATGCAGTACTCCATATCCCATGTTGTCTGTTTCAGTTTCTGTCTTCTTCCTGCGCATTCCTGGGGGGGGGTGAGTCCTTTTAGGAGGAGGCGTGACCTCCCCACCAGCATAAGTGCGTGTAATCATGCATCAGGACGTACTTACGCTGGCGGCAAGGGCAGTTCTTCCGGCGCCCAAGTGCCTTGGAGCCACACCTCATCCCTCTGCCGGTGTGGCCTCTCTGTGGTGCAGGCCACGGTGGAGAATTGCCGCGCCGGCGGGGGGGGAGCATTCCCAGGGCGGGCCGGGGGGAGGAGCAGCCAGTTGGCGGCTTCCTGTCCCCATTCGCCCCTTTACGCTGGCGCCAGGATCAGCGTTGCTGCTCCTGCTTTTTAGCCGGCGCAGCCTCACTGTTTTCAATGGGGCAAAAGGCCCCGTTAAACAAAAAAAGCTGCAAAATGGCTTTTTTTTCTTTAACGGCGTACAGGGAACGGCTGGAAGCTGTTTTCAAATTTGGATCCCTTTTTGGGGGAAAAGTGGGGTATAGGAATAAAGTAAATAAAAATCTATAAATATTAGCACATACATTGAGTCCTACAAGAGAGGGTGATTCCTGTGATTGTTCTTAGGAATTAGAAATCCTGACTGACAGAGAGCCATGGATAACTGTGGGTTGCCAGCCTAGATGATATGTGCAAACTGGTAAAGGGAACTGGCAGATATCCCCTATTTTGTTGAAGTTCCATGGTTTTGCTGCTGCCTGCTTTGGAATTTACTAAATTTTAGAATTGGGATATGCATAGTTTGCCATAATTTTCAGGTGGTGGTTTTTATTCCATACAAGTTGCCAATGCACAGGAACTTATATTTGCACTGAATGTCATGCAAAAAGATACAGTGCCACACACCACACACACACACACACACACACACACACACACACACACACACACACACACATGCAGTAATTTAGACCTCCAAACTCTGTAAAGAAATTTCAGACGTGGAGAATTTGATAGGCATTCCTGGCTGGTAACTCAAAAAAACTTGTGGTGTTGACTCAAGCAAAACAGAATGATTGTGAAATAGGCCCAGGTTCACGTGTTCCAACATTGAATGCTAGTGTGGTTTAGTGGTTAAGAGTATGGTTTGGAGCGGTGGACTCTAATAGGGAGAACTGGGTTTGATTCCTGACTCCTCCACATGAGTGGCGGACGCTAATCTGGTGAACCGGGTTGGTTTCCCCAATTCTCCACATGAAGCTGGGTGACCTTGGGCTTGTCACAGCTCCCTTAGAGCTTTCTCAGCCCCACCTACCTCACAGGGTGTCTGTTGTGGGGAGGGGAAGGGAAGGTGATTGTAAGCCAGTTTGATTCTTCCTTAAGTGGTAGAGAAAGTCAACCTATAAAAACCAACTCTTCTTCTTCTCCTTCATGTTATTTCTGTTCTAGTACTCTTTCAGAAATTTTAAACTCTCTTTATAATTTGAAAGGTGTTAGTTTTACTTACTCTCCTAGTCTTTACTATATTGTTTGGCTCAATATGAAGTTACAGTAATTTGGGAACCCGCCTACTTATACATATTATTCCACTAAAATCTGGAGTAGGTAATGGGTGCTGTGTGTTCTCCGAAAGTACCTGATGTAGTATGTGAGTCATACTGTGATAAAGTGGGATTGTTCTCAAGTAAATATGAATAATGTGGCAGCCTCAGAGATATTCTTCTGGAACCTGTGGGGGTATACATATTTTAAAATAGATACTACCTTTGGGAATGTATTGAGGCTAAAATAATGTTGATTAAAATAATGCATGTTGGTTTTACATGCTACCTATAGATCTCATAGTTTGGAGCTCTGAAACAAAGTAAGTAATTATAGTCATTAACTTTTTCTTGTGATTTTAATTACTTTCTTCCCCACCCTCTTTCCCCTCTTGTTCCAGAGCAACTTGTGGAGGATTGTGTTCACAGGGAGATGATTCCTCATGAAGTTTCTGGATCCCCTTCAGAAATCAAATGTGACTTTCTGCTCAGCAGACTGAAATCAGAACCAGCCAGGCAGTGAAGCCACAGAAGTGGAGGGCAGGGGGACAGTGAAAAATGAAATCCAACCAAGAGAGAAGCAATGAATGCCTGCCGCCCAAGAAGCGAGAGATCCCCTCCACTAGCCTGCCTTCTGAGGTGAAGCCATTAGTCCTGGCCACTGAAAATCACCGTGCAGATAACTTAACATGGCTCTCAAGCACAACCAGCAGCCAGAGCAGCATGAGTGGACGGAACAGGCCTGGAGGGAGTTCGGTGGAGGCTGGTTCACAGCAGGGAATAGGTTTACACAAATCACTATCTACGGGAATCGACTATTCCCCACCTAGTGCTCCTAGGTCTGTTCCAGCCACCACAACACTTCCCACAGTGTACCCGCCTGCACTCACGCAGGCAGGGACGCCTGTCTCCCCGGTGCAGTATACACACTTGCAACACACTTTCCAGTTCGTTGGGCCCCCATATAGTGGACCATACGCCGGATTCATCCCGTCCCCATTGATTTCCCCGACAGCCAATTCTGCAACTGGCGCCGCATCCTCTGCCACTGCCATTGCAACCACTCCATCCCAGCGTTCCCAGCTGGAGGCTTATTCCACTTTGCTGGCCAGCATGAGCCAGCAAGGGCACAAAGTTGAGCCGCACCTAGTGAGGACACCTGGATTGATCACAGCAGGGTCTCCTTCACCGACCCAGCAAAACCAATATGTCCATATTTCCAGCTCTCCTCAGAGTGCCGTCAGAAATGTTTCTCCTCCAGCCATCCCAGTCCATTTGCATCCCCACCAGACAGTGATTCCTCACACGTTCACCCTCGGTCCCTCCTCCCAGGTAGTGGTGCAGTATGCAGATTCTGGAGGCCATTTTGTCACCAGGGAGTCCACCAAGAAGTCTGAGAGCAGCAGGCTGCAGGCTATGCAAGTGAAAGAAATACTGAATGGGGAGATGGAGAAGAGCAGGCGGTATGGCATCTCACCGTCCTCAGACATGACTCTAGTCAAATCAGGCAATAAACCATCTCATCATTATGAGGCCAGACATGTGGTGGTCCACTCGGGTCCTGCAGATTACGTCGCACGGGATTCCTCCAGCGTCCGGTCCTCCATTATGGTCATCCCCAACAGCAGCACACCTACTGCAGATATGGAGGTCCAGCAGGCCGCCAACAGAGAAACACCTCCTTCAGCTCTCAATGAAAAGGGAAGTTTGCATTTAGGAAAAACAGCTCACCGATCTTATGCTTTGTCTCCGCAGCAAACTATGGGCCAGGAAGGGGTGAAAGCAGTTGCCACTCAGTCCCCTCACACTGTCATCCAGACCACCCACAGCGCCTCAGAGCAGCTCTCGGTCGGATTACCTACTGCGGCATTCTACACTGGGACTCAGCCACCAGTCATCGGCTATCTGAGCAGTCAACAGCAAGCATTTGGCTACCCTGGAAATCTGCCACAGCACCTGGTGATCCCTGGTACCCAGCCCCTGTTAATACCAGTTGGCAGTGCAGACATCGACTCGACTTCATCTCCCCAGTTGGCAGCAGTGCCTCATACATTTGTCACAAGCACCATTCCGAAAAACGAGAATTTCAGTGCTGAGTCACTAGCAAGCCAGCCGGCTTACCAAGCAGCCGTGGTGCAGGCGCAGATCCATCTCCCCCTGGTCCAGTCCATCCCGTCATCAGCAGCCGCTCCTCCTACACTGCCTCCTTACTTCATGAAAGGGTCAATTATTCAGTTGGCCAACGGAGAGCTGAAGAAGGTAGAAGATTTAAAAACCGAAGACTTTATACAGAGTGCAGAAATTAGTGGTGATCTGAAAATAGACTCCAGCACCGTAGAAAGGATTGACGACAGCCATAATCCAGGCATTGCCATGATACAGTTTGCAGTTGGAGAGCACCGAGCACAGGTAATGAGATTGGGGGGGGTGAGGGGAAGGGGAACGGGGCGTGTGGTTTTTAGCCTTTAGAGAGCAGAAGAGAATGAACAGGTGGGGAGAGGGGGCTGAAGGGGCTTGACTATGGTTGCAGCAATAGCAATACAAGGTAGTTTTGGTGAACCCATTTCTCTGCCATAAACCCCAACTCCATGTTATGAATCTGGGAAAGGCTAAAAATTCAAAGTGGTTTAGAAATTTAAATTTCTGTGATTAAAATACACTGTTTAACATGATAGCTGTGAGAAGACTGTTTCCTAATTTCAGTGAAAATCCGCCTTAAGTGAAGCACCAAGCAAACTGGATAAGGCAGTGTAGATTTGCATGGCTTCCCCCTCCTCCCCCAGTTTCTCTCTGTGCTATGTGCTTCCCCCCCTTCTGTAAGTGATGAGATATTCCCAAAGCAGCTCTTACCTTGGTTGGTTCCCATTGGAGGACAGAGTGCTGGAGACTTGCGATGTTAGGTAGTTTATTTACAAATACACAAACAGAGCACATTGGGGGGCAAATAGGCACTCCTGCAGGGAAGCAGATCTGCTATTCCACATCGGATCCCCTGAGAAAGACAGAGATCCCTTCACGGCAAGGTGCTCCAGCCTAGCTTTGCCTGTGGGCCCCTCTCTCTCAATCTCTTCCAAACTCTTAAACTGCTCTTCCCTTACACACGGCACACATTCCCCTCCCCTCAGGTGTGGGGAGGGGTCATTGCCGACAAGCCCTTATAAGTGCCTGGGCAGAACCATTTCCTGCCAAGTGAGGGCCATTGAAGATCTATCTACAATCACTAGGAAACACTGTTATTATTTAGTTAGTTATATGTACACCATCTGTTGTGTTCAAAAAGGACATCTAAGGCAGCTAACAAATAGAAAACATCACAATAAAATAATACAAACATCAAATTGTCTACAAGGTTGCAGCTCTTTTGGGGGATTTCAGCATCCAGGCCAGGGAGGAGAGGCAGGCACTGAGTGGAAGATCTCAACCCTTCATGGACATGGATAGTTCTCCCAGGCAGAAGGAAGCACCATTCCTTTTATCAAAGTTTCCCTCTTCCCAGCCCCAACGTGCTACTTTACACCAGGCCCATGGGATAGACCCATTCACAGTAACCTGTAGTCATAGCTCAGGGAATGCTCTTAGGGTGCTTCTAGACTAGTGAGGTATTTATGCCCAGCCTCCTCCCTCTGTAATGTTGGCAGGTGGCAGAATCCACACGGCCTCCTGTGGTCTGTCACTCCTGAATCTCCGAATCTCAGTAAAGAGGTTCTGACCTTCCCGTAATTGGTTTAAACACAGTTCCTCTTTTCAATCATTCTTCCTTTTCCTCCTCCATTATATGGAGCCGTTTTCCCCTTTTGTATTGCTGAATTTGTACCATGGCTCCCATTCATCATAGACCTGGTGCTAATTTGTCCTGCAAGTTTCTTTCAGCAGAAGATAAAGCATATCTGCTGTATGATCTTGTCACCTGGATACCTTGCGATCTTTTCTCAAAGCTATCTCCTTTCTTCAGCCAGGATATTGAATCAAACTTATTAGAAGTATATATGGGTTCAATTTAACAGTACTAATTTAAAATCTCAGTGGTGCAATTCACAAGTCTGTATGTATGTAAAGCACACGGAGGGACCAAATGCTGAAACAGCGTGCAACAAAATTGAAAGGAAATAAACATGTGGCCATGAAGTGTTGGCCCAAAAGTATCCAAAATCTTTCTACTCATATGCACTTCATCATGTTTGTTTCAGGTTTCCAAAAAAGATCACACTGAGAGCCAGTGTGGTGTAGTGGTTAAGAGTGGCAGACTCTAATCTGGAGAACCGGATTTGATTCCCCACTCCTCCACATGGAGCCGGCTTTACACCAGGCCCATAGGATAGACCCATTCACAGTAACCTGTACTCATAGCTCAGGGAACGCTCTTAGGGTGCTTGTCACCAGACCTTGGGCTGGTCACGGTTCTTTCAGAACTCTCTCAGCCTCACCTACCTCACAAGGTACCTGTTGTGGGGTGAGGAGGGAAAGCACTTGTAAGCCACTTTGAGATGCCTTATGGTAAAGAAGACATGGTATAAAAACCAACTCTTTTTCTCCACACTGTTGGCACACACATTCAAAAGAATGTTAGGGAGAATCAGCCCTGTGTCTGAACTAACCCGTATCCTTGTTTTTAATGTTATAGTGGCTTCTGTTATAGATGATCACAGGGTCCTATTTCTAATCATCTTTTTCATGATTGGTATGTCAAATATGTGCATTGTAAACACCACTGAAACACAGCAGATCACTGTTTCATCCCTGCTTGGCAAATACATGTATTAGTTATGCATGGAATTATGGTGGATGTAGCAGCCATGTTTTGCTGATGTTGGCTGCAGTTACCGTGTGGTAAGTTTTAATCCCACTTTGAAAAGAGCATTTTTTCATGCTCAGTGCGGAGAGCCCTTTGCATGAGTTAATCTTGTTGTAGGGTAATCAGCATGTACACTAGTATATGAAACATCTAGGAGACTGGCTCAGAAGGTCATAGAAAGAGATCTCCCAGCAGGTAGATAGGCTGCTTGTGTCTCCTGTGTTTCTATCTCTAAGCTCCGAATCACTCTGCTGATGTGTGTGATGCTCCCCCCTGGCCAGCCCTGAAGCCTGTCCTTTTGCCTTCATGTAGGTGTTGGTCCCCAGACTCCCCCAGGCCTCAGAATGGGGAGAGGAGGGGTTGGACCGCCTGGTTCCTCTCTCTATCTCCTCTGGATGCTTGCTCTCACAAGCCTGAAGCTGGATCCATTACTTCCTCCTTAGCCTGTTGCAGGATTTTGGGGGTGGAGCCTGAGGAGGGTGGGGTTTGGGGGAGGGACTTCAATGGGGTAGAATGCTTCCACCTTCCAAACCAGTCATTTTCTCCAGGTGAACTAGTCTCTGTCACCTGAAAATAAGTTGTATTAGTGGGAGTTCTCCAGCTACCACCTGGAGGTTGACAACCCTATGCATCACCAAGTCTTGCAATTCAACCCACTGCTCACAATCCCCCCCTCCCCTTCAGGTTAGGAAAATGGTGTAGGAGGGAAGTATTAACCCCTCCATGTCACAGTACCTGTCCAAATCATGGCCCAGCTCAGCTGCAAATTAAGTTTTCAAGTCTGAAAAGCAGCTTGGGCAACCAAGTGTAAATGCCGTAGTAGAAGGATTGGCAGAGAGAAAGTTCAAACTGGTGCAAGGTGAAGTAAAATTTGGAAGCCCCACAAGCAGAGTGTGGTCTGTTGCACAGATACAAAGAGGAAAAGGGAGACACATTCCTTCATAATTCACTTACCAGAAGAAAGCTCTCATCACAAAAAAGCAGATAGGCTTTGCTTGCTGCTTCTCATAATTCCAGACATTTGATAAAATGTATATTCTGAGCTGCAGAAATATTTAAAGACTGAAATCCTATTTATCTGGCTCCACAATATGGTTCCTTTTTGAGATTCCCCCCCCCCCCCCGGTGCTCTGCTGCTGTCATAACACTGCCCTCTCTGCACCAGTAGTCAAGGTATGGAAGCAGCTGTCTGTTGTGTTTTCTCTTCCTTCCCAGATGCCCTGTGTAGCTAGAACTGGCACAACAGAAAAGCTTCCCTTGGGGAGGTAGAGAGCGCCATCGCCTGGTAGAAAGGAACATGGCGCCCCCCATTAAAACTTTTTGTAGAAGCCTATCAAAATCTAGCTGACATCATCATGCTTAAAATACTCTACCAGCTGCATTTCTCACAAGGGATATTTCCAGAATTCAGAGAAAGTTGTGTAGAGATATGTGTTTAATTTAGGTTTTCTGTATATTCCAGGGTTTGGGTCCTTTTCCAAATCTACCAAGTCCCCTCTTGAGTAGCAACTGTTTTGCTGACAAGGGTTCTTTTTTTTTTTTAATTTGTCCAGATGTCTGTTTTGTATTTGCTGTATCTATTGTCTACTTAGACCACAAATAACCATGTGTGTTGGCAATAGGCTGCTCTGTTTAGCATTGTGCTAAGGGAGTAGGTGTGTAGCATTATGCTAAGGGAGTAGGTGTGGTAAGCCAGGAAGTCCCTGGTTCAAATACCTCTTTAGGTGGCCTTAGGCAAGTCACTTGTTGTCTTAACCTACTCCCTGCTGTCTGCAATATGGTGATAATGATACTAGCCAGTCTTACAGGGCTGTTGTAAGGATTACTACATATTCTATTACAATTGCTTTGAACAAGTCAAGAGTGCTGTATGCATGTTAAATTATTATTATTGTTATGTAACACCTGTTTTTAAATGTTCCTCATACACAGAATATTAACAGTCTTCCTGGGCAATGCAAATGCATTCCCTTGTCAGAATCAGCAATGCGAAGTTCCTAGGCTTGTGATGTGTGCTGCCATCCTTCCAGCTCTCTGCCCTGGGTCAGATGAGAGTGGTTTTTATTGAAAAGTCACCAGTTTCTGCTTTGTAAAAGCAAGTGTATTCTGGTTGATTTATTTACTTATTTATTAGATTATTTTCCAATCCATCCCATGGGCTTCATCAAGAAAACAAATGTAGGAATTCAAAAGTTAAAATATTTTTATTTTTATTTTTTTAACTTAATTTCTCCCCACTTTTCTCCCCAATGGGGACCCAATGCTTGCATTCCTCTGCTCGCCTCCAGTTTATCCTCGCTACAATAATGCTGTGAAGTAGGTTAGACTGAGAATGTGCGACTGGCCCAAGATCACCCAGCTGCAGCTGGCTTCCATGGCAGAGCCGCGATTGGAATCTAGGTCTCCCCACTTCTGGTTCAGTCTTAGTTTATAAAGGGGTGTGGCTTTTTGAAGACCAAAGTAAGAGAGATTCCCACTCTAAGGAATTTACAACTCAAATGCTGAACAAAGTAGGACGTAAAACAGAGAAGAGAGAAGAACAAAGGCTGCTGATAAAAAATATATTCATGTGCACTGAGTTAATGTATGCTATTAGGAAGTAAGGAAGAGCTAATTAAAATCTAATATTTCTTAGATTCTCAACTGCATAACTCAGAGTTCATTTGATATTGGGATGAGAGTTTATGCTGTCACCACCAATCATTCTTTTCATACTCAAGAAAGTTTAGAAATATAACAGGTAACTACACAGTAGCTCAACAAGGCTGAGATCAGTCAATTTAAAACAACAACAAAACACCCCATCCAGCAATATAATTAAATGGTGAAATATTTAAACTTGCATTAGTTACAAAATGTAGAGAGAAAATTTAAACTTATGAAATTGCATATTACTGAAAAATAGTAAATTAAGTAGACGAAATGGCAAATTTAGAAGATACTGGTTCTTCGAGCAAACACCTAGATGTACAAGTCATTATACAGTAGCATGAGAAAGCAGCAGTCCAAAAAAAGTTTGAATCTTACATAGGGAATCTTAAAAAGCTGTGAAGGAGCAGGGTCTGCATGTGTGATTTTAAGCAACTTTCTTGTAAAATAAAAGCAGTAATAATTTCAAAATATATACTGTTCATAGATTTGCCATAATTTGAGAAACAGGGAGTGCCTATCATTGTGATGCTAACTGGACACTGAGGTCATTTATGCAAGGGAGTTTTACCTGGGGTTCGTTGTCGCTGGACCCACACTTTCCTGTTGGGAATCGATGTACCAGCAGTCTCCAAGCTCAAATCAAGAAGCATTTGAGTCCCCACCCCTTCGAATGCTGCTTTGTAATTGGCTGTAGTGCTTACTGTGAGAGAAAAGCCCCCCACAAAACCCAATTGCCACATTAAAAAACATTTTAAAAAACAGAGCACTCTAAAACACCTTGTTTCTAAAACCCTTTCTTCTGCTCAGAAAGAACTCACAGGAAGCAGGAAGCATTTTAGTGCCCACCCCTTGACACACTGCTTTGTAATTGGCTGTAGTGCTGTCTGTGAGAGTAACGTCACTCCCCCAAACTTCCATGTCACGCACTTTGCCTTATGCATGTGGATTTCACCCAGGCTGAGCTCAGGGGAGTTGGAAGAATCGAGTTAATAGAAGAACAGGAAGTTCTGACGTTTGTGAGGGCTGGCAGCGAGGTAATCTCTAATGGACGGGAAGCTCATGTATAACTCCAAGGAACAACCAAGACAGAGCGGGGGCGAACGTGAGTGAAAGTACCCATGTATAAATGACCTGAGCGTTCTGCAGTGAATGTCCTATTTATAAAGTAAAAGGAAGCATCGAGGTTTAGTCTCCATGGATTTCAACAAAGTACAAGGAGACTGTGATGGGAAAGTGCTTTTAAGGTTGCCCTTAATCTGTTCAGCATTGTTCCCTCCAGCATTTTATCTGATCTGGTTTTAGTCTTTTTTCTCATTGTACCAGTGTCTTGCCCTTTTCCTTGGCTTAGCTTTTCATTCTTGCAGCTTGATTCTGTGGTCAGAAAGTAGAAAAATCACTTGCTGCAGATGTAAAAAAAGCTCTCCCTGCTTTCTATTTGGAAGTTCCACACATGGCCAAAGAAGAACATTGAATTTGGGATTGTTTTCTCAAATGGATGATACCATAAACTTAATTAACATTAAAGTTATTGAGGTAAATCTAGAAATGTTACAAGTATTCATATCAGAAATAATTCTTTGGATCCTGCAGAAAATCTCCACTGATAGAACAGTTTTTGTTAGCAGACTGTGACTTCTCCACTTGCCCCCCCCCACTGCAGCCCCAAATGCCCCCCAAATGCTGGGTGACAGAGGACCTCAAGTAGCAACACAGGAGCAGGGAATCATCATGACCCTCCCCCCAGTTGAGTGATGCAAATTATTGGTGGCATCCAGCCCTCTGGCCCTGCCTCAGTCTTGTTTAGAATCAGATCATAGGCCACTTGCTGGACGATGGGACGAATTGGCTCTCGTGGCCCCTTCTTACATGCCCAGGGCAATGCCAATTGCCACTTTAGGATCAGGAAGCAGTTTTCCTCCAGGCCAGATTGGCCAGGGATCCTGGAGGTTTTTTGCCATCTTCTGGGTATGGAGCGGGGGTCACTGGGGGAGGTGGGGGAGGTAGTTGTGAATTTTCTGCATTGTGCAGGGGGTTGGACTAGATGACCGTGGAGGTCCCTTCCAACTCTATGATTCTATGAATTGTAATCTCTAAATTCCTGACTCACCATTTAAAAAAAAATATGATGCTCTGCGACCTTGGATAATTTCAATAATATTTTTTATGGGCGCTCCATTGAGATGACTGAAAACTGCACTGCTGTTGTAGGGCTCAGTGAATTGACTTCAGAATCTGGGTGCTAATTATTAATTAATTAAAAATAGGAGCAAACCAGGCACTGTTGTGTGCTTCAAAGTTCTAAAGATAATTAAATACAATCCATGAATAGAAGCAAATGCTATATTGGTATACTGTTAATATATTCCCACTATTTTCATTTATTTCATTAAGGAGCATACTGATTTCATGTTGCTTTTTAAATTTATATAAATTACTCACTTTTTGGCCACTTCATTTAGAAACTCCATGATAAGAACTCACTGTTGTTAACTCATCTGTGGAGGAACACCTTATTTCACTTTCACTGGTGATGAGAATTTTCCCAGCAACCTGCATCTTTGATATTTTCTTTTCGAGAGTTATCTGCCCTTCTTGTGCCCTTCTATATATTCTTTTTATATACAGTGTGGCTGTAGTGTGTTTGACTCATAGCTGATAGCCTTTACAAGTGGGATCCTGTCCCTGGCATGTACCTGGGTGAATACCATTATGAGTAAGAAGTTACGGTTTAGACAAGTGAAAGTGTGGCTTGAAAGTAATAGAATGGGGTATGTGTCAAGCTAGGCTACAGCAGCTCCTGAACTCCAGTGCTTCTATTCCAGTTCTGTAATAGACCAGATAGGGAGCCCCATGGCGCAGAGTGGTAAGCTGCAGTACTGCAGTCCAAGCTCTGCTCACGACCTGAGTTCGATCCTGACGGAAGTCGGTTTCAGGTAGCCGGCTCCAGGTTGACTCAGCCTTCCATCCTTCCGAGGTCGGTAAAATGAATACTCAGCTTTCTGGGGGTAAAGGGAAGATGATTGGGGAAGGCACTGGCAAACCACCCCGTAAACAAAGTCTGCCTAGTAAACGTCAGGATGTGACGTCACCCCATGGTTCAGGAATGACCCGGTGCTGGCACAGGGGACCTTTACCTTTAATGGACCACAAGAGGGTTGTATACAGATTCACTTTACTTCATACAGTTGTTCCATAGGGATTTGTGTGTGTGCTTTAAGTGCCGTCAAGTCGCTTCTGACTGATGGTGACCCTATGAATCACTGACCTCCAAAATGTCTTATCGTTAACAGCCTTGTTCAGGTCTTGCAGACTGAGGGCTGTGGCTTCCTTTATAGAGTAAATCCATTTTATGTTGGGTCTCCCTCTTTTCCGGCTGCCATCAACTTTTCCTAGCATTATTGTCTTTTCCAGTGACTTTTGTCTTCTCATAATGTGACCAAAGTATGATAGCCTCAGTCTAGTCATTTTAGCTTCTAGGGACAGTTGAGGCTTGATTTGATCTAGAACCAACATATTTGTGTGTGTTTTTTTGGCAGTCCACAGTATTCGTAACACTCTCTTTCAACACCACATTTCAAAGGAACCTATTTTCTTCCTGTCCAGCTTTCACACCCATACAGAGTAATAGGAATACAATGTCATGAATTAACTTGAACTTGGTTGTCAGTGATACATCCTTACACTTAAGAATCTTTTCTAGCTCTGTCATGGCTGCCCTTTCCAGTCTCAATTGCCTTCTGATTTCTTGGTTGCAGTCTCCTTTTTGGTTGATGATGGAGCCAAGGAATAGAAAGTCTTGAACAATTTCAATTTCCTCATTGTCCACCTTAAAGTTGAGTAATTTTCCAGTAGTCATTACTTCTGTCTTCTTGGTGTTCAGCTGTAGTCTGCTTTCACACTTTCTCCTTTAACTTTCAGCAGTAGTCGTTTCAGGTCTTTGCTATTTTCTGCCACTAATGTGGTCTCATCAGCATATCTCAAATTGTTAATGTTTCTCCATCCAATTTTCACTCCACCTTTATCTAAAGGGGCCACGAGAGCCAATTCGTCCCATCAGAAATTTCCTCCCTCCCTCTCTTATTAGGGTGTGGCAGAGTGGTGAGAGGATTGAGCAGAGGAAACGAGAGAGAGAGTTTTTGCAGGATTTAACTCTGCTTTGTTTTACTGTCTTGTTTTTATCTGCTTCTTTCATACTCTGCAAGGCTTTTAACTTTTAACTCTTATAACCCCTTCAAGGTTTGTAACTCTTACCTCTTATAGCTTTTTAAGGCTTTTCTGGTTGAGGCTTTTTAAGACTTTTGAGGCTTTGTTCTTAAGATTTTAAAGTGAAGGGCCAAGGTGAAACGGAGTTTTCTTACACCTGTCTGCTTTTATTACATTAAAAAATTCTGACGTTTTAATTGATTTTATTGCTCTATTTATTGTATTTGTTTGTTTGTTTTGTATTTGTATCTATTGTGTTTTAAATGTTTTAAGCTGCCCCGAGTCCCCTGAGGGAAGATGATGCAGAGTACAAATTAAATAAATGAAACAAAAGGCTTCAGAGCCTGGTTTTAAGCATAGTTCGCATGGTTCCATGGGTTTTGCACCATCAGTTAACTATGATTAATTTAATTAAACCACGGTTTTACATTGCATCTGAACCAAGCCAGTCTTTGCATTTGCTGTCATGTAGTTAATTTAAGGTAAAAGTACAAAATTAGAGTCCAGCAGCACCCTAAAGACCATCAGACTAACTGCTACTGACTTTCATGGCTACCTGTCTGAAACTATCTTAACAGTAAGAATATATGAGAAAACAAAGACTTGGTGTTTCCTTTACAGTTCTCTCCACCTCTAACATTTATTAATTTATCTACAGGAAAGTTTCCTTGAGATTAATCACTGTGAAGCTGAAGAGGCTTATGAAATTGCTCCTATGTAGTTCTTAATAAATGCTAAGATGTACAGTAACTTCTGTAACCGTATCCTATGGAAGAGTCATGCCAATGGATAGTATTTTCTAGCCAAGTGGGTGAAGTGTGCTGGGATGCTTTGACCTAATGTTACTTAGATGTCATAATATACTGTTAAGGGAAAAAAAGAGGAAGAAAGAAATGGAAGTGCTTTAGGATCCCCCGCAAAGACCCCACATGGAATCATGAGAACAAGGAGGCCGCTGCGTTGCTGGCTTTCATGTCTATGCCCGATGGCACACATCATCCCACCAATTAAGAGAAAGTTGTCCTTCTACCTAGCTGAAGGTGACTTTAGGTGTAGAAAAGCAGCAATGGAACTTACATGGTTTGCATGCACATCTGGAGTTTTTGTATTCCGTTCCCCATGCAGGTTTCTTTAATGTGTTAAATCGGAAGTGTATGGAAAGAGATTTGCTTTTGCTACCTTTCCTACTTTCTTATAATGTCCAAAGCCACTTCATGTCTCAGAGAAACACTAGAGTAGAGAGCAGGTACAAGCTCAAACCTCTTGTAACAACCCCCAACGTCTCCACCCTTGAGAGCGGTGGGAGTAAGCTTCTGCTGAAGAGGTGACCTTTGGAATCAGGTTTTGACATTTAGCTTTTAAGGACAAGCAAATGCACATTTTCAAATTTGTGTCTTCCCTCTCTCCTGTCTCATTTCCCTCTCTCTTGCAGGTCAGTGTTGAAGTCTTGGTAGAATATCCCTTTTTTGTATTTGGACAAGGTTGGTCATCGTGCTGCCCAGAGAGAACAAGCCAGCTCTTTGATTTGTCGTGTTCCAAACTCTCCGTTGGGGATGTCTGCGTATCACTTACGCTCAAGAATCTGAAGAACGGCTCAATTAAAAAGGGCCAGCCCATGGATTCAGCTGGCATCTTGCTGAAGCACTCTAAGAATGACAGTCTAACTGGTGGTAGACATAGGTATGGAGAGCAGGAAAATGGGATTGATCAGGGAAGTGCGAAGATGTCATCTGAGAATGGTGAACTGAAGTTTCCAGATAAAATGGGATTGCCTGCAACATCTCTGATCACCAAAACAGAACCTAGCAAGCCCATGGCAACTAGGAAGAGGAGATGGTCAGCCCCTGAAACACGGAAACTAGAGAAGTCTGAAGAGGAGCCACCGTTGACTCTTCCCAAACCTTCTTTTATTCCTCAGGAGGTTAAGATTTGCATTGAAGGGCGATCTAATGTAGGCAAGTGAAGTCTGTTTAGGGAATGGAAATTTAGGCTATCCCTTTGTCATTTTTATCCAGATTACTGTACTGTAGGCTAAAAATAACCCAGTATTTACATGTTATCTTATTTTAGGTTTATGTTAATAACCTTATTGTTATAGTTGCAGCTGAATATTATGCAGGATATTGGTGCATACTCCCCCCCCCCAGTGTTTGTTGGTGATCATTATCGAGAACTATAGAAAGGGGCAGAATCTGCTTAATCCCCACCCTTTGTGGAAGCAAATGTTGTTGACATGGCTCCTGTTTTCCCACACTTTAAGCAGGACAAGCCTTGGCTTTCTCTGCCGAGGCAATGGGAAGCAAACTGTAGCAGAGACATGCACTATTGCTGGATGCCATGATGGGGGGCACGGGCAGCTCCATAGCTGTGTGGTTTGGAGGTTCCCTCCACAAGCCACTGCTGGGAGTCCAAACCAGAGGCAGTAATGGAGAATCAAGGAGACCCTGGGGCGTTGCACAATGAAACCACCTTTTTATTTTCCAAAATTTGCCACATGTTATTCCACTTCCCCACCCCCTTCCTCACAATGGGGACTGACTGCACTATTTTTTATTATTATTATTACTCAGACTGCCACACAGAGATTCCTTTCAGCTTGTTAGTGTAGTGACGTAGCAAAGGTGTAGCGTCTGATTCTTGCTTTGCTGACTCTGGGAATTTTATTAAAGTAGGAGATGGAAAGAAGAAGGAAAAGGATTAAAGAAGGAGAAGCCACAGCCCTCAATTTGCAAGATCTGAGCAAGGCTGTCAAAGATAGGACATTTTGAAGGACTTTGATTCATAGGGTCGCCATGAGTCGGAAGCAACTTGACGGCACTTAACACACACACAGGAGATGGTTGGTGTGGGCCTACAGGGGGAACTTCAGACAGTGGGGACCTTTCCTGTCCTTGCTGGCACTCATTGTCACTTGCATTCAACATTAGAGAGAGCCACTGAGTTTTGCCACTGACATTTGCTTCCACGAGGTAGAAACACGCTGCCCCTTTGGGAGAGCAAACAAAATTGTTTGCATTTAGGTTGCAAATCTTTGTCTTTAACTCTAGTACTGTTTTTAGTTCCTGATCACGGACAATTAGTGCCACTTTTCATTTTCTCTCTCCAAATTTCAGTGTAACACAAAGAAGTGGATGTTGAAGATGAACATAGAATGTCTTTAAGCACTTAAAATGCTGTTCACATTTTTGTTGCTGAACATCCTGGCCTAACACTCAGCAAGTACTGTATCTCACTTTAATCTCTTTGATGAAAGAGGAAAGAAAAAAGAAAATCAGTCTCTTCAACACTGTTAACTACATGCAAACTATGTGGAGTTTTTCACAAGCAAGATGTTGAAAGTTTTCCATGTGGTTTCAAAGGGATGAATGTGAATTATGAACTGGTATGTGACAGTCATTGTCCACAAGGACTACTTAATAGGAGGCACTTTTTAAACTTTAATGCTTGAGAAAGAGTTAAAGGCATATGTGAGCTGACAGATAATAAAAGAGTAAGAGAGAGGATAAAGGAAGGAGAAGAAAAAATCATTATTGTCCAGTGTTTTTTGAAAAAGATGGACTTTAAAGAATCTTGCAATTTGCACATCTTGAGTTTATCATTTGTGTGGTATTCCTGCAGTTTTTACCTAATAATTTTGGGGGAAGGGAAGGGGACTGAAAAAAGCTTAAACAAATGTAGCAATTACTTACTAACCCTGCCTAAACTCTGGGCTGTTCTTATAGGGTTAGGTTTCCTTTCAATTTTTTTTGTTTTTAATTTACTTTCTACCGTATCTGTCACCCTGAATCAGGACAGATTCAGAGAATTTCTTTTCAGATTCACTGAGTTTTCCATAAGAGACATTTTGACACAGAAGCAAGTTCTGGGATTTGTTTTTGTGTGTGTGTTTAAATCCATTGTTATTTTATTATTGTGACTAGTACTCTTTGTTAATTTGAATAACTTCTTTTCCATTAGTAATATTATCTAGATGTCAGACTGGTACAAAACAGGACAATGGGTAGAAGATTTACCCAGTTGAGCTTTTTGATGTTGTTGTATTGTTGTTGTTACTGTTCCCAGAAATCTGAAACAAATTTAAAAGTGGATCCAGAGATCCTAACTCCTGCTGATTCTGTGAATTCCATCTTGCAACCTTTCCCAACAACTAGCCATTTTAAACTCCTTGTAACTACTGAGTGGTTTAGGGATACCAGTTTATGAAAAATTCACAATAATAAATATATAGCCTGGTTACAACCCATGTAATGGAAATAACTGCAGTAATCTCTTGGGTTTTCAGATTAGGAATTCCTGATGTAATACTATGGGCATTTTCACACTTGAGGCTTAAATAGCATGCTTGGATTGGTCTATAATACGAATTTAAAATCTACGTTGACATGTTCTGTCCCACATTAACCAAGTTTACACATGGTACAAATATTGTGAGATGCTCCAATAATGCCTTTTAGCATCTTGTGTGAAAATGGTTTAAGACTTGTATGAGCAATGATCAGTCCCCTTATCATGAGTTGGTAGGTGGAAATGCTCCTCTTTTCCCACTTTTGCGGTAACTGGGGTGCAATCCGAAGGCACTGCAGGTGAGACAGACAGCAGGATGTGTAGCCTGTGTAAACAGCGGCTGCCTGCCCTGCTTTCTTGTCCATGATCATTCTGCTCGCCTGAGCATAGCCACTGTCCACAAAGTGGCTGTGTCCAAGAAATGGACGTATTCATATAGTCCTGCTACTCATGAAGGACAAGCTGCTATTGTGAAAGAAACTTCAGTCTGGGTTCAGCCAGGGATTGGCTAAGAGTCTTTTACAACAGGAGTTCGTATTTCTTGATCAGTACTTTGACTCTGAATGTGGTTCTGCTGGCTGCTTTGGGACTCTGCAAGTATGGTGCCCTTTCAGATCAAGAAACTCAAAATTTTAAATTGGAACAGAACTCAAAATGAAGAGATTCATTTTTCTCTCCACTTGCCTAGCTACGGTATTTTTTTTAAAAGAATAATAACTGTCACCTGCCCCCAACTGTTTATGTCTGTTTGTTTGTTACTTGAACCTTAGCTCACACCAGAACTAATCATTTTGTACCATTTTCTGGGGTGCACCAAAAATGTTTTTAAGTTTTAAAAATAGCTTGAAATCTGTCTTGAATTTTTTTTAATTATAACCTCTCAGAATTACCAAATAACTGGGCAGGTTCCTCCACACAATCACACTGCTTATTTAGGGCTGTAAGGTTTTGTGTTTCTTCCCCCCACCCCCTTAACATTTCTGCTCAGAGAACTTGCTTAATCTTCCATGAACTCTGCTCAGGGCACTTTGAATTTATTGTTTATTGGAGTTTTACTTTGGCTTTTTTTCATTTTAACTTTTAATGGCAAGAGGAATAGAAAGACGTGGGACAGAAATGCCTATTTCGTTCCCATTAGTACCACTATACTCATTATACATGCGCATACTAAGAGAGCATCATACATATAAGGAAGCAGGGATTATTAAACTGACCGCATCTATAAAACTAACACTAACAAGTTAATAATAATAATTAATAATAATAATAATAAAGGATGGAGCAATAGGAATGTATATTTGTTTTCTGCTTGCAATGCAGATGTAGAATCCTGAAATAGTGGCTTCTTTCCAAGTATTTGTGTTGTGCTTTTGCTTTTTTTTTTTAGCATGTGCAATATGTTATGTGCCAACTTAGAATCACCCATGTGGTGATAGCTAGACCTTTGATCTCCCCCCAAAAAAACTTTTTGTCAATCTACAGCCTTATCTCTCTCACTTAGTCAATGGCATGGGCAATACCTCTCTGGATGCAAACCGGGGGGGTATACTTGGCAAGGGCTTGGTAGAGGTCTTTTGGTACCCAACAAAAAAAAAATCCAGGGTATCAAAAATATTATTTATGTTCCTTCCTTAAAGGATTTTAAGAATGGACCAGATGTCTAGGGGGAAGGGGATTCCGTGTATATGAGCAACTTAAAAATCAATAGTGTGCACTAATGTATGAACACAGGCAGTCCCCTCTAGCATCAAATTGTGTTTTGCACCATTCACTGGAAGCTTAGGAGAAATTCCACTCTCTTCAAAGGAACACAACACGCACAGCCCCATGTCCTTTGGCCGCCTGTGACTGTTCCTTTAAAGAGCTGAGTGTACCCTCAGTGGGGAAAAAGCAGGTCACTGGCAGTGCAGTCCTAAGCAGAACAACACCCTTGTAAATCCATTGAAGTCAGTGGGTTTAGAAAGGTTTAATTCCACTTAGCATTTCACTGTAAAGTATGGCAATTTTCCACTAGAATAATATTATTTTGCCGGGAAGCATCTTAAACTGCTTTTGTGGTTGTAGTAATGTGACAATTTTGGGCTAGTTCTGAGTCTTGTTGTACACCCCACATTTCCAGAATGATTCAAGATGAGTTCAGGCCTGTTGATGCCCATTGTCCTCCTCAGTTGGATTATGATTTAGACCTTGGGCTTGTAAGTGCCTTTGTTTCTTTAGAAGAAGGCACCCAATTTCAAGAGAAATGTGTTAACTGTATTCATGTTTCTGGGACTGCTGGGTAGACTCTGCTTCACAGAATCACTCGCTTCCTCTGTCCCTCTCATTGATTAACAAGCAACTACAGGCAAAAATTAACTTTATTGTAAGGCCTCTGTACAATGTCCACATGGCAATATTAACTGACAGCAGTCATTTCTTTTTCCTTTGTTATTGTACCAGACCTGTTTCGTTTACAATGAAACTCATACAATCACCAATAAAATTAGTCAGGGCAAAGAAGAAGAAAAAACCCAGAACCTCTTTATAGGAATTTCTAAATAAATATCTCTATATATCTATATATAAAATGACTGTTCCTCACAGTGTTTAATTTAGGCATAATTTCAGTTTGTCTGGGCCACATCATGGGGGTTTTAGAGTGTGATGTCACTTACCTTGTATTCTGTAGGTTCTGGACAATGTTATGTTATACTTTAAAAACAAAAATCCCTTCCAGACTCCTTCCTCTCCATTTCTGGAAAATGCATGTTAGTTCTTTCTATTTTAAGCCTGGTGTCACTGTTAAATTTATAGGAGGGGGGTTTCAAATCAGGAAGTGACATCACTACTCGTTTCCCTAATCAAGGAATGTTTAGAAATCTTTCACACCTCTTACTCAGGGATGGGACTGGCATATGTGTGGTACACTGATGTGACCAGAAGGAGCACTTTTATGGCTCTGGAGTAGGGATGTTCAATTCAGAGGAGATGTTTGGATTTCCTGCATGGTCATGGATTACCTTCCCAGATTTATCGCATAGATTGCAATACAAAAGCATTAGATCCAGCGCAAACTGTAGCTTTTGGTTGTAGTGAAATTCACTCTGTGCACAGTGGCTTGTTTTACTTTGGTATGTTGCCAAGCAATGGAAACAAACATTGTTTGAGTAGGAAATGAGAATGCTGTTTTTTATGATAATGTGTTGGTGTTTCTTATTTTCAGATATGGGTTCCTAAACTTTTGTTGTTGTTAAAGATGCCATATTCATCCAGGCCACAGTGTTGCAAAGCCTGACGCTTCAAGAGAGTAGTAATTATTCTCCCCAGCCCTGTAAACAACATAGACTATCCTTTTGAAATGATGTGATCTATGCTTAAACAGGTATGCTTTGCAGCATCAGACCTTCATTGACTAGTTCCTTCGAAAACTATGCTTAAATGTATGATTAAGCCCACTGAAGGCCTGCTTGCCTGTATTACATTTTGCAGCACTGGGGTTTTATTCACTTAAGGTGCTTTCACAAATCTGCTATTTAAGGTGTTGCCGCACACTATACCATTGGTGTTGGGTGTTTTGAGTGTCTTGTGGCTTCTAACATCCCTATGGACATACTATTTAAACTCTAGGGAAACGGTCTGAATGGCATCATTATCATTTTGCTTCAGAATGCATCTAAGAAGATGCTGAGCATGTGAGCTTATCCACAGGCATTCCAGTGGTTGTGTGAAGCAACAGTTTTATGGAGAAAAAGAATGTTCATATGACTACTGCTGCAACAATAGCAGAATAATGAAAGCATTCTTAGGGTAAGATTCTAAATCTGAGAATCTATCTGAATCGATGCCATCACAGCTGAGTCGCATTGTTCTGTGGGGTTGGAATCCAAAGGTAGGTTGATATCTAAAAGTGCATTCCACATGTGGAAGGTAACTTCTGTTCATGGAAGGGTGCAATCAGAAAAGATGAAAACAGCAATCGAACTTGTCTTTGTGTTCCACAAACCCTTCCACTAGCACTTGTGCGCTTGGAGAACACCACCAGTGACAGTTTCCCTTCTGCTCACAGGTCTTTGGAACAGCTTTATTTTTGACTGTTTTAAACTATGCTAAGAAATCAGGCCCTTTTGCATCAGGACTTCTAATAAATGAAATCTGTTAATGGCAATATGTGGCCTGCATTCTCTTTTCCCCTTTCGCCATAGAGAATAATGTTGTCCAGCCTATGGACAGACATTGTAGTGGTGGTGGTGGTGGTGGTGTGAAAACAGAGGGAAATGGTTTTATATTTTTAGGCAGAATATGGTTAATGCTTTGCTTTTTTATGTTTATAACCCTAAAGATTCCTGAAAAATAAGAGAAATGAATAGTGTCCCAAATTGTGACTGTTCTTTCTGAGAACACAGGAATACTTGTTGATTTCCTTTGTAGTTTCCAAGAGCAGTATTGTGGGGTTTTTTTTTTCTGTTAATAGGGAAATTCCAAACAAATTGCACACTTCTACTCCAGAGTTCAATTTGTTTTACGTAGATGACCTCGCTTCAGACGTGTTACCTTACTGATAGGATCTTTACTTGTAGCACTAGAACTTGTGGGAATATTTTTTTAAGTGAACCTAATTTGATGAGAAGCTTAAAAAACTTTTTTGAAGCACTCACATTGAGAAGAGTACAGGTAATGTTTTTTTTTTAAAAAAAAATTGCACAAAAGAAACATGAATGTTGGAATGATTCATTCAGTGTTTGAAAACAGATGGATACGTTGAAACCATGTGTTGTTTGTAAAAAAAAACTGAAATAAATTACAAACGCTGAGAAGGGTGAAAGTTACATGTTTTTTGTATATAGAAAACTATCACATCGAGATGATCTGATTTGTATTGGCTCTGGCTGGAAAGAATTAACAGATTTTTCCAAGGACAACAATGCTTACTTTTGTATTTGTAGTACATGAATACCATTTGGGGCAGGGGAGAATGATTCATCATTGATACTACTGTTTGTTCCTGATTAATTTAGGTGTAGGTCTCGTTCTTACTAGGGATGATGGTCTACATTTTTTGCACTTCCTGCTCTTTGAAAAAAAAAAACCCAAAGAATTTAATACTGAGCAAGAAGTGTTTGTTACAAGGGATTCTAGTGACCAATAAGGAAGTAGCGGAAATATATAGTCTCCTGCAGTTCTCCACTTCTCCGTTCAGGACACACAGAGAAACCATCACAGTTGTTTTAGCAACAATCCAGAAAATTTGAAAGAGATATTTTTTTCCCTTTTGCTTGGAATTGTGTATTACTAGCACACCAAAAATGAAGGGAATTTGGGGGTTCAAATATTTCTGAGAAAGGGGCCAAAAATCAAACAGGGAGCCTTTAAAGCAGGGCTCTGGAGGGAGGGGTGGCTGACTGGTGTCTGAATCCTTCTCCCCTTCCCCCAAGTAGCCTGTAACAATAGTCCAAGTTTCCGTTCTGGCATTTAAGAATCAGGTATGGAGGGAATAAATCTCTGTGTACAAGTGACCCCTTCAGGTGCAGAAATATGGCCTCTCATGGAATAAAAGCAAGTGCATTTGGACAATGGGTGGCATTTCTACAATAGGAATTGCAACAACTCTTTGGTTTTTCTCATCAATACCGGAAAGGACTCAAGTCTTCCACTGAGAATTAATCAGAGGCTTTATCCAGGGTTGCTTTTGTTTTTGTTTGTTCGTTTTCTTTTGCTTTATTGAAGCTCTTGTTCCCTCTTCCTCTGCTGTACAACAGGAGGCCATTGGAGGTGTCATTTGCAATAGACAATTCACTGGTACTGGAACTGCTGTATGATGGGAATATTGCAAGTCAGCTATCCTGACGCCTGTAATCAGTTACACTGTGTAGAGGTCTGTAAAGGACTAGTGTCAGAGGTGCCACTTGCCAATGTAATGACATGGGCAGTGGTGAATGAATTGTTGTAGAGCCACTAAAAGTCTGGCACAGGAAAATCTCAGCAGAATTCAGCCCTGAACACCAGACTGTGTAAGATCATCATTCAGAACTAACAGAGGTAAAATTTTACACTAACAAAAGATCTGGCCACCAAGAGAGTTCTTTGGCCCTTCAGCATACATACGTGCAGCTCCTGAAGGATTATCTCTGTAAAGAAGGGAACAATTACATTTCCAAATGACTGCCAACCAAAAACCAAACGAGAAGCAGAAGACATGCAGATATTTTATTGCCTGGACAAATGATACAGTTCCAGCACGTGCTGAGCGCTAAAGGCTGTATGTTTGGCAGTAGAAGATTCCCATTTTAATTGATTCATCTAGAATAATTTCAACTTGTATGCTTTTAAACTTGGTCATTAGATGTAATTTAGATTCACGCCAGGTGCCTATTTAATTTTATATCCAGAAGATAGTTCTTAAGCCAACTTGAGGGACAGACCCAGGGAGAAAGGTAGGGCACAAATATTTTGCATAAATAAATGCTTGAAATGTGATTGTTTGCCTGGACAATTAATATCTGCATTTACCTAGATGGACAGTTTTCCATTTGCATTTCAGAAAGTTGCTTCTCAAACTCTATTAAAATCTAAAGCTTAATTTGGGACAGTCCATCAATTAGTGGTCTGTTTTTAAATAATTCATTAATTTCACACAAGGCGTTTTTCTATCAGCTGCATATAGATGGGGAATTTCCAGAGTCTCAAATTAAGGTTAGTATTGATTTTGTCAACAGTGTAAGCATACAGCACAGTCTTGAGAAAAGAAGTTTCACAAAATCAATAGATGGTTCATGCTGGGTTTTCCTCCAGTTCAAGCAGTTGAAAATTACACTTTCAATGTCCTGCCTGGTGTTGGTGTAGGAAAAGGGGTATCATAGCTTTACGCTGAGGTCATATTGGGCTGACGTGGCCAGTACAACGGAGAAACAAGGAGGGAATAATGTTTTGCACCTTATAGAAAAAGATGAGAAAATTTTAAGTGCATACAGACATAGTTAAGAGCTTTTATTGTGACAGAATTTTTTTCCATATGCGTGCATACTTTCTGTAATTCCAGTGTAAAATATTGTACTTGCACTAGCTTTTTTAAAACAAATATAAAAAAATGGAAGAATTCATATTCTATTTTCTAATCGTGGTGTGTCTATTTGTAGGATACACTCGCGTCTGTTTATTGAATTTTATGGTCCCCTTTCTTTGATGGTGCTTGCAGGTTTTCTAGGTAGAAATTATTTCATTATTATAATAAAACAATGTTTGATTCAAAATTTGAACAAAATTGTTTTAAAGAAATTGTCTGTATACAAGTACAAGTTTATTGTTTCAGTATACTCGTACTAATAAAATAACAGTGCCAATTGGAAATCTGCTCGTCTTCATTGTGTATGAATTAAGCACAGCGGGTGGAGGGGAGAGGCAATTTCTCTGTGAAAAAGAAAATTGCCCACATGAATTTCATTTTGAAGTTTATCTTTGATAAAAGTAGGGGTTATGTCTACAGAATAAGAAAATATATTTTATCCACATTAAACTATACACCAAATGTGATTCATTCATGCCTATAATTCATAATACTGGCCATTCAGTTAGAGGGAAATTATTTATACATACGTTAAAAGGATGGGGGATTAAAGGAACACTTGCTGTATCATTCATGCGCAGTTGTGAGTCTGTGTGCTAAAACTGTTTTTTCTCATAATCTTTGTGTTGTATTTCTCCAACATTACAAAACACTTTGCAGCGAACTAGAAAACGTGGCAATTTGGATCCAATTGTGTGGGACATCAGTTGCTTTGCTACAAATTGTAGCGTAAGATCTTCATACAATGAGGAAGATTACACATCAGCATGGAAATAAGAAGGAAGTACAAAAATCAGTGTGTATTGCTGGAGGCTTTTAAGGTGTTGATAACTTTTTTTAGGATGTTGCCAGCAGTACTGCCATCATGCCAGGAGCTGCAAACCTATATCCAGCCTTTTGGGCACAGGAAAGGAGAAGTGACAGAATCCCCCCACCCCAAGGACAGATGATGATCACATGGGTAAGAGTCACATCACTTGCTCCACCTGCCCAGTTTCTCCACACATTACAGTTATCCTCAGGTCATATCTGGGCTGATGTTCTCCAAACAGCTACCACTCCCCAGCTGGTATACACCGTGCCTTCAATATTCAATAACACCTTCACCTGTCCTGCTTACTTTTGGAATTGGAAAGGGGATAGAAGAAAGAAGATCTCAAAAGCATTTCATCACACACCCTACCCTGCAGACTGCTAGGTACACCATCCAAGCGGTGTGGGAAACGTCATGATGCATCACCCTGTAATGTCAACCAGACGTTGGGTAATGATTCACAGAGTTTGAAGCTACCAGGGGCTTAAACCTCTTTCCTTCTTGTGTTTCAAAACCAGTCTAGGGCTTCCTGATCTTTTATACATAGATGTTAATGAAAGGTTTAGCATTTCTTCTCCCTGTACCGCTCTTTCTTTCTGCTTAAAAGCCCACAGACACTTTGGACAGACTTGTGTTATTGGTAGACATGTTGAGTTCATCTGCTATTTGAATGAGTATCCACAGCAGGTAAACATGAAGGTCGATGCTTTTTAAATTGTTGTTTCTGAAGAGTTGCCTGCTGATGCTCTACTCCAAAGGTGGGCCAGTGCACTACTCTGAAAGCTACATTGCGTTATCACCACCTTTCAAGGTGTTCAGCTGATTGAGAGGATTCTTCTACTCTGCCAGGGAAGCTCGCAGGGTGAGCATGGTCCAGCCACTCCTAGCTTCACCTTCCTCACAGATTTGTTGTGAGGCTAATACAGGAGGGAATGGTGTTGTAAGTTGCTTTGGGCACCCATTGGGGAGAAAAGTGGGGTATAAATATCTGCAAAAAAAATCTGCAAAGGTGAAAGGTTAATTAAAAATAATGCAAATGTCACCTGGCACAGTCGTGTATTGGAAAATCCAGCTCTATGGGTGGATTTTCTAGCTTGGAGGAAAGTTAGAATTGTTTCGTAATTCTTTCATCTAATAATATTTTAATAAAATGTTCATATTTTACATTTTCACACATACGTTAACACAGTGCAAGAGTTCTTTAGTCTATTAGTCACATATTTCCCGCTCTGAAGGAAGGGCATCTTGATCTTTGGGTGTTTCTCGCCCATTGCTAGGGGTAGGCAGGACCAAACTAACAACTTCCTGTCTCCTGGCGAGGAACACCTCCGCTTCCAGTTCTTCTCCTGCCTTCGCTGGGGTGAGAGCGTTGCAGCCATAGCTGCTGCCTAGGTCTAGTGAAATCAGGTTAGAATAGATTCTTTTCCTTACCTTGCCGTATCCAATCGTTTTTCCTCCCTACCCTCCCTCTCGTTTGGGTACGTTTGTTTTTAAAATTTAAGCTCCTGGCTCTGCCGACCATCAGCTGAGCCACGGGAGAAACAGCTAAGCCGTGGGAAAGACGCGGCAAACAAAATGGCTGCCGGAGAAGCTGCTTCGGAGGACATCGAGCTCCTTTCTGATGCAGATCAAGAATTGGCCTTAAAATCGGCTCCCGCCGTTAGCCGCCCTGGCGGACTATCAGAGAGGGAGACCGGAAAGTTGTCGCCGCCATCAACTTCGGCTGCAAAATCGCTGAAGAAAAACAAGTCTAATGGCGGGGGGAAAGGCGGCAGCCGCAAGCTCCAGTCCGCTTCGACCTCTAAGGTCCCCGCCGGATCCTCTGCTGCGCCTTTGCATGTGGAGCCCAGGATACCTACAGAGGGTAAAGTAACCCACCCTTCTAAGGGGGATCCCCCAAGAACCCCACGTTTGAACAGGTACATAATATGATAGAGGGCTCCATGGAAAGACATTTTCAGAGGCTCCACTCTCTTATCCTACCCTTCCAGCAGGGTTACCCTCCTCAAAGACTCCCTCAGCCACTTCCTCAAGGGTTTTCATATAGCTGGACATCTTCCCCTGGGTCCTCAGTCATATCTGAACCCATGCAGGAGGAGCCTGGCTACAGCCAAAGCACCCCCTCTAGGCAGTGGCCCACTGCCTAGGCAGCTATGAAAGCAGTACCAATTATCCAAGAGCAGAGAAATGAAACCTACCAAGAGCAGAGAAATGAAACCTATCCTATGGATAGGGATTCTGGGGCTGGCGATAAGGAGGACGGAGAGTTCGTTTCAGACGAAGAACTCCCCATTGTTCAAGAACAGCAGCCTCGGCTGGTCTGTTCTGATGATTTCCAGCTTCTTTTGGCCAAGGCACTTTTTGCTTTAGACCTATCTGATGAAGCTGAAGCTCCTGAGGAATCTAAGCCTAAATCCAGACATAAAGGTTCCAAGGAATATTTCCCACAGTGTGAGGCCCTCAGAGAACTCACAGAAGTTTGGGGAAATATCCAAAATACCTTTTCCAGTTCTCTCTGATTACCCCACACCAGTGGCTGTAATCCTTCACACCTCCCTGCTACCGGAATAGCTCTACCTCAGAGACCAATTCCCCTTGTGACTTGAGAATGGGTCCTCTCTAACCCAATTCTCACTTCTGTCACTACCACAGGTTGTGTGTTCCAGTAGCTTCGGCTTCAACAGAACCCCTCAGGTTCACAGAGTGCAGTCTGGCCTCCGCTCAGTCTCGCTACCAAGCTTCCAATCTATCACAGCCCTCTCTGGCTGGTCCCAAGCTTCGACTACTTTCACAGCCTTCTACCCAGGCTGGGTCCCAAGCTTCGAATGCTTTCTGTCTCCCAGAGCTCAGAGTGTCAACTCTCTGGCTCCGTCCAGTCTTGGTCTGTCAGCTCTTATTGCAGATCAACCCTTTATCCGTCACAGGTGGACTGAAGCACACCAAACTGGCTTACGGATTCGATCGGCCTAATAATATTGTAGCAATACATATAGAATGGTTCTAAGTAGGGCTGTCAAAAAAAAAAATTCGGTACAGTTCGGATTCGGCCGAATTTGGCCCTTGTGGGTTCGGTACGTGCCGAAGTCCGAACTCCCCCACTTCGGATCCATTCAATTCGGCGGGAATTCAAAGTTCGGAAAAAAAATTCGGCCGAATAAAGCCATTAAAAACACAACCGCGCCTTTCCACGGCTCGGGGGGGGGGCATTTTTGGGCTTAGAGGTCCCAAACTTTCAGCAGAGCTTCAAAGGACGTATATTGAAAGACTCCCCAAGTTTTGTAAAGATTGGGTCGGGGGGGGGGCTGAGATATGGGCCCTGAAAGGGGTCCCCCCCACCCTTAATGTGTATCTCTCAGCAGAGCTTGCCGCCCACGCACAAAGCTCCCGGCCGGACAAACAGCTGATGAGAGCAAGGGCGGGGCAGGTGCTAAGAACTTTGCAAAGCAACACAACTGAAAAGCAACACCTTTGCAAACATGCAAAGGGCGGGGCAGGTGTGAAGAATTTTGCAAAACAATACAACTGCAAAGCAACACAAGCACGCAATGCAACACCTTTGCAACAGTGCAAAGCAACACCTGACACCTGGGAGTTTGCATACCATGGAAAGGGACAGAGGCAGCTAGCTATGCATAATGAGCAGGAGGGGGTGGAATTTCTCCTTTTGCATTGGACTTGGGACCAGGCAGATGCATTCTTTAAGTCACCATTTGAAAACCAGTTTTGAGCAAGCATCAAAATAACCTAACTGATCTTATGAATGAGGAAAAACCTGAAGAATAAAAATGAAGCCCCCCCTCAAACCAGGGAGAGAGAGACTGGAGGGGGAACACACACCCCAGGCAGAACCGGCAAAAGCCCCCTTTGGCTTCCCCCCACCAACCCACAGAAACTGCTCCCTCCCCCCACACACACACAGACTCTGCTTTCCCCCCCACACACACACAGAAAAGAAAAAATATAGATTAAAGCCCCCAAAGGGGTCTTACTGTGGCTGTCTTCTGTTCCAGCAGGAGGGGCTGGGAGGCTGGGTAATCCAATATGATTCCATTTGTATCCAATATAAGATCCATATGTATGCATCTCTCGAGGGTGATCCATTCATCCCAATAGGGAAAAGGGGAAAGCCCATATCTCGGGGGGCCCTGACCCAATGTTTACAAAACTTGGGTGGTCTCTTAAAAAGCCTTGACTGAAGCTCCGCTGAAAGTCTGGGGTCAGCACACCCAAAAATGTGCCCCCTGCAGCCACGGAAAGAGAAAAGGGGGGGAGCCGATATTCCAGCCCCCACTGAACCCATCTTTACAAAACTTGGGTGGTCTCTTAAGAGGGATTCTCTGAAGCTATGATAAAAGTTTGGGGGCTGCACACCCAAAAATGCGCCCTCTACAGCCATGGAAAGAAAAAGGGGGGGAGCCCATATCTCGGGACCCCCTGACCCAATGTTTAGAAAACTTGGGTGGTCTCTTAAGAAAACCTGTCTGAATATCCCCTGAAAGTTTGGGGTCGGTACCCCAAAAAATGCGCCCCCTGCAGCCACGGAAAGGAGCGAATGTGCACAAGCACCCCCTCACACACACATAATGATTTCCCTCTCTCTCTCTCTTTCCCCGGCCGGCCGCACATCAGCTGATTCCTCCAGTATTCAATCCTGACTGATTGGCCAGAAGAAGACCCAGCTTGGCCACCGATTGGCCGGGGGAGGAGAATGCTGCTTACTGAAGGTTATGCTGCTTACTGACGGCCCCGAATTGGCCGAATTTATTCGCGAACTCCCGAACTCGCTGAATTCGGCTCCCCGGTTGCCCGCCAGTTTTGAGTTCGGTTCCTCCCGAACTAAAAACCGCCGAATCAAGGGAAATTTGGCTGATTTTCAGTTCGGGCTGAACCGAATTGACAGCCCTAGTTCTAAGTTTATCGTTGTTTGTACTCCTTGTTTGTGAGTGCCTTTCCATCTCTTGAGAATGCTGTAGAATAACTGGAAGGGGAAATGTTCCTCGCCAGGAGACAGGAAGTTGTTAGTTTAGTCCTGCCTACTCCTAGCAATGGGCGAGAAACATCCAAAGATCAAGATGCCCTTCTACTTCAGAGCGAAAAGGACCTTCTCGGTGAGTAAACAATGTACCTTTCTTAGCCAAATACTGAAGTTAAAAGAAATGATTCAAGAAGTATGTCAACTGGTAAATTAGCAATTTGCCTTGTGCCTAAAACATCACAGAAGCTAAGGGTGAGGGTTTTGGGAGCACGGAAGTAGTGTGTTGGGATGCCAAATTCCATATAATGCGTAAAGGATACATATATTATCTTGTATTTGCAAAGGCATAAATGGTAGGTGGCAGGGAAGTTTGGTTGTAATTTGTAGGTTGCTTGCACCATCCTGCTAAAGAGACATTTTTGTGCACGTTTTGAGGTTTAGGATTAGAAGAAAAATGTTGGAGAGCGATAATTATTACTAACAGTGCTTAGTGCCAGTTCCCAAAAAGGAAAAAGTTAAATTACCTTACTTCATAATTGTTGGGAATAGTGCCGTTCCACAGCGTGGCAGGGCAATATATCTCCCACCCATCCAGAGAAAAGTCAATTCTATCATGCTTTTTATGGTGTTCTTTCTCCGTCCCACAGAGAGTTTGTTTGTTTTTGGAGCTTCTTACTGGGTAACTCATCTATATGAATCAGCAAATAACAGAGACGACATGGCATTGTTGCTTAATAGCATTACTTCTACTCATTCGCCTGTATCACTTGCTTTCCTGACAGAGCTTTCCCCCTTCAGTAAAGGTTAAAATTTTGCCTTTCAAAGGACATATACTTAGAAGCAAGCAAGTTTCTGGTCAGATTTGCTAGTGAGATTCATGATGCGCGAAAGGGATAAAAAGCCCATGGCTTTCAAAAGAATGGGGGGAGGGGCAACATATCTCTGTGCCACAAGAGCTGGAGGGAAGGCTGATTTTGCCCCCTTTTCAATCGTTTCTCCATAACAAGCCCTGAATTTTCTTCCCATAGAATGCTGCCATTCACTTTTTAGAAGTGAAGTAGCTGCATCTGAAGACATGGCGAGTGCTGAAATTATTTCCCAATGAGAGACCAGCATCTATTCTCAAATTTTGCAATAAATAAAAAAAACTGGATTTGTGGTCAATCTAGTATTTTTTTTTAACATTTCCCATAATGCACTTCTTTAGTATTCACCTGGCTGTGCTTCCACAGTTCTCTCCTTTAAACTATGACATCTGAATGTTTCAGTTCTGTCTCGGTAGTGACGGTGATTGTGGGGAGGAGGAGAAAAGTTTTAACGAGGCATTATAGACTGAACCATGCAGCCAACCAATTCTTGAAATGCCCCTCAATGTGTGGCTTCTCTGAATGTGTTCTGTAGTTCCTGAAACATCGTTGGCCTTCAACCATATGAAGTAACTGGGTGTTCTTGGCCTTTACCAAAAAGGGAGTCAAGAAATATAGCACCCATGAGTGTATCTTGGGTGGTTCCCCTTTAAAATATCTGTATGAAAATGGAGGCACACAGTCATTCTGCCATGCTGTGAAGTTTCCCCAAGCAAAACATACAAAGAAAATATAACGATTTAATCAACAATCTGATTAACAATTTGATTTGATAATCAACAATTTGAACATTTATGTATCAGTGCACATTAAAAATCCAATACTCGATGTCACAGTGCAAATAAAGCAGCAGCTTCAAGTTGTAGAGATGCACAGCTGACGTGCTGGAGCAACAGCCATGCAAGCATCTTCTAGCTTGGAAAGTCATCCTCCTGTTTTTCTACCATGTCGCAAGAGCAGCAGTAAATGGTTGTTTGGCCATAAAAGCTTCAGTTGAGTTTACTTGACACTGTCAATAGGAATTATTCCAACAAGACTGATACATTATGAATTTGCAATCTAGGTGTGTTTTCTTAGATGATCATTAAAAGATTAAACTAGATTTCTCTTTTAAATAGGCAAGACGATAAAAAGATAGTGCTCTTTTATCTTGAACAAAATAAAAATAATCATAGGCATTGCTGCAATGTATGGCTTGTCCTCCTTAGGCTTAACCCTTCTGCTACAAAAGACTCTGGTAGCAACAGACCTGCTTTTTTCCTTTTCTAGTTTGGAGCAGGCCAGCAGGAAGCTGTATTGCAAATTAAAGGAAAAGGAGGAGCCAGTGGTTTTGGCAGATCCCAAATCTTTCAGCTTTTTCTTCCAGGCTAAGAAAAGACTTCGCTGTGCTGCTGAGTTACCCGAATAAACGTTGTTCTTCGACTAAGCTCCTTGAGTTTGGCAGCTCCCACATAAGTGCAGGTAGATCGCAGCCCTCCAAGGATATCACGGATGGTGTCTTCTACATCACCTCTGTAAGGCACTTCTACTGTTTTACCCTCTGAAGCTCTGCAGATGAAAAGGGGCTTATTTATGTTGTTAAGAAAGGAAGTAAATAAACCCCTCCCCCCAGAAATTTGTTAAGAAGGGGTTAATTTAGATAAAATACAGATTTTGACAGCACTGACAGCACTGTCTAGATTCCCCCCCAACTTAACACAAATACTCAAAAGTTATTTTTCCTTCTTATTTCACAATGTGCTTTCAAGACGGATGAAGTCTGCCTGAGGTCTCCAGGATGAGTCAATCATTCCACTGTTGAGGTACACTAATGGTCTCTCTTGAATTGTTTTCATTAATTTGAGTAGGGGAGTTGATTGTTTACCCTCAAAATGGTTTAACGTGGAACCTGGAAGCATTTTTTCCCCTAACAACTTTGTGGACTAAGATGAGAACAAATGGAATATACTTTCAGTTTCAAAAGCCATCTGGACAGCTTGGAACGAAGGTCACCATCTGACGGACAAGTTTGGATGGAGATACAGAGATGGACCAAACATCCAAGAGTAAGTTATTATGTCCTGAATTTCCTGTGCCATCTCATGGAAACCAGAGGACACGGTCTGGGGTTAGATAACTGGAGGAGCCGGCATGGTGTAGTGGTTAGGAGCGGTAGACTCTAATCTGGTGAACCGGGTTGGTTTTCCTACTTGAAGCCAGCTGGGTGACCTTGGGCTAGTCACAATGCTCTCTGAACTCTCTCAGTATCACCTACTTCACAAGGTGTCTGTTGTGGGGAGAGGAAGGGAAGGAGATTGTAAGCCGGTTTGATTCTCCTTAAAAGTTAGAGAAAATCGGCATACAAAAACCAACTCTTCTTCTTCTGATTGTGCATGTTCCTTAATGAGTGTCTTCTCATTTTAGATCCAGAACTGGGGTCATGATTTTCAAGGCTTTAGAGGAGGGGTAAGCAAACCCTGGCAATATGCTGACAGTGACACCCAAGGCCATTTTAATTGGCGCACAGGGCCAGGTCTCCATTCAAACAACCAACACAACCAGTGGTGCAGGAAAACTAAACCAGGCATGGCTTATATCATAGAAAGGTAGAATTGGAAGGGACCTCCAAGGTCATTTAGTCCAACCCCCTGCACAAGGCTACCATCACCTCCCACATGGGCACAGGCACCAGCTGAGTCCAAGGTGAATCTATCAGATCTTGCCCATACCACTGGAACCTGGTTTGCTCCAAGCTTGTCTGGCCCAGTACAACCACACCCCTCTCGGTTAGCCAGCACACCAGCAGCTTCAAGGGCAGCTGCTGCACTGGGAGGGGGGATGCACTTAGCCCAAAGAGGTAACTTCCCCCTGCTTTAGAGCCTGTGCTTCTAATTTTCTCAAAGACTGCCAAACTACTGTTAATGTTGTCTTTACATGTGGTGCGGTGGGGAAAAATTCCCATGGAAAACAGAAAAATAGCTGTAACAAGCATGCCAGAAACAATCCCACAGACTTAGACACACGTTTTGGGCACCGCAATTTAAGAAGGATATAGACAAGCTGGAACATGTCCAGAGGAGGGCAACAAAGATGGTGAGGGGTCTGGAGACCAAGTCCTATGAGGAAAGCTTGAAGGAGCTGGGTATGTTTAGCCTGCAGAGGAGAAGACTGAGAGGGGATATGATAACCATCTTCAAGTACATGAAGGGCTGTCATATAGAGGATGGTGCCAAGTTGCTTTCTGTTGCCTCACAAGGTTGGACCAGAACTAACGGGTTAAAATTAAATCAAAAGAGTTTCCATCTAGACATTAGGAAGAATTTTCTAACAGTTAGAGCGGTTCCTCAGTGGAACAGGCTTCCTTGGGAGGTGGAAAGCTCTCCTTCCCTGGAGGTTTTTAAGCAGAGGTTAGATAACCATCTGTCAGCAATGCTGGTTCTATGACCTTAGGCTGATCATGAGAGGGAGGGCATGGAGTATGAATCACTGAGGGTGTGTGGGGTAGTTGTGAATTTCCTGCATTGTGCAGGGGGTTGGACTAGATGACCCTGGTGGTCCCTTCCAACTCTAGGATTCTAAGTCCACTAAAAATCGATAGCTCAGCTATTCCTAATCCTGTTCTTGAACTGCAGCCTGTCTACATTGTTCATATTTCCTGAACTCCTGGTTATAAGCTGGGGCAGGGATATTGAGGGTTTGTGATGCAGGGACAATAAAGATTTGTGATGTAAAGGGGGGCAGTAAAAAAAACAGGTTGCATTCAGAGCTGCGCCTTTTGACAAGATTCACAAATGAAAGGTCGGGAGGTGTGGAACTGGATCCACGGTCTGTACCTGTATTCAGCAGAGTCTGTACCTGTATTCAGCAACGCCTCCTGCGTGCTTCTTCATAGCCGTGTCAGAGCTCATCCCATAGAAAAGCTTCACTTTCTTGCCATTTTTCTCTATAACCTCTCCAGCACACTGATCGTGTCCAGCAAACATTCCTCCAAGCATCACAAAATCAGCTCCAGCCCCTGTGAGCAGCAAGTGGAAAAAGAGTACTCGAATGAGAATGCAGCAGAGGAACAATGGCAGAGAAGCACAGTGGTAAAAATTATTCTTGCTAATCCAAGAGCCATCAATAACTTTACCTGTAACGGCACAAAGAAAGAGATCAAGGGACACCTTTAAGACTAACCACAATTACTCCAACATAAATTTTCAAGAGTCACAGCTCACTTCATCAGATAGAAGGCATGGGGAAATCTTATATGGATTTTTATAACCACTGGGAGTGCAAGGTGGAGCGCAAGTAACTGATAAAATCTGCAAATAGATGTGAGGACAATCTTGATGATAAGGAACTTGTGATTATTAAATAAAGCCATGTATCTTCCATGAGTGTCAAACATCAAAGACTGTTACTTATTTAAGAAATTATATAAAGTGATAATCGTTCTTAACTGTAAACATTTAAAAACTTTAAACATTTGTAGATGTAAGATGTAAAAAGTGGTATTCCTTTTTCAGGAATTATGTGAAATGAAAAGGTCTGTACAGTGTAATCAAGCATTACACAGATATAAATGAAATTACCTAAGCACATTCAAATAAACAGCAGTTCATGTTTGTTTGATGAATAATGTAATTACGCTGCTATTAAATTGCCAAAATTGGACAATGTCCACAATCGCTTAAGAACGAGAGTATCTTTGCAAAAAAAAAAAGAAAGAAAGAAAGAAATCATGGTGCAAAGCTGTTTTAATGATTTACTTAATTATTTTATTAAAACATTTATATTCTGCCTTTCCCAATAGCTCAAAGTGGCGTGTGTGTGTGTAAAGTGCCTTCAAGTCGCAGCCGACTTATGGTGACCCCTTTTGGGGTTTTCATGGCAAGACACTAACAGAGGTGGTTTGCCAGTGCCTTCCTCTGCACAGCCACCCTGGTATTCCTTGGTCTCCCATCCAAATACTAACCAGGGCTGACCCTGCTTAACTTCTGAGATCTGACGAGATCAGGCTAGCCTGCGCCATCCAGGTCAGGGCTCAAAGTAGCTTACAATCCATAATTAAAAATATCAAATAATAATAAAACCCCATTCCCCCCACCTAATAAAATGTCTGCCACTTACACTCTATTAAAAGCTCTGATAAATATAATAGCCTTTCACAAGCCTCCTGAAAGTAAACCCATTCCATAAAGTGGGAGTTACCACTGAGGAAGCACAGACCATTGTCGATGCCTGACAGGCAGTCACTTTTAGTGAAGGAACACCCAGAAGGGTGACAAGCAAGTAGGACATATGTGGAGAATGGATGGGAAACCTGATTTACATCGTTCTGATCCATTCACCCTGTCCCCAATTCTTACAAAAATTCTATGCAACTGTTCTCAAGTATTCATTCTCTCAGTCCCCACCCCTCAGCAAGCACCTGAGAGAGCGTGTATGTATGTGTGGGGGGATGTCCCAACCCCATTAAATCCTTTCCTCCCCACCCCCCACTTGAGGTTTGGGGGGTTGGTCCTCTTCATTAGCCCAACATCAATCAGAATTCCTACTTTTTGCTCTACTTTTGCACCTCTGTGCCCTGATACATGACAGATGGGGGAGGGTGTACGAATCTCCTTCTGTCACTTAGCCTGAGCTGCCCTCTAGCTTGACTAGGTCTTGGTATTTTTGTGTGGTAAAGCAAGTAGGAAGGCACTAGGTGAGGGTTGGAAGCAGCCAAGAATCTTTAAAGGTCTTTAATAACTAAGCATAAATCCTACATATACTGAAACACGGTTTTAATTGGAACACAGCTAGAGATAGAATCATAGACTCATAGCGTTGAAAGGTACCGCCAGGGTCATCTAGTCCAACCCCCTCCACAATGCAGGAAATTCTGAACTACCTCCCCCCCACACCCCCAGTGTCCCATACTTCATGCCCAGAAGATAGCCAAGGTGCCCTCCCTCTCATGAGCTGCCTATGGTTATAGAATCAGCATCGCTGACAAATGGCCATCTAGCCTCTTCTTAAAAACCTTCAGGGAAGGAGAGCTTACTACCTCCCGAGGAAGCCTGTTCCACTGAGGTACTGCTCTAGGAAGAATTTTCTAACAGTTAGAGCAGTTCCTCAGTGGAACAGGCTTCCTCAGGAGGTGGTAAGCTCTCCTTCCCTGAAGGTTTTTAAGAAGAGGCTTGACTTGGAAACTCTTTTGATTTAATTTCAACCCGTTGGTTCTGGTCCGACCTTCTGGAGCAACTGAAAACAACTTGGCACCATCCTCTATATGACAGCCCTTCAAAGTACTCAAAGATGGTTATCATATCCCCTCTCAGTCTTCTCCTCTTCAGGCTAAACATACCCAGCTCCTTCAACCTTTCCTCATAGGACTTGGTCTCCAGACCCCTCGCCATCTTTGTTGCCCTCCTCTGGACAATTCCAGCTTGTCTACATCTTTCTTAAATTGTGGTGCCCAAAACTGAACACAATACTCTAGGTGAGGTCCAACCAGAGAAGAAAAGCGATACCATCACTTCGCATGATCTGGACACTATACTTCTGTTGTTACAGCCGAAGATCGCATTTGCCTTTTTAGCTCCCGCATCACACTGCTGACTCATGTTTAGTGTTTGGTCTACTAAGACCCCAAGATCCTTTTCATACACACTACTGCTGAGACAAGTCTCCTCCATTCTATAATTAGGCATTTGATTTTTCCTACCTAAATGCAGAACTTTACATTTTGTAAATGAAGTGCATTTTATTCGTTTTAGCCCAATTCTCCAGCCTGTCAAGATCATCCTGTATCCTGGCTCTGTCTTCTACCGTATTTGCTACCCCTCCCAATTTAGTATCATCTGCAGCACTACTTCACTTAGGGTGGAAGAATTTTTTAACCATTAACTATAAATCAAGTTACAGTTAACTATAAATCAAAGGATTAAAGACACTGAGTGACAAGCAGATTTAGCTAGGGTGCTGCTATATATGGCACCCCTCCACTCTAAATTTATCCTTGCACCAGCAGCCTACCTCTGCTATTTATATATAAATAAATATAGAAGGGCTTTTACTCTGGCCAGGTGTGCAGCCCTACCCTCTGCTATAATTGAGGGGAAATTTAAGAAGATACCCTGGGCAGAGAGATTCTGCCCCTGTAAATCCGGGGATTTAGAAACTATTGATCATGTCCTCCGTAACTGCAATTTTTACACAATACCCTGTTCCAAGTTTATTGAGCCCCTCTTATTGAGAATGGGACCCGATAGGGTGAGAGAAAAGACTGAAAAGCTCTTACAAGGGGATAAACCTTCAATCACCTTGCAGGTTGCGAACTTTTGTACAGCAGCAATGGAAATACGTCGCCATAGAGTAGTCTCTTAGCCCATAAGGCAGATGTATCTCGGTTGTGGTTTTAAGTGATGTATGACTCGGACTGTAAATTTTTCTTTGCAAGATTATTTTAGTCCATGTTTTTGTTTTATCTGGCCAAAGACTGTAAATAAACGATTGATCGAATGATTGATTGATAGTATCATCTGCAAATTTAATAAGCATCCCCTCTATTCTTTCATCCAAATCATTTATAAAGATATTAAACAACACAGGGCCAAGGACTGATCCCTGAGGCACTCCACTAGTCACTTTTCTCCAAGTGGATGAGGAACCATTAACAAGTACTCTTTGGGTGCGATCTGTCAACCAGTTACACATCCACCTAACAGAAATAAGATCTAAATGACATTTTCCCAATTTGTCAACTAGAATACTATGTGGAACCTTATCAAAAGCCTTACTGAAATCACGATAAACTATGTCTACAGCATTCCCCTGATCCAGCAAGTAGTAACTTTCTCAAAAAAGGAGATAAGATTAGTCTGACATGACTTGTTCTTGAGAAACCTGTGCTGCCTCTTAGTAATCAGATCCATCCTTTCTAAATGCTCAAGGACTGACTGTTTGATGATTTGTTCAAAAACCTTTCCCGGTATAGAAGTCAAGCTGATGGATCTGTAGTTACCCGGATCCTCCTTTTTCCCCTTCTTGAAGATGGGGACAACATTTGCCCGCCTCCAATCTTCTGGCACCTCACCTGTTCTCCAAGAATTCTCAAAAATAATGGACAGAGGCTCAGAAATTACATCTACAAGTTCTTTTTGTACCCTTGGATGCAATTCATCTGGCCCAGAGGACTTTGTTTCATTTAAAGAAACTAGGTGTTTGTGCACTACCCCAATGCCAGTCCTCGGCTGCAAATCCCTTCCCTCATCATGTGTTCTGTTCATGCCATGTTGGGCACCTCTTCCCTCGCAAGAAAAGACTGAGGAAAAGTAGGAATTGAGGAGTTCTACCCTCTCTTAATCTCCTGTTACAATTTCACTTTCCAGTCCCCGCAATGGGCTTATCTTGTCCATTTGTGTTGTGATTTTATGATTCTGTCTTTGTTGTTTGCTATGACTTTGAGTCAACGCAATAAAAGTACTTGAACAGGAATTTGGCCCCAAATGAGAGATTACTGATGTTTCTACCTCTGAGGATATGAGTAGATGTCTTACAGTGTCATCCTAACTAAACCCGTTTCCTTCAATGGATTTACATGGGTGTAACTCTGTTTAGGACTGCCCAGTTAATGTTTGAAAAGCATTGTCATAACATTTAGCGGCAAAATGGAAATTGGATGAAAGCCCCAATGGAAGAGCAAATTGGCAGAATATGCTGTGATGGCGAAACTAACCGATCTAGTAAATAAAAGACCTAGAGAAGAATTTCTCAAACTGGAGGCTCTATTATGCCTATGTAAGAACAATACACGTTATGAGGAGTTTGATATGTAGGATATCAAAACTGTGTTATTAAAATGTTTTGTTCAAGTTTCACAGAAATATATACACAGACAATAAATATAGTATACTTTAGAATGTATCGGGATATAAGGGATATCCACACCCAGGGTAGACATGCATACTCTGGTTGAAATAACTGAACAGCAGATAAGATTTGTGAAGTATCACTGTAACCCCCACCCCCCCATCCTTTTTTATGTTTATCCTTTTTTTAAAAACATAAAATATTTTGAAAAAGGAAAACATTGTCATAACACCATTACCCAGGACATATTAAGATTAGAAATAAAACATATATCAAATTATAGTTCTTCCAGCTCTGAAATGCTGTATGATTGCTGCATATAATGTGTATTTATTGGTCTTTGGCCACAAATAAAATCCATTCATTCATTCATAGTTCTTCCAGCAATGGAAGACAGTTGACTATAATTTAATCTCTAGTTTTTCTCCTTTTGTTTTCTGCCAGTTCAGGGCCAAAATCTCACATCTGTCTTTCTACACGTTTCAGAGGATATAGTTTCCTTTGCCTATAAACCAAATGAGATTGAAAGGGCTTTTCAAGCAAGTAAAGCATTAGAAAGAAAAACAGTGAAGCCCTTTGAAGCAGTTCCCTGCTTGTCTATGTCCGGGAAAAACACTTATGGAAGAAGGAAGGTCTTTTCCTAGTAGCCAGATCTCACCCCTTGACTATGCAGAATGTAGTGAGAGCTTAAAATAGCCTCCTAACTATTGCTTTATGAAAATGACATTGGGAAAGTAACATTGGGAAAATGACATTGGGAAAGTGCTAAGAGAAACTATGGCCCGAACAATGAATCGGTGTGTGTGGAAGGGAGTATTTTAACTAAACTGAAGTTAGGTCATGTATTCTACTTCTGCGTATATAATGTAATTCCATGCAGCTTGTAACCCAGTGGCAAGCACTTTGGGTGGGTGGGTTTGGAGTGCTATCCCTGGAAAAAGCATTCCCAATTCCTGGGTATCTCCCCACCACCCACCCCCACAATCAGTTTACTTCTGTTTGTATATGTTTGTAACATTCTTGGACGGATGGCATCACAATCAGCTAACATAGCATAGAAATAAGACTGAATTGCCTCTTTGTAAGTCCTTCAGTGTTCAGTTTGCCCACCACAGAATCAGGCATTTTCAGAGCCATAAGAGCTAATGCTGCCCATATTTTAGAGTTCCAGATCCAAAAGCCAGCTCTGATTTCTAACTTTAGGCAGGAGAACAAAACTTTTTATGAAAAACACAAACTAGTCCATATCAACATTACTGGCAACCTCCTCCTGAGATATCTAAAGTATAATTATATTTGAAGAACAAATGCTACATGAGAAAGATGGTTCATGCTCATCAGAGCTAAGTAGAATGTGGTACTCACCAAAAGCTTTGGCAACGTCTCCAGGGCAGCTGCAACCCCCATCCTAGAAAAATGGAGAAAAGAGGGAGTAACTCACTGTGTGCCACCCAAACGAATAACTGTATCCAGAAATGGCAAAAAGCAATTCAAAATCAACAGACCTTCCCACAGTTCCATGCCAGTACAGGGTAATGGTTAAAATGTTGCACTGGAATTGGAGATAACTCGGCTCTAATCCCTACATGGTGTCTTCTGGGTGACCCTGGGCAAGTCACTTTCTCTGCCTAAGCTACCTCACAGGGTTGTTGTGAGGGTGAAATAGAAAAGGAAAGAGTCTAGGTACACTGTCCTGAGCTGCTTGGAGGAAGGGTGGAATAAAAATGTAGATACATGGTATGTGCTAATAGCTTCTGCAGTATCAAAGGTAAGGAAGGAGTTAGAAAACTTCACTATGTATAGTTGTGGCATAAAGGAACTTTTTTTCAGAAAAAGATTAATCAGTAATCAAATTTCCTTGAGAGAGAAAACACATCAGTTTCCTTACCTTCGATGCACAACATAATGCCCAAATAACTCAGACATAACTCATGCACTGTTACCCTAAACAGGCAGTCTCCACTTAAACTGGGGAAATTAGCTGGAGTCAGAAAGTGAGAGGGGGTAACTGGGATCGATAACCTATGTATGCCAGGATTGTCCCTGGTGAGAACTCTTAAATGAGCAGCCAGTTGAAGAATTAAAATTGGTTTTATTAAAGAATAAAAATAGTAAAATAAGAAATACATATTAAGCAATGAACAGAAGCACACAAAGCATACAAGAGTTGACTAAGAGAAAAGGGAGGAAGTTGGGTTTCAGGGACGGGTGATTGTTACCAGTCTTGAAGGGACGTCCAGGGAAAGCAGCGCTGAAGAGGAAAACGACCAGCGTTTCCAGGAGCAAAAGGAAGAGCCCACATGCACATGGATCCAGAACACACACTATGAATGGCCAAAGGACCAATATTTATACCCCAAAATAGGTCCTGAGGAGATATGAGGTAAGCTGGCAGGAAAGCCAGAGACAAAGAATTGGTTGTTTTTCCGGGGTTCGAACAAAAGACAGGAGAGGCTAGATGAGTCGTCAGGACCCAAAAGAATGCCTGGATTATTCTCTTAAATACTGATTGATTGCTGGGATGGGTGCAGATAGGGTAAGCAATGGTCTGCTCAGAGCACTGATTAAATCACCTTAGGGTGACACAAGGGGGATTAGCTTACAGCATGAATGGACCAAATAATGCACAAGCTTAATCCGTTAATTTTGGAAGGGAAGGAAGTTTTTCACATATGTATGCCATGTAAATATTAAAGCAAATGCCAGAGGTGCAACTCTGGAGCCTGCACCACATATTTTATACTAGGGATGCTTGACAACCTGCCACTTTGGCTTGCTTCCTGTTCGACAGTGGTGATCAGGAAGCAGTTTAATCAGCAGGCTGTTCAGCTGGTCACAACCTGTTCTCATGTGTGTTCACAGGAACAGCCTACTTGCAGAAGGAGAAGAAGAAGTTGGTTTTTATATGCCGACTATGTCTACCACTTAAGGAAGACTCAAACCGGCTTACAATCACCTTCCCTTCCCCTCCCCACAACAGACACCCTGTGAGGTAGGTGGGGCTGAGAGAGCTCTAAGAGAGCTGTGAGTGGGGAAACAAATTCAGTTCACCAGATTAGCATCCGCCGCTCATGTGGATGAGTGAGGAATCAAACCCAGTTCTCCAGATTCTCCTCCTCCAAACCACTGCTCTTAACCACTACACCACTCTGACTCCTAGGTGATTTTGCTTGCTAAAATGGAAGCAAAAGTGGGAAGGAGGTCTTATAACAGGAGTTATAAAAATAACAGTGCCCCTGACTTTGGAGATGAAGAGACCTGGCTTCTTCCTGTTGCCCAGGGAAGCTCTATCCCTGGAACCTGATTTCCCTCCCCCACAGCCAAACAGAGGCATTTTCTCAAAAGTCAAGACTGTTCCAGCACCACTAGGGGATGTGAGACTCTGGTATACACTCTGGATATTGTTGCTCTGGGACTATTTTGGAGCCCTGGATGGTGGTCACCTACTGAATTAATCAATACTTGCTATTAACACTTAAACGCTATTAATACTTAAACTGATTAGCGATCAGCTGGGAATCAGCTTCTGATCTCTTGCTGGGGAAATCTGCTCTGTACCCAGCAGTTATTTGGGGACGGGGGATCTGGGAGTCAGATTCTTCTGATCTCCCAGCCTGGAAACCATTGCCTCCAAGACTTACTGAGATGCAGCAGATTTCCCTTATCCCTGTCCCAAGCTATCAGCTTGAGCTGCAGACAAAAACAGAGAAATGAGCTTTCTCCTCTCCCTTTTGCAATGCAGAGATTAAAATAACTGCATCTCTCCCTGCCCAGCTTGGAGGGAGGGGAGAAACCAGCTCTTTCCACCATCCCTTTTGCAATACAAACATTAAAAGCACTGCTTTTGTCCCTGCCCAGCTGGGAGGAGACAATGCAGATATAAAAACCATTGCTTCTGTCTCTAGCTTGGAAGGGATAGAAGAGTTGCCTTTTGCAAATTCACAGTGTAGCTATTTTGCTGAGAGGGCGTTGTGGTTAAGAACCACTTCCAGGTGATCCCCAGATCAGCTGTGCATCAACATCTGGCCAATGAGCAACTGCAAACTTAGTGCTCGTCAGCTGTTCGAGCATATCCTTGATCAGCTCATTGATCTTGTTGAACAAGGTAAGTTAGTATGACAAACAGGTTCACTGAGAGATTCTTGACATCCCCAATTTTTAGCACTAAAGTATTCATATAACTATCATGTCCTGAACTCTCACTACAAGTATATGGAGATTTCCTTACAAGGAACAGATATTGATGGGCAGCTCAGAGATATGCACAGGATGGCAAGCAGATGTCAGTGTGGTCTGTTTTCCAGCCAGTACCTAACCATGGACTACAATCTGAGAGAGTCATATAACCATACGCACAGCTGTTGGACCACCTCTTTGCAGCTCAGACCAAAATATACCAAAATCATCTGAATCATTTCTAGCATCTGTTCTTAAGCAACTAAAACAGGACAGTAAATGGGACCTAGGCTACACTGAGACCCAATGACAAACCATGAAAATGAACCTTGGAATCTTCAGGCTCATACACTCCCCTCATGTGTGCCACAAGAATGGAACAAACAAGCCAGAATTTGTTGTTCAAAACAAGTCAGAATTTGTTGTTACGTGCCTACAAACCACAATTAAATGGACCTTAAAATACATGTCCTATCATTCGCGTACAAGAAAAGCAATCAGGCATGATTTCACAACATTTGTTTTAGTCAGGAAACATTATTTGAATGTATTCTCATATGCTACACCAAGCTATTAAAAACAGGAACCATTTGACATAATAAGCACTAGCTTGCAACACAGGAGGGCACATTAAAATGCATTTACTGTGCAAAAGTGTAGCAGTAAAAATCACCGCATAGTGCCTCAGAGGAGGCCTTGGCTTTGCTCTTACCAGAATAAGGCCTGAACTAGACGTTACTGAAGATGTGTGGCTGCCGCACAAAAAACTCCCAGCCATTTCACATCCCCTTCTCTCATCCCTCACCCAACCACTAATATCTCCTAAAACAAAATGTATGATATGAGATTATCACGCTCCCAAGTTTCCCCACCTCTTCCAATTCTGAATGCAGTGACAGAATACATTTTTTCTTACTACACTTTACTGAAGGAAATAGGTCACAGGACTGATGCTTTGAATGACAGCCATGTGCCTCTAGTAATTACTAACACCAACGTAAATAGATCACTACAAAACATACTGCTCATCAACTTCTTGATTTTCTTCTTCTGCATTATTATGGGGCAGATCTTTGCATGGTATCAGCTTTTGAACAGGCATGTGAAAGTTTTGTATCAAACAGTGGACCTTAAAATACCTGTCCTATCATTCGCCTACAAGAAAGCAACCAGCACCGGCTTGGCTCCAGCTGAACATTTCCATGGGCAGACGTTCTGCCCACAGACCATGATTTGCCACTTCCCCTTCCTGCTGCAGTCCACACACCCTGCTTATTTATTGTTCACCTTTCTCATTGATCCTCAAGGAGGATCCCAGAATCATTAAAAAGAAGTGAGATGTGGCTCATGAAGCTCATACCCTGCCAGAAATTTTGTTAGTCTTTAAGGTGCTACTGGATTCTTGCTCTTTTCTACTATTAAAAAATCAGGCATCCAAAAACATTATTTCAGTGGGCATTGGAAGAGGGGGCAAGAAAGTCCTCATGTGGAAACCCTTCCACTTGTGGAAATGTCCACCCAGATCCAAGCCACGAAGTCTAACAGGTTTTCAAAACAACCATCCCTCAACCTAATTTTATTAAGACAATCTTGAAAATTTTGAGAGCTGGTGTTCTGCCTTTCCATATTGGTTGTTCAATCATATCTCCCCCCCCCCCCCGTGCAAGGTAATGGCATGGTTAATAATTCCTACAGAGAACCTGTCTGTTCAAAACAGCTTCTTTGTTGTAAATGATGTGTGCTCTGTTCCAAAAGCCCACAGGATTATGGAAAATGAGACAGATAGGTCTCTCGTGCAGGGCAGGCAATTAAAAAAGACCATTTTGCATTTGTAAAAAGACAATTTGTAAATACTTATTTGTCACAGGAAAAAATAATTGGCACGACTTTTGAAACCCTTTGTGCAATGGAAATAACTTCATAAAGAATTAAAACACTCAAAGTGCAAACACCACATCCCCAAGAAAAATCGTAATAGGAAGAGATAGATATAAAGTGCAACGAAACTATAAGCCTGGGAAATTCACAATGGCCTGTATGTTCTGTTCTCAAAATAGCTCATGAAGGGGCTAATTTCTGTTCATATGAGATAGTAAAACTTTCCTGCATGTATAAAAAAACATGTGGAAACTGAAGGCCAGTACGCCCATGTTTCATTTTTACTGATGTTGTATCTTACCTACTACTACTACTTTTCCAATTAAAACTTGCTTTTCCAAGTGTTCATCCTCCTGTTACATCAAGCATTAAGAAGATGCACAACATCAGAGTAAGAAGGAAAGATCAGAAATACCTACCTTGACAAACCAGATTGCTTTCCTAACATTCTAGTTAAGATCTACCAGAGATCAACCCTGGAATCCTTCAGGTGGTTCTAAGTTGTGTTTAGGTGGCATTTATTAAATTACTCACTAAAATATTGTGGATTACAGTTTGTATGTTACAACTTCTGATTCATTAGTCCAGCTACAGGATTCTGATTCGTTTCTCTGAAGCCTCTCCTGAGTCCTTATGAGCTGTTACCAGAGTTCAGAGATGATTGCAGAAAGGATTTCCTTGATTTCAGTTTTGGGGTTTTCCAACATTTTTGTTTCAGTTCCTCTGCCTGTTTTATAGAGTGTGTTTGGGATCGTACTTACTGAAATGATGTGCCCCTTCAGTCCATGAGCGGAATCTGCACACTCAATCACTGCACTCAGCTGTGGGTAGCCCACACCAGTTTTAATACGAGTAGTGCACACGGATCCTAGTCATTAAAAACAAACAAACAAACAAACAGATGAATGAAACGAGAGCAACACTGGTTAACTGAACAGGTCTCATCGTAGGCTCTTCATGAACATCCATACATGAAACACTTCTCCCACCTGGCGGAGGCTGCACATAAATGACACTAGGTCTCTCCCATGCAATAATTAACCCATGATTTCTATTACGAGAAAAGCACTCAGCACCATAACGGTTCCCAGATATTGTCTAACTAGGATTCACAAGAATGAAGAAAGAAGAGCAACAGAACAGGTGAGCCTTACAATAATTCACTCCAGTACTCCACTATCACTTCTTTTTAAATGCTGTTTGGTACCCATTTCCTCTCTGTCTGACACATCCTCTTTACAATAGTTCTAGCCAAGAGATAACACTTCCCACAGTGCCATCCTAAGCAGAGGTACCCAACTCTGACTTCAATGGACTCCGAAGGGTGTAACTCACCTTAGGATAATACTGTTAATCACTTAACCATGTTTGGTAGTCTCTTAGCTTTCCTCTCCTACAGTTAGCCTTAGTGCTGATGTCATACTTATCTGTGTTAACCCCCTTAATCAGAATTTGAGACCAGCCTTTAATTACCAAGGAACCTGACCAGCGTTAACTACACAATTAAAACCAATGCTGATACAACATTTAACTGCAGTTAAAAGGCATAAGGGAATACCCTCCTCAGTCTCCTGAGATGTGTTCCTGGTCTCTTTAACATTCCTGCTCCATTGACCATGGTTAAGATGCACAGACCAACAGCATGTCTTGCTTGCAAAGACTTGATGTTTGTTTCTGGACTTACCGTATATACCCATGTATAAGCCGACCCGCGTATAAGCCGAGGTGCCTAATTTCTCCCCAAAAATGGGGAAAAATTAGGCACCCGCGTATAAGCCGAGGGTCGGCTTATAACCCCTCCCCCCCCGCAGGCTTACCTGATAGGGCTCTCCAGTGGCGAGGGTCCCACGGCGGCGTGTCCCGGGGGGGGCCTGGGCAGCCTTCCTGCGGCTGCAGGAGTCTGCCCAGGCCGCTCCCGGCGGGAGGAAGCGGCGGCGAGGCCCAGGGGGACCCGGAGCAGCCTTCCTGCGGCTGCAGGAGGCTGCCCAAGGCCCCTCCCGCCCGAAATAAATGGCGGGGGGGGGCGGGAAGGGCCGGGGCAGCCTTCCTGCAGCCGCAGGATGGCTGCCCAAGGCCCCTTCCGCCCGAAATAAATGGCAGGGGGGGGCGGGAAGGGCCGGGGCAGCCTTCCTGCAGCCGCAGGATGGCTGCCCAAGGCCCCTCCCGCCCGGGAAAAATGGCGGGGGGGGGGCGGGAAGGGCCGGGGCAGCCTTCCTGCAGCCGCAGGATGGCTGCCCATGGCCCCTCCCGCCCCGGGAAAAATGGCGGCGGGGGCCGGGGGCCCGGGGCAGCCATCCTGCAGCTGCAGGAAGGCTTCCCCAGGCCGCACCCGGCGGCAGGAAGCGGCACGGGCCCGGCGGCGGCGGCGGCGGTAAGTTTCCCCCCTCCCTCCTCCCTCCCTCCCCCGTATTGACTCGCGTATAAGCCGAGGCCGGCTTTTTCAACCCATTTTTGGGGCTGAAAAACTCGGCTTATACGCAAGTATATACGGTAAGTCAGGTTAGACAAATTCTTCAGGCAGGCAAGATGGTTAGAGTCATGATGATTTTCTCTAAGCTTTCTGATTTAAATAGGATTTACTTAAAAATACTTTCCCCCTACATGTGGAACTCAGAGCAGCTTACAAAAGTTAACATCCTAAAAATAACAATAAACATCCAAATGGGTAGAGTGCTATTAACCAGTCAAACGTGTCTGACTGATCTGGGATGCTTTGGGTAAGCCTTCCAAAGAGTCTGCCATTCCAAATAGGAAGAGGGAAGTGGTCTGGTTAGATTTGGCTCCTTATGAGCTGTGGCCTGCGTTCGGAGAAGAACTCTTGATGCTCCTGGTAAACCTTCAGATGTTTTAATTTTGAAAAGAGCAGCCTTCCTTTTTGCAGCACTAAAACACTATCCAGCCACTTGATCATTGGGCAGCCTGTTCATTGGGTGGTGGCAGCTGTTTATTCACACGTTCACACAGTCCCTTCAGTGTTCAAAATACATGGCAACCCTTGTTTTGTTCATACTCACAGCAAGCCTGCTTTTATCCCCATTTCATGTATGGAACAGTGATGGTGCAATCCTAAACAGAGTTACACCCCTCTAAGCCCATTGACTTCAAGACTGTTTAGGATTGCACCACAGCACTCAGGGATTGAGTCACTCAGTAAATCCTGAAACCCTGGTAGCTGACAACCACTTTACTAGCTTAGACTCCACGTTCCCACCAACCAGGGTTCTGCCAGGCCTTAACAGCTGAGGAAGGACATTTGTGCTACCCAGGTTGTTTTTGTTTGGTTACACTTCCTTATCATTGGCCAGGGACACCACGGGGCCCAGCTATTGAAGCCATACCATCTGAAGTAGGGGTGAGAGCAGAAGACCAATTCTGGCATGATTCCTTCACCATCACCTGTACCAACTAACAGTCCACATTCTGCCAAGTCCCAAGAGATACTGCATTATTCCATGAAGTTTTATTTATTGGGCAAAGAAAACTCCCAGTGGAATTGTGCATCTCAGAAACTTTCACTTTAAAAATGAGATAGATTTTAACTGTAAACTGGTTTGGGAGCCAATCTGGCTGAAAAGTAAGAAAAAATGTAAAAAATTAAATGAGGACTTGCATTCAGCCCTCAGGAAGGGTAAGCTACCTCAATGTCTGACGGTTTTTGTCCGTCAACCTTTTAAACAGTAATAGATGGAAGTGTTGCCTCCGTATCATTCCAAGGACGCACAAGCAAGTGGCTGCTGCACATAAATACAACACCTTACAACCCCAAATCAACTTACCTGGTCCAATTCCCACTTTAATAATATCTGCTCCAGACAGAATAAGCTCTTCCACCATCTCTCCTGTCACTACATTACCTGCCTGAAAACAGAGAAGAATATTTATTACTAATGACTGCAAGGACTGTTAAAAAAAAACCCATAAGGAATTATTTTTCTCATCTTTGTCTAAATACTTATGCTTTTTCTCATAGCAATCTTGGCCACTGGAACATTCTGATATGCAATTCTTAAGCACCAGAACTTTGACCCAGGTCCTTGACTTGGATCCAATGTGCTGCGTATGAACTTTGTATGAACTTCTCTACTATAGCACAGAGGCCTGATCTAAGACCACAAGCATCACTCAAGACTCCAGAGCCTAACCACCTAGTTCTTTTAACGTGTGATCTCTCTCCCTCTCTGTATCTATATATCGAATATATATCTATATAACTAATTCCGAAGTGTGCCTTCTACCTTCGGATACTTAAATCCACAGTTAGGGGGCCCACTCACCCCAAACAGATGTTTCTTCAAACTTGGGGTACACCCCCCCAAACAAGAGGTTTGTCAGTGCCTGCCCTGTTGTGGGGGGGAGGCAAACTGCTGGGAGACTCACCACCACTGTTGATTATGTGGGAGGGGGTAAGTTGCTACATGGGTGGCCAGGAGTTGCCACTGGCGTTCATTTGCATGGAGAGGGAAAGCTGCTGAGTGGACGGGTGGCCGAGTCATCGCTGCCACTGATGATTGTGTGTGCGGCGGGGGGGGGGAGAGGAAGCTGCTGGCTGGGCAGGAGAGTTGCCGCCTCTGTTGTTACTGTGGGGGAAGAAGCTGCTGGCTGGGCTTCGAAGGGAGAGAAAGAAGAAGGGATTGGCTTGGGGAGGGGAGAGAAAGAGAAAGAAGGGGGTTGGCTTGGAGAGAGAAAGATAAAGAAGGGGAGATTGGCTTGGGGGAAAGGGAAAGAGAAGGGGGGGAAGGAAGCAAAGGTGGGGAAATGCCCCCTCCCCGCAAGTTTCTTGAGGGTCCCCACTTGTTATTCCCTCTCCCTTCTCTCTCTCTGACAAATCCACAGCCTTCCATTGGTTGGAAACTCTAGAGACCTGCATACAAAGTAGGAAATCAGGATGAGGTATGGAGGGAAAGCCCTGACCTGGATGGCCCAGGCTAGCCTGATCTTGTCAGATCTCAGAAGCTAAGCAGGGTCAGCCTTGGTTAGTATTTGGATGGGAGACCACCAAGGAATAGCAGGGTTGCTGTGCAGAGGAAGGCACTGGCAAACCACCTCTGTTAGTCTCTTGCCATGAAAACCCCAAAAGGGGTTGCCGTAAGTCGGCTGCGACTTGAAGGCACTTTACACACACACACACATGGAGGGAAAAGCTAGAAGCCATCTGTCACAAAGAACATTCCTGAGAAACATTTAGGTCTGCAGTTCATCTAGGTCTGGAATGCCTGTGTGTGCTTATAAGTATTTTTCAGATTGTTTTTTTTTATGTTTTAGTTTTTTTAATATAATACTGTAACCCACCTTGAGTCCTTTTACAGAGAAAGGTAGGGTAAAAGTGCCATCGTAACCACAGGAATCACTGGGTGATCTTGGGTTATTTATGCATGGTTGGATTGTCTCAGTTCTCCAGGGGGGTTATGCATGATGCTCTCCTCCCTGGGGGCTCAGCTCACTTCCGTCCCGCGACTTCCCTGGGTTTTCCAATCCCTGTTTTATCCTGGAAGTAAGTTTTATTCCAAGCTTCTCTTGGCCGTGTGGCCGCCTCCTTCTCTGGGTGCCCTTCCCCCCCCCGCTGGTCTGATAGCATATCGATATATAATTAAATCATCTAAAATATTAATCAAAATCACAGAGAGAGGCAGCGGAGGCTAGGATCGTTTGCTCGCTCAACGCCCCCCCCCCCATGGGTAACTCATCACTCAAATGCGGGGGGGGGACGATGACGAGCGCCTGATCGTAGCCTCCGCTGCCTCTCTCTGCAATTTTGATTAGTGTATATGATTTACAGATATATTGATATGCCATCAGACCAGCAGGGGAAAAAGGTGCCCAGAGAACTTCCCCCCCCCCCATAGCGCCTTCTCCAATCTGTTTCAACAGTGTTCACAAAAACACACACAAGCGGAGAACCTCCCTCCCCCCTTTTCTCTCAGTTGAGCTGCATTTTCAAGGTGCGGGGACTGTGACACTTATGGGGTGGAGGGGCGGGGAGATGTTATTGTCACAGTAAGCACTACAGCCAATTACAAAGTAGCGTTTTCAAGGGGCGGGTACTCAGATGCTTTCTGATATCTGCTTGTGATTATTCATTGCTCCTGAGACTCCCAGGACTTTCTTCACAACAAGCCACTCAATGCATAATGTTTTCCGATCTCAGGATATTAAAATGTGAGACAAGAGAGGCATGAGCTAGGGACATACCAACCATGCATAAAAAGCCTTGGTCAAGGATTTAGAGTTGAATGTTTTGGAGTTTGCTATACTGTTTCCCCTGCTAACTTCTGAAACTTCTTTGAAACTCTCTTGGGTTTAAAAAAAAGCTTTGCCATTCAGCAAGAGACGGCTGCTGAAGAGTAATGCAGCCATTAACTCCTGAGTCAACTTGCTGGATCATGGCCCTTCACTCCTTATAGGCTCCCCATCTGTTATATATGGGAATGACAGCAACTAAGGGGTGTTTCTGTAACAATAAATAAAGAAATTAGTGATGGAGAAATAACGGAGCACAATCAATGGAATTAACCAGATCTATCACCAAATTGCAAGCCCACCCATCCCCTAAATTCCCTCATCATACCTACCATGATAGTGTGGTTTGGGAATCTGGTATGGACAGATTTCACAAACTCCACAAAATGTTCTGAATAACCATTGGCCACATCCAAACAAATGTACTTGATAAGTGGAACAGCCTCCATGACCTCGGTCAGTTTCTCAAAATCAGCCGCACCACTGCCAGAGCTTACAGCTACATGCTGGAAAAAAAGAATGATCAGTAGTGCTGATATCAAAGATGTTACTTGCAGAAGAAATATATTCAGGCTATCTAATACAAACAACAAACTGTGGAATTAAAAAAAGACAAAGGGAGAGAGCATTTCTTTTTTCCAAAACTATACAGTAGCAGAGAAACCAGAACATGAAAATTGAGCGCAGGCAGGGTCTTGGAACTACGGGTTTTAAATTATTCCCGGCTATACTGTGTCACGACCTAAGTTCGATCCCGACGGAAGTCGGTTTCAGGTAGCTGGCTCAAGGGTGACTCAGCCTTCCATCCTTCCGAGGTCGGTAAAATGAGTACCCAGCTTGCTGGGGGTAAAGGGAAGATAACTGGGGAAGGCACTGGCCATCCACCCCGCAAACAAAGTCTGCCTAGAAAACATCAGGATGTGACGTCACCCCATGGGTCAGGAATGACCCGGTGCTTGCACAGGGGACCTTTATCTTTATACTGTGTCAGACAACATATGAATCATTATTTACTTTGGAGCAGTCAGAACTAATAGGTCTATATAACACTCTCCAAAAGTGATTATTGCTTTGCCATATAAGGTATTTCAATCATTTTAAAAAAAACCTCATTGTTTCAGTGACACTTGTAAATAAGAAATTCCTTGTGGTTTCAGTGTCATACCCACAAAATCTTTCTTGATAAGAGGTTCTTTTGCTGCTTCCTAAAAACATTGTTTTGGATATTATACATTATTTTCTGTTTGCTCTTTTAAGCATTTCAGCGTCTACAAGCTGTTTTTGTATTCTATCTGTAGAAAACAAAGCTATTATCTATCCATTTGCTGTCATGTCAATTATCTCCACAGAACCATTTTTATGGACGTACTAGATATTACTGACAATTTTAATATTATTTTTATTTGGTTTCATGCCCTTCTATATCTTTTCGAAACAAGAAATCTACAAGACACAGAACGTATAATTCAGGCTTTTAATTTGTACATCTTTTATAGTGTAATCTTACGAAGAGTGATTGTAGTCTAGGTTCAATTAAACCACTAGGCTTAGAACCGAGTAATTTTGTCTGTAATGTCAGTGTGTCTACAAATTACTGATCTCTGAAGTAATTCTTAAAGCCTGTTTTGCCTTTTAATTTTTACGCTTATTTTTGCCGTTTCTAAAATGTTATATCTATTTATATCTGTGAAAAGTACTCATCTGCGACAGCTAGATTCAAGTCCAGTAGTGAAGTGCCCACAATAAAGGTCTTCTACCTGTGGCACTATGAACTGCCCCTGTGTACCTAAGCAGGTGCAGAAATCCTCCTTTTAGACAGAACACTCGTGTAGATAAACGAGTGTCAAGAATCAACCCCCCCTTCCTCTCTGTCTTTCTCTTGTTTTCAATTGAAGTCTGCATAAGAACACAGCGGTTTTCTCTGCTCTGTTAGCCCGTTATCTAGGCAGAGGGGACATTCATGTTTCAGCTAAAGAACTGGTTTAATGTAGAAATGCTTGTTTACTTCAGTAGCCAAGAAGTGATGCTTATGGGGTGATTCTGAAAAGTATCTTTTATTGCCAGAAAATGTATAAAGCTTGCTGTTTGTAGAACAGAATGATTTTTTTTTATTTTTGCTGTCTGACTCTGTGTTTGGGCTGGAGAGATTTGAATCCCGGCTTGTATGTTTAAGCTTGGTACCATTAAATAGAACAAGCTGTGAAAACTAACTTCTGATCTCCAGTGCGCTATCTCTGATCTGACCTATCTGGATAGCGTTTTTCTAGGCACAACCGTAGCACCTTGGAGACAGACAAGATTTTCAAGGTATAAGCTCTCGAGAGTCAAAGCTCCTTTTGCCAGATATCTGACGAAGGGAGCTTTGACTCTTGAAAGCTTATACCCCGAAACTCTTGTTGGTCTCTAAGGGGCTCCTGGACTCAAATCTAGCTGTTCTACTGCAGACCAACATGGCCCTTACTCTAAACCCCTTATTAAACATAAAATTCTGACAAGGCTATCTGTTGGGAGTGTTATAGGTTAGTGGCCAATGTGGAGTCTTGTTTGGTTGCTCCCGCCTACATGAACAACCCACAAGTCAGGCTGCAGACATGCTGGCCTTCAGTCCCATTCGAATCAATAGGAGCTTAGCATTTAAACTGTTCACATCAGCTCTTGAAATCAAAGGCCTTTGTTGCAACTCAGCTTTGCTGGTGTGTCTTCTTTGCTGACCTTTGTGTTCAGACTTTCTAGCATTACTTCATTATTGCATTTATGTGTTTTTTACCAAGCTCTCTGGGAGAAATGGCCAAGTAAAAAACTGAAATGGGAGCCTGCTGCACAGGCCTGGTCACCATGGAAATGAAAGAACCACAGAAGGAGAGGCCAACTGTGAGAGAGCCCTAGGTAAGAGAACTGGAAAGTGAGTCTGGTCACCAGTGCTGTATACATATGTAAATCAAGGGCTTCTATACGAGCTCCTTTGCATTATCCTGGACAAATGAATGAGAACAAAAGCCTGCTCTGTATTAGACTAATTTGGGGCCAACTGTTTTTGAGAGGGTTGCCCAACATGTCTAGCAACTCTCTAACACGCCATGTTCCATGAGTAGGCTGGAAGGTTAAAGAAGAGGCAGACCTTGTGTTCTCTTGCTCTTCTCTACAAGCATGGACTAGTGGGCAAGACCAGAGTTCCAGGTCTAGTTTTATGTCCCCCTCCAACTACAGCCGTGAAATAGCATCAAGTGAGTGAGGGAAAAGGCTCCCTTCTCTCTCCATCTGAGAACTACAAACTTCTTCCCTCTGGCAGCATCACTGTGGAAGTTGAGAGGGAAACACTAATGAGAAAAATGTCTGAAATAAATATCCTGAGAAACATACCAGCCATGGTCCTCCTGGACACTCCCTTGATGTGAAGATGAAAGCTCTAGCTGCATGGAAGGAGAAATCAAAGCCAGGACAAAGAGAAATAGGGCCCAGTGCTGAGGAGAAGACTTTCACAAGGGCCCCACTACTTACACGGACTTGGGCTGAGGGCAAGTTTGTCAACTGATGTTCAAAAGTGTGATGTAGTGGTTGGAGTGTCGGTCTAGTACCTGAGAGACCCTGGTTCAAATCCCTATTATGTCATGATATTTGGGCCAGTCATTCTGTCTCTCTCTCTCTCTGCCTGAACTCCTTCATAAGTTGTTATGGGGATAAAACTGATATAGTCCTATATGGCTGAGCTCCTTGGGAAGGGGTGGGACAAAAATGTATAAATAGATAAGATTATTAAAACTATTGTTTAGAACCATTTATACGTTTCTGCATTCTTCCAACAGATCAGTACTTGCTTACTTAAGTGCTGATTCCTGATCTTAAAATAAAGCTCATGACCCTTTCTGTGACTCTATCCACGTGAAGAATCAGCTCATTGTTTCCTGGTAGAAGAAATCAATGCTGAAAGGGGTTGAACATCCACCCCACATGGAGATAAGGTTGTCAGGCTATAAAACTGGTGGCACCTTAAAGGCTAATAACATTTATTCCCACGCGAGCTTTCATGATTCAGAGCCCGCTCATTCAGATGCTATGGAGAGAAAATTGTTTTGGAGACATTTATAAGAAAAATCACAGACCAGGGGAAGGACAGAGAGGAAGAGCTGGAGCAGAGAAAGGCTTGGTACAAATAATGTCATAAATCTTGCAGGTGTGATTCCCTGTGTCAAGAACTAGAATGGGTTTGGGCATTACACATAATTGATGATGAAAGAGGTTAGAGGTTCCAGCTACTGCTTGGCAACGCTGTTTGGAAAGTGGTATGAAAAAAGTTGATATTTTTTTTGCAAGACACCAGGGAATAGCCAACCCTAGATTAGCTACAAAGAATATGCCTGGAGGCATTCTGGGCTGTACTATGGATCTTTTTGAAAACTCAAAACAAAAAGTTACACCTGTCATCAAAAAAATACTACCCTTCATTTTCTGTTTCCGATTCTGATACTCAGAAATATTTTTTGCTTTCCTCTGTTCCTTTGCTGTGACAAAGATATATAGGGTTATTACAAATCCTAATCAAATGCTTGTTTGCCAAACTTGTTTTGATTTAACAATCACATATTGATCTACTATAACTATGGTTGCCCCCACTATTACAATTGTCCTCCAGGAGAAAGAGATCAGTTCACCTGGAGAAAAAGGCTGCTTCGGAAGGTGGAGTCTATGGCATTATACCCCACTGAAGTCCCTCCCCAAAACTCTCCCTCCTCAGGCTCCACCTCCAAAAGCTCCAGGTATTTCCCAACCTGGAGCTTGCAACCCTAACTATAACATACCAATTCCCAAAGTTCCTGAAATGCAACCACCACTATCAATTTCACTGGCGACATTCTGTTCAAAATCTCCCAGCTCTTCTCCCTTGGAATGCTCATGTTCCAAGAGAGACAGTCAAACTCACTTTATTATCAGAAGCTTCATTAACACACTTTCCCCCTTCCTGCTCTTTCGTCACATTTGCTAGTTAAAAGTCTATGCTTAAAAAACAACAGCATGTTATTAAAAGATTTATAAACTGACTTCACCTGCCCAGTGAGCCCAAGGCAGTTCATAGAATGTGACTCAGTATCCATATACCATTTACCAAGCACAACATTATTTTATGACCAGAAAGCTTTCCCCTCAAGTTGCAACCAGTACTTGAATAAAAGTTTTATTGTATAGCCATAGGCCGTCACAATATTCAATACAAAACAATAAAACGATAAAGCACAGATAACTTTCACATTTAAGAAATAAAATATAAAACATTGAAACGTCAATATCAGTAAAACGGACTAAAACATTAATCCATGCAGGCTCTAAATATTTGCTCTCTGTAAAACCTCTTTAAGCCTGATTTTCTTTGCTGCAAGTGCAAACTGAGCAACCCGATAGGAAATATGTTGTTGCAACCAGTACTGTTCCCCTAAATTCCAAAGGAATGCACTGATAAAGCACCTGCGGCACTCAATAATGAACTATTATGAAAATGTACCTCAAGGCATTCTGGGTGACTGCTTGCAAACAGCTTCCACTCTTCCAGAGAGTAATGCTTGTGTATGGCAGTAAACATTGCATGCTAAAAATAAACAAGCAAACCAATATTATTATACTATGTACTGTCTCAATCACCCTGCTAGCTCTAAGTGTGTACAGTGCAGAAAGGGGCCTGGCAGATACGCTGGCAGTACATCACAGGGCTCTCAGCTCAACACCATGCCGCTGTAAGCCTGTGACCCGGAAGAAAAGTACGGTCAAGGGCAACTCCCAGCCCCACCGCTCTGTTCTGTGCTATTGCTGGCCAAATACCTCCGATGCCTGTTTTCTTACAGGATGAGAGTCCCATGGGGGACTCTCGCAGAGAGTACAGACACAACTCCAGTGCAACCCCCTGCAAGGGCTGGCTAAGCGCTGGCTCAGGGGTTACACTATGTCCACCAGAAGGGGCAGCCTACCCTGTGGGAACCCCCAAGGTTGAGGAGGCAGCTACAGGCCCTGTAGCAGCACCTTGTACAGACTTTGGCAGCCCACTTGCTCTTTGTTGTTGCTGCAGGACATTATGAATTACTGTGCTTGTGTCTCTTTGTACACTCTGCAGACAGCCGTCAGACCGGAGGAAAGGCCAGGATGGACTCCATTCGCAGTACAGTGCCAACTACCTGCCAAGCCTTCAAGGCCACCATCAATGGCTGCAGTGACAAGTGGGCTTCCAGCTGCCCTGCTGTGGGGTTGCCCAGCTCTTGCATTAGTTGCCTGTCATGGCAGCACCCTGCTCTGTGATTGGTGGTTTGCAGTGGAGTTGCTATGGACTCTGAGGCAATTGCTATGCTCTCCACCCTCTGTTAGAGGCACTTCCACCATGTATTTTCCCTCTGTGGAGAGCCACTCCCAACCCAGTGTCAACAATGCGCTGGCACTGGGGTTTCAGGATTGGGGTGCTCAGAGTAAGTGGCCTCCTTTTTAAATCCCACAGATGATATTTTTCATGCAGACGAGAATGAAAAAGCACTCACCTTGGTCATAACCCGTGCCATTTCAAAAGTGCCCACAGAATCCATGTTTGCCACTATAACAGGAATCCCTGTGTAAGTCTGCTTGGAGTTACGGAACGTGAAGGTTCGCATAAGATCTACCTGTCAAAAAAAAGGAGGGTGCATATTTCAACCAGTACTCTGAACCACCAAACTATTATACTCTATTCAACTACAAAAACAAACTTCATTGCATATAAAGCTACAAGGCTAGGAAAATGTAAATGGTAATGAAAACAATGAAATACTGAACAATTCTTGGACAAACAACTGACAAATGGAAGTCTAATTCTGGACAGTCTTCCCTATAAGGAGGACTGGAGCCCAACGTCTCCTGTGACTGCCTGATTTTTCACTCCATAAATCTAGCCTCATCCTTCCAACTGAGGAACTGAAAGAAAATAGAAGTAACAAAGGGGAGCATAACCAGCGAAGTATGGTTTGTATTTGCTTGGCAAATCATGGTTGCAAATCCCAGTTTACAGGGAAAGCACAGTTTGCTGTTTGGGTGAAATGGAAAACTACTAGTTGCCAAGAACAAGGCCCTAATTTGTTGTCAGTACACACAGCTCTACTGAAAGGTGGCCAAATGTTAGAGACAAACTTCAGAAAGTATGGAGAGAGAGAACTGTGTCACTAAGCTGTCCATTCTATTGAAAGCTACTGACCAGAAATAGTAAATTCCCTGCTTATTTTCTATACAGCACTCATGTTTTACAATAAGAATCATTTTTTTAAATTAGAATCCCCTTAAAATAAATGGTGTCTCATAAAATTAAGGGAGGCCTTGTTTACTTTTACTCCCATTTTATATTTCAACAAACATTCTACTTCTACTGTCTACTAGGAATAGTCAAAAGTCATCTGCATTTATCAATATGATCGCCGAAAATTATCAGGTTTCTTTTTCATTAAATGCTTGCCATGGCCAAATTTTTACAAGACTTTTTACACAGACAAATCACCAATAGCTGGCATTAGTTGTCCCCTTATATAAGAATCACACTCACTGAAGGTAAGGGACTTAATTGGTCTATGTTAAATTGTCCTGTTTCATTTATTTGACCTCTCTAGCCAAATTTCTACACTTCTCTCAATTTGCTAATATCATGCTTGAGAGAGCAACTCTACTAAACCACAGGGAATGCACGTCCAGCTAGAGAACTGGCTGCCCCTCATTATAAAAGATGCAGCTTTATTCCAGAACCAAACAAGACAGGGCAGAAAAGGCAGGATTTAAAGCCAACCTTAAACAAATATGCAGCCCGATGATTTACTCAAAAGTTAAGTCTCATAAAGTTCAATGGCACAGATTCCCAAGTACATGTACATAGGACTGCAGTTCTACTTGCATGTAATAGCCACTTCATCCATTCAAGTATTTGCCATCATTAGTGAGAGCTGCAGATACTCCTGGCTTCCCTGGCTTATACATGTACATTGAAAATATGGCACATGTTGCATTTTAGGTGTACATGTTTTATGAATATGCTTTAAACATATAATGTTTGAGGCCCAAATTCTAACAAAATTCTAATGAAAACAATGGTGTTTTGGATCAAGTTTTAATCTAAAGCAAGCTTTACAATAAATCAATGATAATTGGTTTAGCCCTGACAGCATGCACTATGGAAAAGGCCCCATGCTTCTAGAGTGCTCCTTAAACTTTGAGTGTTGTTCCTAAGGTGACAAGCAAGTCATAAATTAAAGTAAGCCTGTTGGGTTAATGGGAATTATAAACCTACATTCTAGAAAGCTTTCTAGTTACAGAGAAAGAATCCTGTGGTGCTTACTTGAAAACAATTCAATAGTAATAATGGCTGCCAGCCAATCAGGGAATATATGGGGGTTAAAGCACTTGTATTCCCAGCGATGTATTAAGAGTTTGAAAATGTTATAAAAACTACTGTTCGCACTTTGTTTGGCCCCTTTAGCTGTGAAGACGTCTTCCAACCATTTATTAGCCGTGGTATCCAAAAACCCTTTTAAAGTGATGTTTTTATAACATTTTCAAACTCTTAATACATCGCTGGGAATACAAAGTGCGGTAACCCCCAACGTCTCCATATTGCCCACAACCATAGAGCAATAGTTGTGACAACCATTCTGCAATCTTTGACCACAACCAACCAGACTGCAGATGTTTGGAAGACGTCTTCACAGCTCAAGGGGCCAAACAAAGTGCGAACAGTATTTTTTTATAACGTTTTCAAACCCTTAATACATTGGTGGGAATACATAGAAAGTGTGAACGGTATTTTTTTATAACGTTTTCAAACTCTTAATACATCGGTGGGAATACACAGAAAGTGCGAACAGTATTTTTTATAACATTTGCAAACATTTTCAAACTCCCTTCGCGGATGGCCCACGCGTGACCCCCTGCAGCCTGGCACTGATCCGCGCCCCTGCACGCAAAACCCAAGCGATGCTGCGGCCCCCCCGGGCCGTCTTGCACCGCCCCTCCCGGACTGCTCGCAAGAAGACGAGCCGCGTCCCGGGAGACACGCCTGCCGGGGCAGAGTCGACTGTCTCGGGGCCAAAGGGAAGCTAATAAATGGAAATATTAGGAGATCATAAATGGAAAGATCTGGGTTTTGTTTTTTGGTAAACATTTGAGGTTAAGGAAGAAAAGACAAGGAGGCCAGAATAAACTAAACAAGTAAAAAAGAGGCAATTGGCGCAGTTAGATCTGAAGTAGAAGTAGAAGAAGTAGAAAGTAGAAGAAGAAGTAGAAAAGGACAAGAGTCCAGTAGCACCTTAAAGACTAACAAAAATATTTTCTGGCAAGGTATGAGCTGCCAGGAAATATTCTTGTTCGTCTTTAAGGTGCTACTGGACTCCTGCCCTTTTCTACTACTGCAGACAGACGAACACGGCGACCCACTGAATTAAAGACAGATGGATTCACATTCTAGCTGCATCTGAAGAAGTGAGCTGTAGCTCCCGAAAGCTCACACCCTACCAGGAAATATTTTTGTTCGTCTTGAAGGTGCTACCGGACTCTTGCCCTTTTCTGCTTCCCTATTTAGTAGTGAGCTGTGGCTCACGAAAGCTCCTACCCTGCCAGAAAATATTCTTGTTAGTCTTGAAGGTGCTACTGGACTCTTGCCCTTTTCTACTACTGCCGACAGAATAACACGGCTACCCACTGGGAATTAAAGACAGATGGATTCACATTCTAGCTGTATCTGAAGAGGTGAGCTGTGGCTCACGAAAGCTCACACCCTGCTAGGAAATATTCTTGTTAGTCTTTCAGGTGCAACTGGACTCTTGCCCTTTTCTACTACTGCAGACAGACGAACACAACTACCCTCTGTAAAAATATTTCCTGGCAGGGTGTGAGCTTTCGTGAGCCACAGCTCACTTCTTCAGATACAGCTAGAATTTTCTACATTCTACATATTCTACAGATTCTTGTTCTAAATTCTAGCTGCATCTGAAGCAGTGAGCTGAGGCTCACGAAAGCTCCTACCCTGCCAGGAAATATCCTTGTTCGCCTCGAAGGTGCTCCCGGACCCTTGCCCCTTTTCTACTCCCGCAGACAGACGGCCGCGGCGACCCGGGGTGCCTGAAGAAGAAGGGAAAGCCTGCTCGCTGGCAAACGGGCCCCACCTCTGCTCTGCTTTTGAGGCTGCTTCGCTTAGGTCGAAGCAAGACGTCTTTAAAGTCCAGTTTGAGATCCGCGTCTACCCGGGGCATCTCGGCGAGGGCGGCGGCGGCGGCTGCTGCTGCTCCTTTTGGGGCTGTCTGTCTGTCTGTGTGTCTGTCTGCAGCAGGAGCCACCCGAGGCGGCGCGCTTGGCAGCGAGCGCACTGATAGGGCGGGGAGGAGCGGGCCGGAGCGCTTTATTAGGCAGGGGCTGCTTTTAGCAACGGCGCCGGTGGGTGAGTGGAGGGGGGGGGGGCCCAGCCTGCCTCCGGCTCCTCCCCCCCCCCACCTCAGCTTGCAAGAAAGGGGAGGGGCAGGAGAAACGAGCCGCGGCTCTGCACCGCAGCGCGGCTCAGGCTCGCCGGAGCCGCTGCAGCGCGAGCCGCCGGAGGGGAGGGGGGGAGGGAGGGAGGGAGGGAAGCGGGCCGGGTGAAGGGCGAGCCAAGGGCGGAGGGGCGGGGCCACCGTCTGGCCACGCCCCGCAGGGAAACACGCCCCGCCCTTTTGTTTCTGCTGCAGTGCAAAGCCCGCAGGCACCCTCCCGCAGTGACGGACCTGCATTTTGGGGGCCCTGAAGCTTTTATTATTATTATTATTATTATTATTATTATTATTATTATTATTATTATTATTATTATTATTATTATTATTATTAAATATTTTAAAAATATTTTTTTATTTTCTACTTTAAATATTTTTTATTTTCTATTTTAAATATTTTTTTATTTTCTATTTTAAATATTTTTTTTATTTTCTATTTTAAATATATATTTTTTATTTTCTATTTTAAATATTTTTTTTTATTTTCTTCATTTAATATATCCTTTCCTTTTATCCCTTAGAAGCTCCTTGATTATGGTGGGTGGTGGAGATTTGGGCACTATATATTTTATAAAGGATAGCATGGGAAGCGTTTGTTATAGATGTAATAGTGCCCTTTGGGTGATTTTGTATTTTTATGTTGTTGTTTTTTTGGTATTGTATTATGATTTTATTTTTGTTTTGTTTTTGTTTAATTATAAAAAAGCAATAATATATATATAAAATATATATTTTAAAATTTATTTTATATATATATATATATATATATATATATATATATATATATATATATATATGTATATAAAAAGCTCCTTGATCCATTGATGTTGAGCAGCATATATCTAGTGTTGGAGGGATATAAGGACTGGAACAAATCTTGCCACTGACAATGTAGCCTTGGGGTCCCTGTCGCTTAGTAAAAAAAGGCATTATGTCAGTCACAGAGGCATTGGATTTGTATGTTAAAAGGGGGGAAATATAGTGCGATCGAAGTTCCTCGTCAAAGCGGCCTTCCAAAAGGGCATGGGCTCATGAGTCAATAGAGCCAGAAGAGCAAGGGCAGATCCTGTCTGAGTATGGGATATTCATAATTCTGCCCTGCATTATCAAAGAAGGGTTAGCATTCAATCTAGCCAAGCAAAAAGCTCTACAGAGACGAGGAGTTGTCAGATAATATGTATAGGCAGGCAGACCACCATTTAATATATCAACAACAAGAATATAAGAGTAATAATAAAAAACACACAAACAAGTGATATCTCTAATTTAACAATACAATGACTTCCCCCTCTCCCTCTTCCATCTAAAAATGGATTGTACAGACTTTTGCTCACAGTGCTAATCCCGATATTATTTTAATTAACCTGTTCTTATCCTATCCAACATTATTAATTCAATACCCAATATAAAAATTAATACAAAGTATAGATCAAAGAGTATCCTTTAAATGGTCCCGTTAAAAAATGATTTTCACAGTAAGTTCTCCAAGCCTCCCATTCCCCGCAAAATTGTACATTATCATTCTGATTTATCAAAGCTTGAACTGTTATGGGGCCCCCTTTGCAACCAGCAACAAGAGGGCAACCTCCACCAAGTCCCAAAGGGCCTTGCTGCCCTTGCAAGGAACTTGAGGCCGAAATGGTGGAGGACAGGGCGGTGGGCTGGAGTCCTTGAAAATGGGCCGTACAGTGATGAAATAAAACGACCGAACTATTAAGCCCTGCGCCAACAAAGGATCTGACAATCCAGCTGCCCAAATGTAGGCTGTGGATGGATTCTGGCGAGCTCAGCGAGCCCTTACAGCTGGGGGTTTGGGCCCTGCAAGCCCCCGAGAAAAATTTGAAATTAAACCAATTACGGGGACACTTCGAGGCCATATGAAACGGGTATTAGAGCATATTCTAAAGTCAATATTAAGTACTTCAACCCATTGGCTTATGATTCTATCACTTAAAAAACTCCATCGATTTTGTTGAGAAATTCACTCATTAAAAAAAAGTTGCTTCGGGGGGCCCCTCCGGGATTAGGGGCCCTGAAGCTTAAGCTTCATTATTTTCACAGTAGATCCGCCTCTGCCCTCCCTGCCTCCATTGACTCTCTTTTCCCCCTTTCTGTTTTCTTGGGGGTCGGCTTTGCGCATTAGCTCTTCAGGAGAGCCCCCCACCCCACCCCGCCCCATGCTTTTCACTGCTGTGCCGCCAGTCTGTTCTAAAACTGCATTCTTTGTCACTGAGAACCCCGACCAAAGTTGCTTTGCAAATGTCTCCTGGTTAAAAACCCCTGGGGACAGTAAGGAATCTCTCGCACACCCCCAAGGTAGGAATATGGGCAGTTTCTGTCAGGCCACGGGCGATGCTTTCACGAATAATTAGGAAGTCACACTTATTTCACTTGCTTGTTTAAAAGGTGTCGAAGCCCGCCTTTCGCCCGGAGAACTGGGGCTCAAGGCAGGTAGCAACAATAAAATTAGGAAAAGAAGAAGAGTTGGGGTTTTTTTTTCTCCCTCTCCCATAATACTAGAACACGGGGTCATCTGCTAAAGCTGGAGGGTGAGAGATTCAAAACAGATAAAAGGAAGTATTTCTTCACACAACGCATAGTTAAATTGTGGAACTCCCTGCCCCAGGATGTGGTGATGGCTGCCAGCTTGGAGGGCTTTAAGAGGGGAGTGGACATATTCATGGAGGAGAGGGGTATTCATGGCTGTTAGTTAGAATGGATACTAGTCATGCTGCATACCTTTTCTCTCTAGTATCAGAGGAGCATGCCTATTATTTTGGGTGCGGTGGAGCACAGGCAGGATGGTGTTGCTGCACTCGTCTTGTTAGTGGATTCCTAGAGGCACCTGCTTCTTTATTTATATTTCCAAAATTACAGTACAATCAAGTGTTCTAATCCCCTATTAAGCCTTCTGTTGCTCCACAAGCATCCTCTCCTGCCATATTGCACCTCTCCTTCCCAATTTCCTTTCACCTCCCCACCCCAATACTTGGCATGTGTTGGTATAATTAGTGGTAAACCTATACAGATTGCATCATCTAGGTACAACCCACTCATTAAGATGTAGCAATTCAAAATACTCTGCACTTAAATGATACATAAGAACACGAGAACGGCCATGCTGGATCAGACAGAGGTCCATCAAGTCCAGCAGTCTGTTCACCCAGTGGCCAACCAGGGGCCTCTAGGAAGCCCACAAACAAGACGACTGCAGCAGCATTGTCCTGCCTGGGTTCCAAAGCACCTAATATAATAGGCATGCTCCTCTGATCCTGGAGAAAATAGGTATGCATCATGACTAGTATTTTGACTAGTAGCCATGACTACCCCTCTCCTCCATGAACATGTCCACAGATGTCGCAGTCAAATCCACATCATTTAGCAAACTGTCCTTTGATATTGTGCTCTCAAGGGACCTAGCACGATCAGGTTTTATAAACAAACCAGTCAGGGTTATGAGACTGTCCATTGGGAAAGATTTGCTGCAGAAACACTTTCTGGCAGAGAGTTATTCTTTATAGGGTTGCCAACCTCAAGGTGGTGGCTGGAGATCTCCTGGGATTACAACTGATCTCCAGGCCAGAGATCAGTTCACCTGGAGAAAATGGCAGCTTCGGAAGGTGGATTTTATGGCGTTATATCCCATTGAAGTCCCTCCCCTCCCCAAACCCCGCCCTCCTCAGGCTCCACCCCCCCAAATCTCCAAGTAGTTCTCAAGCTGGAGCTGGCAACCCTACTTCTTTATCTTCTTTATTAGAGGCCTTCAGGAGAAATATGAAAATATTTGTTCCAGAAGATCTGTGACATTATTTAAAGGTGCCCTTGGGCTTTAAATGTGAACTACACTTTTACACCTGGTTTTAACACTTGTATTTAAAATCTTTATTGTAACCCAGTTTGAACACTCCTTTATGAGGAAATGCAAGATTGAAAAAAGTCCCCTGTTCTCCCGTGGGCATTATACTGCTGTTCTGTGCAAGAGTTTAAATTCTCAAAGATAGGCAATATACCATAGCTGCTCTAAATGGAGCTTTACCCCTTGAACATATAAACAACTCAGAAGCTGAAGGGAATTCAGGGAAGGTTGTTATCCTCAGAGAAGTGGCCCAAATGAACTTATCTCCATTGAGCCCCTTCCATTATCTGCCCCAGAGAACATCCCTCCACGCTTATCAAACTGCTTGCACACAAGCTGTGGTGAGTTTCCATGCTTTCTTTTGTAGCAGTGGTTTAGCGAGAGTCACTTCATTCCTTCGGGTTTGTTTTATTTGGGCAGTTAGGAAGAAAAAAAGCAATTTGAAGTAAAGAGAAAAAAATGGTACAACACCCTGCTAATAATTGCTCCCAAGGGTCATGTCTGGCATTGTCACTGTGCTGCCCCCAGGCAGAGTTGTTAGTAGATTTCTAGTATATGTAAGTTACATCTCAGGTTTGTATTAGTAATATGCTAGGAAATAGTACTTGCCCTTCAAGAAAGGGGCATGCTAGTTATTGTAGTTAGGGAAACTCAGTAGTCACGTTTTGGTATTAGTTCACTGATCGGTCAGAGGTTAGGTTCTAATTTGCCCGGGAAAAGTAGGCGCCTTTTTTCTTACTGTTAATGAGACTGAGGAATCGAGAGGTGTGTGAATCCATCATGCATTCACGGATAGCTACAAACTGGACTCTCATCTAGAAAAAGGACTGCAGATATCATCTATTCAGGTTGTGCGCAGCTATTGTATACCCTTGACTGAAGAACGGTACACTCCGACTATCTGGGATGGTCGTCCTCTTCCACCGAGCGCGCAGCTTCGGGAGGGACGCACATGGAGCGGTGAGGGAGGTAGGGGACACCCGCCTAGCCAGCCAGATCAGCCGAATCAACCCTGGCGATCAATGGGGTGACAGATGTCGCAGCCAGATCGGCCTCACATCCACATCATTTAGCAAACTGTCCTTTGATATTATGCTCTCAAGGGACCCAGCACGATCAGGTTGTATAAACCGACTATTAACCCAGTACTCCATCCCCGATGACCTTCTAAGACTTTCAGCAGCGAATACACAATTAAGAGACTGGGTCTTTAGGCGTGATGCCCTGTTTGACAGGGCGTTAATTCAGAAGGCACAGTCTGCACCATGGTTCAAATTACTTAAAAGTGACCACCTTAGAGCCCAGTATCTAGCTAAGATTTCAAATTATAACCTTAGAGCAGCGTTTTCTGCTCTATGCTTTGAAACCATGCCAACGGCTGTTTTAGTTGGGCGGTACAAACAAATTCCCAATGATCAACGCTTGTGCATTTGCAATACCCGTGTGCAGGAGGATTTACTCCATTGCCCACTCTATGCCCAGCCCAGGACTAAGTTCCTGGATGGGCTACTAGTGGGTACAAACCTCCACTCAGAAAAGGAGAAAATCATATTCTTGCTGTCTGACTCCAATGAGTATATTTCTCATAGAACATCACTGTTTGCTCTGGCAGCAAGGAAAATAAGAGCTAAGATAGTTAGCTCTAGAGCAGAATCCCACAAATGATGTTGTTTTTTGTGTTTCGTATCCATGTTAACCCTACTAGATTTTATTTTCTTGTACATGTCTTTTTAAAATATTGTATTACTTTGTGGATGATGTTTTGTGAAGGCCTATGGCCACATACAAATAAATTCCTCACCACTATTCAGGTTGTGAGTAACCCTGAACTGTTTTGGATTTATGCAGATCTCAAAATAAAGAATGATTGAAACCCTGTAGCTTCCAGTTGAACACTTTTCTTGCGAAGGGTCTTAACAACTAGCCCCCGGCCAGGAACAGCGACGGTTAACTTTTTGTGTGTGAACTGGACTTATTAAAAGAGAAATGAGGCCAGATAACAAAATATTCACTCGAGAGGCTTTTTTTTCTCCTTCAGAGGAAGTGTGAATGATGCCAATGATTATAAAATAAGAGGATAAGTATTATAAATAGAAAGCAGAGCACTTTCTTTGCTGCCCCAAAGCAGATAATAGACTCCAGTTTTTCTGTACTCCTACCCAACGCCTTTTATTATCTACACTTTGAAAGCATGCAGTATCTTAGAGACCACCCTATTTTGGAAGCAATTCATGGCCTGTGCTGATAAGTGCAACGTCTTTTAGTTTGACTAGGTGCTGTATTTTAGTTATGGGTTTTATAGAGTTGTAGGAAGAGAAGTTCATATGTCACTCTAATGTATAGATGTTTTCATTTTGTTTATTCCGGTGCAACATTTTCATTGATTATCCCAGAAGAATAGCCATATTAGTTTGTTTTAGCAAAATTAAACAGAAGTCCAGTAGCACTCCAAAAATTAACATAATATATTCCAGCATAAGTTTTCACAAGCCAGAGCTCACTTTCTCGTCAATAAGCATATCCATTGTGGTAAAAATAAGCAGGAGTCTCGTGGCAACATAAACACTAACAAAAGTTTATTCCTGTATACGCTTACACTGGTTTAAAGCTAAACTTTTTAGGATGCTATGAAATGAATCCTCAGTTTGCATTCAAAATGTAAAATGTACTGAATAAAATGTAAATGCGTGAAATTGAAAACTAATCAGGAAGAAATACTATGACAATTCACTAGTTAGGCTAAACTAGTTAACACCTGCAGATATTTGTTAAAGTAGGAACAGGTAAAGTGAGATAAATATTCTAAATCTTGGGTTTATCCAGGGGAGGAAGTAGTATAAAAGTTTTGAATAAATCCCCATAACTGTGGGATTTTCTTTTGGAACCATTTTATTAAAGAACTTTGACTCTGAAGTCAAAATCAAAGTGTCCTGGTAATAGATGTTTCCTCCCCAGTGGTTTCTAAATATTGTGATGTCTTTTGCAGTGCAATAGGTTTATCCCAGGGCATATTTTTTTATATTGCCATATATTTCAGTAGGAAACAAGCTATTCATTAGTCGGGAAGTATTTAAGATAAGAAAAGTCCCAGAACAGCTTTTAAACTGAGTTCTGAGAGAAAATTGACAAGACCTGCGGAGCATCTGGTTTGGGATGCTTTTGCATCAATGGCATACATGGTTTAGGACTTCAGAGTGCAATCATAACCAGAGTCACTCCCTTCTAAACTCATTGACTTTAATGGACTTAGAAGGGTATAACTCTGTTTAGGATTAAGCTGTCAGAGTGGAGATAACGGAGAACTTGACAACAAGCATATAGAAACTAAGGACAGAGAGCCAGTGTGGTGTAGTGGTTAAGAGTGGCGGAGTCGAATCTGGAGAACTGGGTTCGATTCCCCACTCCTCCACACGAAGTCTGCTGGGTGACCCTGGGCCAGTCACAGTTCTCTCAGAACTCTCTCAGTCCCTCCTACCTCACGAGGTGCCTGTTGTGAGGAGAGGAAGGGATTATTGTAAGCCACTTTGAGACTCTTTGCAGTTAGAGAAAAATGGGATATAAAAGCCAACTCTTCTTCAAGAGACCAAAGAGTCATAGGAAAAAACTGAAAAGGGTATCTGGAGAGAGACAGAACACAGATGTTTATATGTTAATGCCAAGTTTCAAGACTAAGGTGGAGGCACTGTAATTGTTGGTACTAAAAAAGAACATAGATATAGGGAGCATAGTTGGTTCCATACACACATCTGGTCTGGAATTATGATTTGTTCATGCTGTTTTAATGGAGAATTAATTAAACTGCCTTTTTCTGTCTTTTTTTCCATCATGATTTGTGGTGATTCCCCCCCCCCACTTAAAACACAATAACAGTGTCAGCCATAAACATATTGATAATTAAAGCACTCTTAAGGAATCCTAGAGCTACTGGATCCTTTTACCTGAGGAAAGGGGAGGCATTAATTGCTCCTTTTCCTCCTTTGTATTAGTGAATGTGATTGTTTATTAATTAAACATTATTTTACCATCATAACTGTATAATTATTATATTACGCTCAAGAAAAAATATGAGTATACTGTGCAGCCAAGAGAAAAGAACTCATTAAAGCCGCTTCTCTGTCTCACCTTCCCCAAAACGGACTGATTATAAATACATTCAGATACCCCAGGCACCAGGAACGAACTGATTAAGTGCCCCGAAGAAACAGAAGCTGTTTTAGAAGAAGAGCGGCAATGGGAACTAAATAAGAGGCCATCGGGGTGGGAGGGTTATATCTACATATCAATTACTGTTCCTTAGAAGAGTTAGACATAAAGCTGTTTAGAAAAAAAGAAGCCCACAATATACTCCTAAGTGAGTCCCAGATATGTCATTGGCCATTTATGCATGGTTAGTTAGTGCTACAATTACTGCCAGAGAGCTTCGGGGCTTCGTTGGAATTATGCATGATTTTTCTGACCTTCAGAAGTCACTTTGCTCCCACCTCGCACTTCCTCCACAGTTTCAGGATGCTGTTTTGCCATGATCTTTATGTCTGCATTAAGGGAAAACCAAGGCAAATCGGTGCCATTTCCATGCATAGGCTTTACTTTGGGTTTCTCTCCCCTCACCCCTATTCTCTCTTTCCCCTCCCACTCCTCCAGCCAGCCTTCAGCCAACCCCTCTCCTTAAAGCCCCAGGAAGCCATCTCAGCTGAGACTGGAAAAATAAGCAGCCATGTGGCCGTTTATTTCTCTAACAACATGACAATTGCCATTTTCCAACCACCCCTCTCCACCTGTTTTTGTTTGTTTGCAAGTTCCATTTTAGCGATAAAACGCTAAATATATAAATAGAAAAGAAGACAAGAGCAGCTGAGGGAAACACAGAGCACTCCCTCGCGCCCTGTCATGGCCCAGCCAGTTCCAGGGGACACCGATGATTCCTCTGATGAAGAGTCAGCCAGCAGCCCTGGCTTCTATACACAGCCAGCTCTGGAGGTGGCACAGGAAGAAGCAGTCCCTGTGGGGCCAGACCCAAACCCGCAGCCAGGGGCCAGCGCAGCAACTCCTCAGCCCTCCAGCTCTGAGCCAGCTGCAGAAAGCCAGCTGCCTGTCTGCTCACCCCCCACCCCTCATCACCAGAGCCTCAGGAACAGCACAGGAGGCAAACGTAGGATTTTACAGGATCGAAGACAAAGTGCTCAACTGGCAGTTAGGTACCGACCCAGCATGGACAGCGGGGATGAGTGTTCGCAGGAGCAGGTCTGAGTTGACTGGCAGGTGCATAACAGCTGGGAAGAGCGTAGCTGTGTGGAAGCAACACATCTATCTACTGACTTTCCTGGGTATTGTTTGCTCTGTCTGGACCTCGGCTTGAACCCTTGGACTTGGATCATCTTTGGACTTGCCCTTGTAAGGTTTGAAGCTGTTTGGTGTGTATGTGTGCTGGGAAATCACGACATGCCCCATTCAGGCAATTTACCATCGAGTTACCTGAATGGGGCGCTGGGGAGGGAAGGAGCCCTGGGTCTTTCCCTTGGCTGCTCTTGTCTTCATTTCTGTTTATATATCTAGTGTTTTATTGCTAAAATGGAACTCGCAAACAAACAAAACAAAACAGGCTTGTGTCTTGAATTTGGGAGTGATTCTCTGCTTTGGTTGTTAAACGGCTACTCGGCTGAGTTAAAAAAGACCCCCCCCCCAGTCAGTTTCACTGAGGGGTTTCAGACTTCAGGGAATGAACAGAGTGGGGTGGATTCTCCCCCCCCCCCAATATGCATCCTCTTACAGGCATGTAAGCCTTTTTTCTGTTTGCAGGTGATTACTGACGAATGATGAAATGGAAATGACCTTGCGAGTGTTTTTATGTTCCAATGCCCCTTGCGTTGAAATAGCCAGAAACAAGTGTGTGTGTGTTTCCAGACTTTTCTCTGCTTTGGTTGTAAAATGGCCATTGGTTTAATTTCAAATTAAAAAATCCCACTGTGGGGCTGGTGACGTATTTCGAAAAATACACTGTACCCAATTATGAAGCAGTGTTTTCAGGGGAAGGGACTCAGAAGCTCCGCCTTTACCCTGGGGATGCATATTTATCACAAGGTGCTCCCAGAATTTCTTCGGGGCGAAAAGCCTCAATGCATAGAGTTTTGAGAATTAGGATGAGAAAACTGCATCTAGAAAGCAGCAAACCCAACGCAAACGTCCCCTGCATAGGAGGCCATTGTTGGACTCTCAGGAAAAGGGACTACAGTGCTATCCACTTCAGCACATATGTGTGGAAAGCTGCCTTGAGAGTGTCCAACAAGGTAACATTTAGTTTTGAAAGTTTAGTTTTAGTTCTGCAGAAATGAGGGCAACAGATAACAGGAAGCTAAAAGGGACAGTAAGAGGGTCAGATCTCTCCATGACACTGTGATGTTAGTTCAAACCCTTATAATAGAAGTTCCGATAAAGGATATTCCATAAACCAGGAAAGACGGAAACGGGATTCAGAAGATAGCCAGCATGCTTAAGGAAAAGAAGCTTTAAAAGGCTTATCTTTTAAAAAATAGAAGTCTTCTCCGATGGGGAAAGTAAAGAGGAATACAAACTTGGGCAGAACCAGTATAAATTAACAGTAAGGCCAGAGAGCCAGCATGATGTAGTGGTTAAGAGCAGTGGATTCTAAACCGCAGAACTGAGTTCGATTCCCCATTCCTCCACGTGAAGCCTGCTGGGTGGCCAGTCGCAGTTCTCTCAGAACTCTCTCAGCCCCTGCAGAGGCAGGCAACGGCAAACCACCTCTGAACATCTCTTGCCTTGAAAACCCTACGGGGTTGCCATAAGTCACTTTCCACCATCAAGAACTGTAAATTTTTTAAAAAGGAAAATGTAAGTAGTTTTTTGCTAAAATTATTAAAACTAATATTTTATGTTGAAATGTGTTGCATGAGATCCACAGCAGAGTATCCTAGAAGACTGAAATACTCTTCCATGTTTCTAAATATGGTGATTTTTTAAAACATCTGGTTCGTTTCTAAATATTCTCCTAAAATGGAGAAGAGAACTAAGTAAGCTTCTTTAGGTCCCCACTGGGGAGAAAGGGGGGGTATAAATGAAGGAAGTAAATAAATAAAATAAAAATTCTCTTGAATTGAGACTGACAGATTTTTTCAATGCAGACAGAAGAATGACATAGTTGGTAGATGATGGCATATATCTCACTGGAGGTCCAGCAGATTAATGAGCCCCAGTATTTATTACTTATTTAAAATATTCAGGGCCCTCAAAGCAGTAGACAGTTAAAAACACATCTATTTTTTAAAAAATGCATATACATATAAAACAACAATTAAAAATATAAACAGAAAGGAGAGTCGCTAACAGTGCAATCCTATGTAGAGTTATTCCAGTCTAAACCCATTGAAATGACTGGGCTTAGACTGGAGTAACTCTTTAGGATTGCACAGTAAGGGAACACCAAATGGAACAGAGGTCTTCACCAGATGGTGGAAGATAACGATAGAGAGGGACAGACAAATCTCCCTGGGGTGTGGAGGGAATTCCACAGTTTTGGTGCCACAACCAAGAAGGCTCTTTCTTGGCTTGCATCACAATAGTATGGCTGAAGTTATTAGTCTTGAAATAGTCTTTCCTGAGCTGATAGGTCAGAATTGGTATCTGGTTTTCGTCTCCGGGCTTTTTCTCTGGATTTGTGGCTGAATTAGATTATTATTGCCAGTGAGTAGCCATTTTACATTTAGGGAGCTGGCTGTAGGCAAGAACAGGCCACCGAGGGCCTATTTGAAAGAAGTCACATTGTCCAGGATGAAGTATAGGTGCTTAACTATACACCAAGCAGTTTCAACTGGCAATTGCAGATGACAATGTGTTGTTTTGTCCATTTCTCTTTGGATCATCAGCTTCAACATGTTTCTCGAAAGGCAAGGCCTGGTCCAGGATATCCTGAGGTTCCTTGTGCATTTTCTGTGGCATCCCAGCCAGACTGAATATGCGTATCAGCAAATAATTGAGTAAGATATTACAACAGCCATAGATGATTCAATGACATTCATGAGCAGTAGGATGGTAAATGAAAGAACTCTTCCCAGAACAATTACATTTGGTTGAGGAGCTTGAGGGGGACATGATTGCTCTTTAAGTATTTGAAGGGCTGTCACTTAGAGGTATTCCCTATTACTATGTATGGATGTGAAAGCTGGACAGTGAAGAAAGCGGATAGGAAGAAAATAGATTCCTTTGAAATGTGGTGTTGGAGGAGAATGTTACGGATTCCGTGGACTGCCAAAAAAACAAATCAGTGGGTTATAGATCAAATCAAGCCTAAACTGACCCTAGAAGCTAAAATGACTAAACTGAGGCTATCGTATTTTGGTCACGTCATGAGACGACAAGAGTCACTGGAAAAGACAGTCATGCTAGGAAAAGTTGAGGGCAGCAGGAAAAGAGGCAGACCCAACAAGAGATGGATTGACTCAATAAAGGAAGCCACAGCCTTCAATTTGCAAGATCTGAGCAAGGCTGTCAAAGATAGGACATTTTGGAGGACTTTCATTCATAGGGTTTACATGAGTCGGAAGCGACTTGACGGCACTTAACACACACACACACTTAGAGGAGGGCAGGGAGCTGTTCCTGTTGGCAGCAGATGACAGAACTCGCAATAATGGGAATAACGGGTGGAAAGGTACCAGCTGGATATTAGGAAAAGGTTTTTTACAGTAAGAGTTGTTCATCAGTGAAATCAGCCACCTAGGGAGATAATGAGCTCCTCCTCACTGGCAGTCTTTAAGTAGAGGCTGGACAAACACTTGTCAGGAATGGTCTAGGATGATCCTGCATTGAGCAGGGGGTTGGACTAGATGGCCTGTTTGGCCCCTTCCAACTCTATGCATCAATGTTTGGCTCTTGTGGCCCTTTCTCGCAAGCCCAGAGTCAGAAAGTAATTTTCCTCCAAGCCAGATTGCCCAGGGATCCTAGAAGGGTTGGGTTTTGGGGTGGGGTTGTTGTTGTTGTTTTTTGGCCATCTTCTGGGCATGGAGTAGGGGTCACTGGGGGTGTAGTGGGAGGTAGTTGTGGATTTCCTGCATTGTGCAGGGGCTGGACTAGATTACACTAGTGGTCCTTTCCAACTCTATGATTCTTTGAGAAAAAGAGTTAAAGAATTCTATAGAAGAACCACTATTTGCGAAATTCTTTCTTTGTCAGTCATGAGCATCTATAAACACTTGGCCTTTACAACTTCCTCTTGTCTGTACGCAGAATACCTGGCACTGTACAAAGTTGATTTAAAAGTAAGGAGAGACACATCAATTATAAGGTGCCACGAAGAACAGATCAAACTGGCAACCTTTGTCTTAGCACACCCCACATACGAGTTAAGACCCACAACTTCACTACATGATTGAGGGATATCTCCTTAAACTATGAGCTCTCACAGTCTGCAAATGAGCTTGAAGGCTGGAAGCCGCTATCACTGCCAAAACTTGACCTGGCAAACCTAAAAAGTTAAGAATCCCCCTTCCAAGAATGTAGGAATGTACAGAAGACCTGACTGGTTTTGCACCTCCTGTTGACATGTGAGGCAAATCAGTGTGGTTGCCTATTACTTGGCAAAGAATGTGACACTTCATTCTACTTTTAAAACAGTTGAGTGATGTATGCTGTAAGCTCAGGAAAGGCTGATAGATGACTATGACTTAGATGACTATCTAAGTCATCCAATAGCACCATCTAGTGGCATGAATAATCACAAATGCAATTATTATTAGTTGCATACATTCATTTTGTATGAGCCATATATCCCTGCAAAGTAATTGACCTTATAGTTGTGATATGCTAGAGACAGAGATATAAATGGGGGCACTTTACCTGTAATAGTACAGCAACATTGATTTTGCCCATTACTGAGAAAACCTAGCAGAGGATGAATATTTGACTCACTTGAGCTGGTACTATAGAATGAATGAGTAGACAGCAAAACCAGCTAAATGACTCTTTTGCCTCTTAAGTTTGGATTCAGCCCTGACCTGGATGTCCCAGACTATCCTGATCTTGTAAGCTCCCAGAAGCTAAGCAGGATTGGCTCTGGTTAGTATTTGGATGGGAGACCACCAAGGAAGCCAAGGGTTGCTATGCAGAGGCAGGCAATGGCCAACCACTTCTGTTAGTCTCTTGCCTTGAAAACCCTACGGGGTAGCCATAAGTCGGCTGTGACTTGAAGGCACCTTCCACCACCACCAGGTTTGGATTCAAGTTTCCTGGAGTATGACAGAATAGTATTACATAAGTAGAAAAACAAAGCAATTAGAGAGAGAGATAATACATACAGGTACAGCAAACAAATAATACATACTATCCAGAGTGGTATTAGTTCACAGCCCCAGTCCTTTAATAAAAGCAGCTTCCTGAACCATTTCTGTTGTAATATAGCCTTATTGCCTTTATAAAAATGCCCCCTGAACGAGTCTGTTTTACATAGTATGCAGAATGACAGAAACATGGGAACATTCTTGATGGGAGCCTCCATAACTACCTCAAGCAGGCCATTCCATAGGGTGCGGGCCGCAACAGAGAATGCACATGCACAGGCTGATGTTGATCTTGACCACATGCAGGGTGGCACCCACAGAAGGCCCTGCTCAGATGCACAAAGCTGTCATGATGGAGCATAGCAGGAGAGACGGTTCTGTAGATGTAAGTGTCCAAGAACATGAAGGGCTTATATGCAATAGCTGATATCTTGAACCTGGTAACAGATGGCCAGCCAGTGGAATGACTGCAGAATGGGAATAATATGCGTGTTCTTGGCCTCTTCCTGACAGTGGCTGAGCTGCGGCATTCTGTACCGTTGTAAGCAATCATATCTAGCAGCCAAGAGCTGGACCCCAGGTGGATTTTTAAAAATCCACGCAATGGGACCAGCAAGGGCTAGAATATTGGTTTCTGTAAATCCAGGATGAATGCCCAGGTTTATTTGGAAACAGACACACACAAAATGGAGTAAAAAACCTTCCAAGTGATGTGAACAGGATGCAATTCAACAAGGATAAGTGCCGAGTTCTGTATCTGGGTAACAGAGATGAGAGACATGCATACTGGAGGGGGGATACACTTCTTGGCAGCAGTGTGTGTGAACATGATTTTGGGGTAGGGGTAAACCATAAGTTAAATATGAGCAGCCAGTGTGATGCAGCGACCAAAACAGCTAATCCGATCTTGGGGTGCATCAACAAAGACATAACATCTAAATCACAAGATATCATCGTTCCGCTGTACACTGCATTGATCAGGCCGCACCTGGAGTATTGTGTGCAATTCTGGAGGCCCCACTTCAAAAAGGATGTGGACAGAATGGAGCAAATGCAGAGGAGAGCGACAAGGATGATCAGGGGCCTAGAGACCAAGGCCTACGAGGAAAGGCTGAGGGACTTGGGAGTGTTTAGTCTGGAGAAGAGGAGGTTGAGAGAGGACATAATGTTGGATTATGAGGGCTTTCATTATGTCCAAATCTTTGTTAAATTAGCAGAGTGCGCAAAGGCTATTGTGCACAGGAGATGGCCATCCAAACCGCTGTGTGTGCCGGGAACAAAATTGCTCAGAACCTTTTTTCTATTCAACTAATTCAGTTCATTTATTATAGGAAATCCATTTCTGGATAGGATAGAGTAAAATATAGTTCCCTATCTATTCTAACTAACTAGGATGAAGGGAGATCCAGGACTTGCGTCCTTCCCTCATGGTGGCAAGATGGAGAAGAGTGCGTGCGTGTGTGAGGAGGTGAGGAAGAAAGGAAGTTTTCCCCGAAAAGTAGCAATCTACACATCAAAGGGATAGTTCAGAGCAGTAGAGAAAGGATGCCCCCCCCCGTCTTGTACCCTCTATCTCTCTGACTCAATAGTCTTCTCCCCCTCTGGAGTCTGAGGTTGACAGCATACAGTCCTTCACTTCCAACACATGATTGCTCTCTTTACGTATTTAAAGGGCTGTCACTTAGAGGAGGGCAGGGAGCTGTTCCTGTTGGCGGAAGAGGATAGGACTCTCAATAATGGGTTTAAATAGTGGGCGGAAAGGTACCGGCTAGATATGGGGGGGGGGGATTTACAGTAAGAGTTGTTCAACAGTGTATTCAGCTACCTAGGGAGGTGGAGACACCCCCCCTCACTGGCAGTCTTTCAGCAGAGGCTGGACAAGCACTTGTCAGGGATACTCTAGGCTGATCCTGCATTGAGCAGGGGGCTGGACTAGATGGCCTCTATGGCCCCTTCCAACACTGTGATTCTATGATTCTATGTCTGTGCGTTTTCTTGTGAAAGAAACATCAAAGTCCAGATGACATTTTTGGCTTGCCATAGAAACCTAAAATGGCACCTGACATTGTGGTCGAGCTGATGACTGCATGAGAATGGGAGGGGAGGAAATGGAGCCAGCACTGGTAGGCATGGAGGAAGGGAAAGGAGGAGGAGCCGATGGCAAGGAGGGGGCACAGCTGCTGGCAAGGGGGGAGTGGTGACGAGGAGAGAATGGGGGGGTCTCTCTTTCCAAATCACACCCCAACAGATGGCCACATTTAAGTGAAGTTTGAAGTGATGTTTGAAAACCATATAGAAAAAAAAAACATTTGGGCCTCTTAGGGATGAGAAATTTGATAGCAGTCAAAGCTATAACTCATTTGCTTTTCTTACACACTGTGCACAGTACTAATACGTTCTGCTTTCATCTTTGGTTTGCCAGATTAAATTGTCAAAAATCTCCATAATAAGATGAACCTTTGCTCCAGGCAGGCCAGTAATTGTTGCTAAATTAGGTCCCTTTTCTAGAGTGACATGACGTCTCTCAGCACTACAGTACTACCCAAATGCCTCCTTGTTTTCATAGTGCCTTTGACAAATATAGTCAGCCAGAGGAAACAGATACCTTAAAAATCAGCGCAAGGCAGGTTTTACTAGTTGTTTGTTAACCCGGTACTTTTTTGGCCCTGGATTGGCCCAGATCACCACATATCATACACCCCCACATTCAGGGGATTGTGCCCTCTGAGGGGGTGGCATGCTGGGTCCTGGTCCAAAGTCCGATTCTTGTGCCAGCTGCTCCCAAGTGGGCTGCCCCCAGGACAAATGCACATACAGACACTGAGGCTCAGCTGCATCCCAAAACAATATTTGGACCACCCCACGTTACACATCTCCACACTCCGGAGACTGTCCCCTGCAAGTGGTGGTCGGCCCAAATACTGTTTCTGGCACCACGGGCTTCTATTTGGGTTCCTACCAAGAGGCCTGTATTTCAATGAAGATTTGAATAAGGAACTGGAACACTTGTGTGCCCTTTGTGCCCCAAAATAAGGATTGGCCCACCACACATCATACACCTCCGCATTCATGGGACTGCGCCCTACAAGGCAACGTGTGCTAGGTCCTGGTCCAAAGTCTTGTTCTTGTGCCAGCTGCTCTCAAGTGGGGTGCCCCCAGGACAAATGCACATACAGACACTGGTTCTGGCATCACCGGCTTCTATTTGGGTCACCCCCTAGAAACCTGTATTGTGAAGAAGTGTTGACTAAGGAACTAGAACAGCTGTGTGCCCTCTGCACCCAAAAAGAAAGTTGGGACCACCACATATCATACACTCCCACATTCAGGGGACTGCACCCTCCGAGGGGGCACATGCTGGGTCCCGGTCCAAAGTCCAGTTCTTCTGCCAGCTGCTCCCAAGTGGGGTGCCCCCAGGACAAATAAGAAGGAAACAGCCCCCTTAGCATATGTGTTAAAGCTCTCCTCGCAGGGCCACCTGGTAGCTAATAGCAAAAGCCCTAAATTACCGCAGTAATTAGAATTCCATTCTGGAAACTTGGAATCATTCCTTTACATACTCAGATTTCCCGCTAATACCATCAAGTTGCAAAATAGGTATAGCCAAACCCCTATGAGCTAGCTCCTTCTTCCTGGGAAAACTCTCCCAAAATATTTTCACTCATCTGGAAATCTATAGCAAATACTTAACAGTACTTATTCAGAAGAACCTAGGTATTGTTCCTATCTGTTTTTATCTCCTGTCCTTTCTAACTCTAAGTTCTAAGCTAATCAAGGAGCAATCTGTCCCTGGCAATGTTGGGTTGCCAGTGAAGTCAGGATACAGTTCTGGGTATAAATATACCCCCAAATATTGCTGATTCCCCCAAATTAATAGGAGAACCATTTAATTGGCATAACACTGACCTTGTCTGTGGTTTGTTAAAATGCCTTGGAAATCCAGACACAATGATCCCACCTTTGAGGACAAAATCATAAGTGAATCTTGGAAGAGTATCCTTTGCTACAGTTGCCTTGTAGGCCAACTGTAGTCTCTGGAGTGTGGAGATGTGTGATGTACAGTGGTCCAAAGATTGTTTCGGGGCGCATTTGTCATGGGGGCACCCCGCTTGGGAGCAGCTGGGACAAGAAGAGGACTTTGGACCAGGACCCAGCATGCACCCCCTCAGAGGACATGAAGAATTCATCTCGTGTGCACATTTGCCGAAACTCTCCCCTGAGGATCTTGATATTCTCAATCAGAACGTCTCCACTCAAGAGATAGTGGATACAATTAAGGAACTCAAGACGGATAAAGCACCAGGTCCCCATGGTATTACTCCCATTTCCTACAAACTTTTTGAGCACCAAATTTTACCAAATTTGCAAAGACGTTTTAATGATATACTCAAAGAAGGGAAAATACCCACTTCTTGGGTTTTTCCGTTGATTCCAAAAGAGGGCTCTGATCAATACTTACCTGAGTCCTGTAGGCCTATATCATTGCTGAACATTGACTATAAAATTTTTGTTTCCATTTTTACAAAGAGATTGCAAAGATGTATCGGAAAGTTAATTCATCCGGATCAAACTGGTCTTATTCCGATAGGGTATATGAGAGACGACGTAAGATTTATACTCAGCGCTATAAATCATGAAATTCACCTCTCAAAAAGCAGCACTCATTTTTTTAGATGTGGAAAAAAGACTTTGTTATTTTAATGCGCCTAACTTGCTTGTGTTATATTTAGGCCTGAACTTTTTCTATAATCCTTTTAATAAACCTGTTACTTTTATTGGTGTGTTTTACTGTGTATGTGTGTAAGAGCCCAAACCTAGCCTTGGTCAAGCTACCAGAAGGGGATTTATTCCAGGTCTCAGGTCCGGAACAGGGGAATTAAATCACCCTGGTGGGTTGGAAAACCCGGGTTCTTTACACCACCATCCCAATGTACAGGAACACTGGCATGCTCTTCTTCACATGTATGGGGCCGGGGCAGGGGACAGCACCCTAAACTGTGTACTCCTGCAACAGTTATTCATGCAAGCACCCTGTTTACACTTGGTGCTTCGTGGGTCACGTAAGAAATTTTGTTTGTGAGAGTTTTCCTGGTATGTGATGTTGGGGGGGGGAGAGAAAAAAAAAAGCTGTTGAGCCTCTCTGGGAAGGAATGTGTGTGTGTGTGTTAGGCATGCAGCAAATGCTGCAAGAGTCTCCTCTGATAAGGAGCAAAGGGCATGTTTGGGTAGAATAAGGTTACCAGTTGTAGGATTAAATTGGGGATGTGTTGGACTCTTGGGTGCTTTGTGAGGGGGCTACAGATAAAATAACTGCAGGAAGTTGGATTTCTTGGGCTGGTAACAGGGAAGGGTTAAAGTAGAAAGCCAAGCCGCCACCTTGGCAACTGGCTAAGGTAGGACAGTAGATCTGTGGCCCTCACAGAAATGTCAGCCAATCATAACTTAGGGCTGTTTAGGCTGGAAAGAAGGCAGCTGAGGGGAGACATGATAGAGGTCTATAAAAGTTTGCATGGTTTGGAGAGAGTGGACAGGGAGACGTTTTTCTCCCTCTCCCATAATACTAGAACACGGGGTCATCTGCTGAAGCTGGAGGGTGAGAGATTCAAAACAGATAAAAGGAAACGTTTTTTCACACAACGCATAGTTACATTGGGGAACTCCCTGCCCCAAAATGTGGTGATGGCTGCCAACTTGGAAGGCTTTAAGAGGGGAGTGGACATGTTCATGGAGGAGAGGGCTATCCATGGCTACTAGTCAAAATGAATACTAGTCATGATGCATACCTATTCTCTCCAGGGTCAGAGGAGCATGCCTATTATTTTGGGTGCGGTGGAACCCAGGCAGGATGGTGCTGTTGCCGTCGTCTTGTTTGGGGGCTTCCTAGAGGCCCCTGGTTGGCCACTGTGTGAACAGACTGCTGGACTTGATGGGCCTGGGTCTGATCCATCAGGGCTTTTCTTATGTTCTTAACTAAGTTGGTGATGACAGAGAGTTTGCTTTCCTTCTCTGCTGCAATGCCGGATGGGATGCCAGCTGGTACTCTGCAGGGGAGGTGGGGAAAGGGCAAAACACTAGCATTTGGCAAGGCAAACCAGGATTGAGTGGAAACTGTTTATGTCTCTAGCTGCTACAGGAGTAGTAAAACAGTCTCCAAAAATTGAACAAAGATAGCTGTTAGATACTATTTGACAAATAATTAGAAAAAGAACCCAACTAAACAAGTGATTAATTTCAGTGGCTTGGATTCTTTACACACACCCTGTGACCAGACAGGCATCTCCCTTCCCCCCTCCCCAGGTAAATCAATAATAAAACCAAATGTTAAGACATATTATGGCAAGAAAGGAAGTTGTAAGGATAGAAAGGAAAGTAATTGAAATCAATAACAACACAGGCCCCTTTCAAATTGCCTTTGTAATTCGTTTGAGCTGCCGGTTGCTAACAGATTTTTTTGTGTAATCTACAACTGTTTTGGTTTCTGGCTGTGAACAGATTTTATTTACCTTTTCAAACAAAGCCACTGGTGTCCCCTTTGCATAGTGGGGCTGAGCCACTGATCTTGTTTGTTTGTTTTTGGGGAATTCCTTTCCGGTGTTCCTTGTGCTTCTGAATAGCTGTAGCATGGTGTTTGAAATATCTGTGGCACTTCTGGAAGTGCCGCCTTCCCCCCCCCCCCCCGTCTTTTTGCAGAGGGTTTTAGTTCGGCTTAAAAAAGAAAGAGAAAAAGCCAACATAGAACGTTCTGCAGAAAGTGCCGGGGGGCGGGGGGGGGGGAGGAAGCAGCAAGGTTTGAAATGAGCAGAACACATCAGATACAGCTCATAAACAGATTTAAAAATGCGGTCTGGAACCTCTGTCCCCATGTCACTTTACGTGGCATTACGTGGCATTACGCCAGCAACACATGACAACCAGTTTAAAACGACGACCGCTTCCCCTTTAGCTTTGAGCACACACTTGTCTCTGTGATGTTCGAACCAGCGGCAGCCAGTGTCGTGCAGCAATTAAGGTGTGGGACTAGGATCTGGGAGACCAAAGGTCGAATCCCCACTCTGCCATGGAAGCTTGCTGGGTGACCTTGGGCTAGCCCCACGCTCGCAACCTAGCCTACTGCGCAGGGTTGTTGTGAGGACGAAACGGAGGACAGGAGAACAATGCAAGCTGCTTTGGGTCCCCACTGGGGAGGAAGACGAAGTGTAAATAGGGTTGCCAGTCTCCAGGTGGGGTCTGGAGATCTCCCAGAATTACAACTGATCTTCAGATGACAGAGACCAATCCCCTTGGAGAAAATGGCTGCTTTGGAGGGTGGACTCTATTGCATTATACCCAGCTGAGGTAGGGGTGGGGTCTTTCCAGGCTTAAAATGAAGCCTATGCCTCAGTGGCACTGGTGTGATGATGTCACTTCCAGAAGTGACGTCATCATGGCACCGCCGATGAGGGAGATGCTTTGGTATTTTGGCAAAAACTCTATGGTAGACACTATTTTTACCATTGAGTTTTGCCCTAATACCAGGGTGTCTCATCGTTGGCGACATGATGACGTCACTTCCGGAAGTGATGACATCGCACCAGCGAAGTCGAGCCCTAGGCCTCTTTTTAAGCCTGGTAAGACCCCCGCCGGCCAGCTGGTCAGTGCTGGGGGGATAGGGCCCAAAGTGGGGGAGACCCCCCAGGTGGGGATCTAGTAACCCTAAATGATACAAGATGTTTCAGACAACCTTTTCCTGCCTGTCCTGAAAGTGATATTTCCTTCATAGTAGTCCTGTGGTGTCCTCTCCTCTGAATTAAAACAGTGGCGCCTGTAACAGTGGACAACACATGAGTATAAAAAGCAGCCTTGTTTGGAGCAAGACCTCTGAGCCCTCAATGGTCTGCTCTAACTGGTAGCAGTTCTCAGATGGGCATATGTCTTTCCCAGTGCTACTACTGAGATCTTTTAACTGGAGATATCAGGAATTGAGCTTGCGCGTTAATAAGATGGCTATACCACTGAGCAATATTTCTCCCCATAAATATTTCCCAACAAGAAGATTAATTTTTTTGTGTTGTTATTCCTTCCATTTGAGCTCCATAACAATCTTGTGAAATTAGTTAGAGGACAAGATTTGCCCCAAGATCATCCAGTGAGTTTCCTGGCAGAAAAGGGCTCTGGGCAGAAGTCCAACACCACATCAGTGACTGTATCACACTGGCTTTCAAAATACACTGAACACAACACACAAAGCCCGAACAGACAAAGCCCGAAAACAAATATCAGTGCTGATTGTTCCATCTTCCATGTGATACGACACTAAATAACATCAGTCAGGGCTCATTCCTTGGCTCACCCTCCATCGCTTGTCAGCAGTGCCTTCTGCGGTTTATGGAGTCCAAGCCATTCAGGCTCAATTCAAGAGAATGAACAGACTCAAGTCAGACGGTAAAAATAGAAATATTCCAAAACCTGTGGAGAAGCATTTCTGTATCTTAGAATATCCTGTTGCTGCACTTAAAATCACCATTCTACCATCAAATTATTTCAAGGGGAGAGTCGAGGGGAAAGATGCTAAGTTAGAGCAGATTGCCAGTTTGATTCTGTGGTTCTTCACCATTGCAGATGCCACCACCACCCCGCTTCAGAAGGTCATCACCCCAATTTAGGTATTAATCCAATTTTTTGTGCTGTGCTAATTTATCAGCAATGGATGGAAGCTAGGAGTAGTTCAGATATACTCTGACTGATTGGACAATGTGATCATCAGCACCCTGCATAGAACTGTGGGTTATTTGTTGCTTTTTTTGTATTTTCTTGATCTTTTGGCCGCACTGCATAAAAAAAACATTTTTAAAATCCTCTTTACAATTTTCTCTTGATCCCAAAATCTTTCAAAAATAATTTAAAAATTATGTTTTGTTAATGTGGTTAACTTCCAGATTGTTATTTTATGTGGGAAAGTATATGTTTTGAATAAAATGTTTAATTTGCCGTAGGAAACTGCAGGATATTAATTCATGTAAGTTAAAAAAAATGTCCATTTCTTCTGCAAGATCTCATGGCAATTCTTTAGAACAAAAATATTGTGAATACAATAGATGTGCCAGCAGAGGGCGGTTTTACCCTTGCTATTGAACTCACTGAGCTGATCGTTATGACTTTTAAGAAAGTAAATTATAACTGGGCAACATTTTTGGATTTTGCCTACTAAGGTGGCCCACAAAGGAACACCATAAAGAAGCTGGGTAACTATTTTTGCTTCAAAGAGCATAATAGCAGAAAGAATATATTGTGCGCCTCTAGAAAAGAAAAAAACGCTGAATTCTTTTGGATAATCTTAAGGCCTTTTCTTTCATAAGGCTTAGATGATTACTCCAAATCAGATTAGATTATTTCATACCTAGATAGTTGTAGCTATTTATTTGCTGCAATTTATTCCCATTCAGACGCCAAGTGTAGGAGGTAGGTCAGGGGCTCTTAGTGAATACTACTATTTTAGACTTATCATAGTTGATGGTTAAACCCTCAAAGGTAATGAGCACCTTTGGAATTCTGACACAGTGTGGTGAGCGCAACTACCAAATGACTGCCGTAGGAGGCAGACTACTGTGATGCCCGGTTCACTGATCTCCCCTCACAGAGCATGCATATTACTCCATTGGCTGCCCAACAGGACTCAATTTAAGGTATTGGCTATCACAAAACCTTTCATGGCCTTGGGCACTTATATCGCCAACAAAACCATCTCTTCCCCTATGCTCTGCCATGACAGCTTTGCTCATACGAGCAGGGCCTTCTGCAGGTGCCAACCTGCAAATGGGAAGAACCAACAACTGCCCGTACACATGCCTTCTTCGTTGTGGAACGGCCTGCCTGAGGAAGTCAGGAAGGCTCCCACTCTTGTGGCTTTCCGCAAACTTTGCAAAATTGAATTATTCAAGAGGGCTTTTCTGTGCAGGCAATAGGGCTGCAGCGTACAAAATTATTTACAAAGTTACTTGGAGAAATGATATGGGACTGTGGTCTACACTACTATATATAGCTTGCTGAAAGCAGGATCCTGCCCTGACCTGGATGGCCCAGGTTAGCCCAATCTCGTCAAATGTTGGAAGCTAAGCAAAGTCGGCCCTGGTTAGTATTGGAGATGACCAAGGAAGTTGCTACACAGAGGCAGGCAATGACAAATCGCCTTTGAACATCTCTTGCCTTGAAAATCCTACGGGGTTGCCATAAATCAGCTGCGATTTGACAGCACTTTCCACCACCAAGTAGAATCCTGCTATGTAATTTTGCATCATTTAATGTGTCATGTTAATACCTATGTTTTGCTTCAGTTTTTGTTTTGTTTTGTTTAGCGGAGTGAAGCTCCACCTTTCTTGCTGAAGAAGAAGGCACAACAGGCACCTTGTGAGGTAGGTGGGGCTGAAAGAGTTCTGAGAGAACTGTGACTAACCCAAGGTTACCCAGCAGGCTTCATGTGGAAGAGCTGGGAATCAGACCTGGTTCTCCAGATTAGAGTCCACTGCTCTTAACCACTACACCATGCTGGCTCTTAACCACTACAGTCCACTGAATGGTCCAGAAATTCTGCTTGGGGGGATCAAGGGACCCTCAGCATGGAGCTGTGCAGTAATTTAGGGAAAAAATCTGTGGCATCCAAGATTAAAACTCGGTTAGAACGGAACTATCATGAAAAACAACTGAAAAGCTAAAAATACTACATTCTTCACATGTCTAAACTGATTAAAAAATGGGTTCTACAAAACCATGTATGTATAATTCCTCATAAAGCATGATCTGGCCACAGTGATCCATGCTCTGATCACATCCAAGTTAGATTACTGTAATGTGCTCTATGTGGGGCTACCTTTGAAAATGGTCTGTAAACTTCCATTGTTTTATAATGCGGCTGCAAAGCTATTGACAGGGGTTAGTTACAGGAATCATGACACCCCTGCACAAGCTACCGATCTAGGGTTGCCAACCTCCAGGTGGTCAGTACAGGAGCGAAGCCAATTTAAACAAAGTGCAAAATACTTTATAAGCTACCACATATAGTTTATACTGATTTCCAAATCCCTTGATATTTCTACAGCGGTATCTACTTTGTTTTCTCAACCTCCAGGTGGTGGCGGGAGATCTCCTGCTATTACGACTGATCTCCAGATGATAGCGATCAGTTCACCTGGATAAAATGGCCGCGTTGGCCATTGGACTCTATGGCATTGAAGTCCCTCCCCTCTCCAAACCCCACCCTCCTTAGGCTCTGCCCCCAAAATTTCCCACTGGTGGTGAGGAGGGACCTGGCAACCCTATACCCATCTTTTTCCAGGCACAATTCATAGTGCTGGTTCTTACCTTTAAGGCTCTAAACGGCTTGGAGGCAGGGTACCTAAAGGACTATCTCCTCCCATACTGTCTAGCCCACTAGTTAAGACCTGCCTCTCAAGCCCTGCTCTCTGTGCCCCTCTCTTCAGAAGTGAGGTGGGTGGCAACTAGAGACAGGGCATTTTCTGTGGTGGCACCTCGCCTCTGGAATGCCCTCCCCTTTGAGGCTTGCCAGGCACCTACTTTATTTTCTTTTAGGCACTAGGCCAAAACACGTCTTTTTAATTAGGGCTGTTAATTAAGAGTTTTGTCTTACTTTTTTTTTTAATTGTCTTTTTCTCTTTTATGAGCAGTTTAAATGCCCATTATGTCCAATGGCTTGTTTTTAATTACTCGTTTCTAATATTGTGATATGGTTTTGATTGTGCACCACCTCAATCAGGACTCTGAAGAGGCAGCATAGAAATATCCTAAATAAATAAAAATTTTAGAAGTTAGTTGGGGAATTGGCTACAAACTGTGTACCTGTTAAAGTCATTACAAGCCTGGTAGCTTTCTACAGTATATGTAGAATAGCTCTTTTTTCTTCAAAAGACCGATCTTGATCTGTGCAATCTCCTGCAGATCAGGTTTTCCAGGAAATGTAGAAACTGGCAAATACACACACACACACAATAACAATATACAAGAGAAGTTTAAATCTGAAACCGAGTTACAGAAAAGTATTCAGAGCTTGTCTGAATTCAATATGCAACTCTTAAGTATCAGTTGCCTAAAGAGAGAAGGCTTGATACCAGATGCTAGAAAGGTAAGAGACCATTCATAACATGCCAGAGCTGGAAAATAAACCATGGCTAATGAGGCTTGTGGACAAGGGCCAATGCGCAACACAATAGGCTGAAGTGTTCCATTGAGAAAACGTCTTGAAACTCAGGCTGAGTGATCTTGAGAACGAGAGCAAGGGAACGCCTCCAGTGAGCCAAAAAAAAGTACAGTTGCAATTCTCTTTGGGCATATTGGAGTAGTGCAGTCCCAACAAATAAAATAAATGGACAAGAAAAGAAATGGAATGATTCCTGGAGACGACCTCTGGGACGCACAACAATGTCGAAAGCTCTGAGCACTCAGCCCCCAGCTGCAAAGAGCTCGGAGACCTTCCGTCTCACTGCTGAAGCACACGGTTTTCCTGAATTTTAATTGGAGATTGAGGGCATAACAGCAAAGAAGGCAGCTAGTTCTAATTAACAATAAAATAGCCTAATTTCTGTGTGCTTAGGAACAGTGCCTCAGTGGGATGGTAGGATTAAAATGGCCTATTGAAACGAGATTTCACAAACCTGGTCCCTATAACGTGATCACCTACCTCTTGTCTAAGTTCACCACAACTGCAACCTTTTGCTGATATATGTGCTACAGCAAGTCAAGCACAAGGTTACAGCTTTTTATGTAAACAGGCTTTGCCAAAAGACAAGATGGATTCCATCTATATTACTTTCTTGGGCTTCTTCCCTCCTCGCTTGCCTTTTGAAACATCCTGTGTCTAGGTTTACCGTAGATGTTATCCAGTTCATGTTTTCTGACTGGCTTTTCATAAGCCTTTCCTTTTACAGCCTGTTTGAGAACTTGTGGACCATTTGATCCTGTAACCCAGGGGTGGGGAACCTTTTCTTCCGCCAAGGGCCATTTGGATATTTATAACATCATTCGCGGGCCATACAAAATTGGGTGGTTCTAACAGCTCCATAGCTAATGACTCTTCTGCAAGGGGGAAAAAAGGTTCCTTTACTCGGCAAAACAAACTCACATCCGCCTTGAATAGAGGCTATTCCTGTCCATGGGAGGAGGTGGATCACCAGTCTTAGATCCTTCTGAGCTAGAGATCTGCCAGGACCCACGAAGGGCCAGACCAAATGATTTTGCGGGCCTTAAACGGCCCCCGGGCCCGACGTTCCCCACCCCTGCTGTAACCAGAGGAGCAGACACCCCTGTGGAAACTGTTTCTCTACAGTGAAGGGAAATGGGTCTCAAGTCTCTTTTGTAAGAGCAAATCTTCTCTGCGTGGGTTTTATTTTGTCAGTTCTGGCCCCAGATGTCTTCAGTTTATCCCCTGATTTCCGCATGCATTTTTGTGCCTTTAGTTTTCACTTCGGTTTTTTTGTTTTGTTTTTTCCTGTGGGTTTTTCTGACTCTTTTGAGACCACTTTCACCCTCATGTTTTTCTGGAAGGTAATTTTGAGTCAGTTTTCCCCCGAGGGCGTAATGTTTCTCTTGGTTTTCTTTGTCCCCCCCACCTCCAGCCCACTTTTCAATTATTGGACTGGCATCATTGGTAGACCACCCTCTCCCCCCAGACAAGTGATTTCAGGTTTTTTAAAGGCCCTAAAATATTGATATGTCACTGTAGTGTTGTAATGATAATTTTAGCAGGTTCTCTGAACCCCCAAATTTCATTTTTTTTTAAAGTAAGTCTCTAGCCCTTTCCTTTGCAGAAATATGCCTTCTCCACTTATATCTCTGTGAGGGAAAAGGCTAGAGACTTACTTCAAAAAAATAAAAGCTGGGAATTCAGAGAACCTGCTTAAATTATCTTTACAATGCCACAGCCATATATTGATATTTTAGGACCACTTTTTAAAATAAGGGAATGCTCTGATGCCACTGATAACAACACCCACTGCAGTACCCTCCCTTGAAAATCCCTTTAAGCCACATGTGGAAAAACATAAACGGACTCCACAACGGTAAAAATGCACAGGGGCAGACATGCAGAAGAACCATATCCAAACCGATTCCAGTGCTTGTGGATAGACTCCCAAGAAAATCAGGAGTAACTCGAGCGTGGTGAAAGGTCTCTGTCTAACTATTGTATTTTAATCCCACTCTTCTTCCAAGGTGATCAGGGTGGTGTACAATGTTCTCCCTTACAACATTTTGCCCACAGACAACCCTACAAGGTAGGTTAGGCTACAGGAAAATGGTTGCCCCAAAGTCACACAGTGACCTTAATAGTAGAGTGGAGATTTGAACCAAGATCTCTCATATCCGAATCCAATACTCTCACATGAATATCACTACACTAAGTCACACTAAGTCTTTCAGTGCATCTAACTTTCTAGATGTAATTCATGCTTTTCCTGGAGCTGGCAGAGCCCTAGTACTCATGTTGATTTCCATTGTGAAAATACCTTGAAATGGCTTGAGAAAAGGAGTTACTGGAATCATCTAAGTGTGGGAGGAGCTTCTCTGGTATCCTAGTTTTTCCTGGCAGTATAGAAATGTACTTTTTAAACAAACCAGTGAGATGTAGTGATAGGAATGTTCAAGTAGGATCAAGGAGCCCTGGGTTCAAATTACTACTGCTATTTAAACATGCACTGAGAAAAGTAGGAAAAACCAATCTATCTCAGACTACGTCACAGGGCTGTTTTCAGGATAAACAGGACAGGGAGAAGTGTCCTATCAGTAGTTTACTATTTAACAGCCACTTTGAAGATATGCTGAAAGTTATAATCAAACATATGCATACAGGCGCTCTTTTTGCACTGGAACTGGAACTAGTAGCTAAAGAACGTGAACCCTATATGATTGTTCAAAATTTATGCATGACACAGAAGTAAAATAGGCTGCCATGGCTTGCCAAATCCTTCTGAAATACACCAAGGTGCACACTATAACTCTACCCTGTCACTAAGCTTGGAGCCAAGCCTGTGCATATGCTGTTCAAGTGCTAAAAAGCTATAGATTTCAGCATCCTGACCATCTCAGCTTTCATTTCTTGTGTAAAAAGCAGGCTTCCAGTCCATTTTGAGGTGAAAACATACTTTAAAATATAAGCAAAGCAGATTTTAGTTTTCTAAACACAAAAATAAGACAAAAATAAGACAAAATTCTGAACATGTAATTAGAGAAGGTCTACTGAAGATATGGGAGCTTAACAGAAAAAGACTAAGCCTTACACCCTCGCCACTAATGTCCCCTATAGAATAGGGTTGCCAAGTACCAGGTGGTGGCGGGCAAACCCCTGCCAATCCACCTGGCTGCTCGCCGACCAACTGAGGGTCAGCGGGCAACGTGTGCATGCGCGCCTGCCCGCCACAACACTTCTGGTTGTAAACCGGAAGCGCCACATCGCAAGGGGCCATTTTCCACTTGAGTGGTAAACAGCCTCTTGCGATGTGTTTTACTCCCAGAAGTGCCACATCGCAACGGGCCCTTTACCACTCAAACTCCTAGTTTGAGTGGTAAAGTGGTAAAGGAAGTGGTAAAGGAAGGCCCCATTGCAATGCAGCACTTCCAGGTGTAAACTGGAAATGTTATGTTTGCGTCGGCGCGGCCACGTGTGTATGCGTGATCTCACAACCACCAGGAAAACCTCCCGCCGAAGCAGAGGAGGGACCTGGTAAGCCTACTATAGAAGCATATTGCGACAGATTTGTATGGAAATAATGATTATATAACATATCAAGATATGATTAATGCACAAGGAGATATTAAAACGTGGCAGACGATCAAAGAGAACAAAAATATGCAATGGCTAACATATTTTCAATTAGTCTCAAGACTAAAAAAATTGTCAGTCAACTAGAGAAGGAATAAGAAACATGACCGATTTTGAAAATCTGATAGTGAAACATAAGGATCATTTTATGGGATCGATTTCTTACTTAAATATGATACTGAATCTGAACAAGTTAAATCGTGCATAGTGAAATGGATGCAGAATCTAGGAGAAGAGATACCAATGCAACAATGGGAGATGTTACAGCTAGCCAAACATTGAGATAAAATTGGTATAAGATGTTTTTCCTTTGGAATATCAAACTGAAAGACATCCAGAAGATAAACAAAGAATACAGAGGCCTGTGTTGGAAATGCAAGGAGAATGAAGGGACATTTTTTCATATGTGGTGGTCTTGTAAAAAAGACAAGAGGTTTTGGAAGGAAGTTCATGCAGAAATTCAGACAGTCCTAAAAACTACACTTGTAATGGATCCAAAGGATACGCTACCAGGAACTATACCTACAAATGTAGGAAGATCATCAGAAGAACTGTTTAGGGGTATGATTACAGCTGTAAGGATTACATTGGCTACAAAATGTAAATCTGAGGAGTGCCCAGGAATAGAGGATTGGAAGGACAAGCTAAGCAGAATATGTGGTGATGACGAAACTGACAAACTATGTGAATAGTAGGCCAAGCAAAGAATTTCAAGACAAATGGAAATTATATTTCTTATATATTTCTCAAACCTGGTATGAGGGTGCAAGCATATTGTGAAAATATGATTTTCTATGTCAAAATCTCAAAAACAAACTTAATCAAGAATAACGTTAGGTTTTATGTAGATGCCAAATGTTAGCCAGCATATTTAAGAGATAATCAAATTGATGGAATCAATTATATTTATATGACTAATTATATAATTATAATTATATGACTAATTAAACCTATATGTTTTATATAATAGAATATTTTGAATAAGATACCATAAATTAAAATTAAAACAATTTATTAATATTTAGGATTAGAGTTAAATGTAGAAACACAGAATATCTAAGGTATCATCTTCTTAGAAATATAAAACTATCTAAAATTGCATAGTAAAGGTAAAGTGTGCAAGCACCGGGTCATTCCTGACCCATGGGGTGACATAACATCCCAATGTTTACTAGGCAGATTATCCGGGCTGTGTAACCGTGGTCCAAGACCACGGTTACACAGCCCGGATAACCTACAAGAACCAATGAACTCTGACCGTGAAAGCCTTCGACAATATTTTTTACTAGGCAGACTTTGTTGGTGGGGTGGTTTGCCAGTGCCTTCCCCAGTCATCTTCCCTTTACCCCCAGCAAGTTGGGTCCTCATTTTACTGACCTCAGAAGGATGGAAGGCTGAGCCAACCTTGAGTCGGCTACCTGAAACCGACTTCCGTCGGGATCGAACTCAGGTTGTGAGCAGAGCTTTTTGACTACAGTACTGCAGCTTACCACTCTGCGCCACGGGGCTCCTAAAATTGCATAGTGGGTGATGTTAAGTTATGCAGAGGTAGATTAGAATAAATGAATGTATGTAAGTAATTTTTTATAGGAGCCCCGTGGGGCAGAGTGGTAAGCTGCAGTACTGCAGTCAAAAGCTCTGCTCACGACCTGAGTTCGATCCCAACAGAAGTCGGTTTCAGGTAGCCGGTTCCAGGTTGACTTAGCCTTCCATCCTTCCGAGGTCGGTAAAATGAGTACCCAGCTTGCTGGGGGTAAAGGGAAGATGACTGGGGAAGGCACCGGCAAACCACCCCGTAAACAAAGTCTGCCTAGTATACGTCGGGATATGACGTCACCCCATGGATCAGGAATGACCCGGTGCTTGCACAAGGGACCTTCATCTTTTAAGTAATTTTAACATGTCAGGTTAAAAGTATATATTGCAGCAAACTCAGTGAGGTTATAACTATTTGGTATTTGTATGTTATTACTGCTTATCATTCTGCTTGTACTTTGTATTCTGTATTTTCAATATCTTTTGCTTTGTTCCTATTATAAAACAATAATCAAAATAAGTTTTAAAAAATAAAAAAATAAAAGTATGCTAACGTTTCTCAACATGTGTTTATTAATTTAGGACAAATAAATTCACGACTAACATGTTCTCTAAGCCACCCTTGATGATTCAGCCACACTTAATCACTCAAACTGATTGCACCACTTAAACTGTCAGAGAGAATTTAATTAAAAACAGCAGCAACAACTACACCAGTCCTGATTCTCTTTCCAGCACTTTGGCTGTTACCGCACTAGGTATTCCCAGCAACGTATCAAGAGTTTGGAAATGTTACAAAAAACATCGAGGGTTACCGCACTTGTATTTTCAGCAATGTATTAAGAGTTTGAAAATGTTAGAAAAAATACTGTTCGCACTTTCCATGTATTCCCACCGATGTATTAAGAGTTTGAAAATGTTAGAAAAAATACTGTTCGCAGGTGGTTACCGCACTTGTATTTCCAGTGATGTATTAAGAGTTTGAAAATATTTTTTAAAATACTGTTCGCACTTTCTATGTATTCCCAATGTTGTATTAAGAGTTTGAAAATGTTATAAAAAATACTGTTCGCACTTTGTTTGGCCCCTTTAGCTGTGAAGACGTCTTCCAACCATTTATAAGCCATGGTATCCAAAAACCCTTTAAAAGCGATGTTTTTTATAACATTTTCAAACTCTTAATACATCGCTGGGAATACAAAGTGCGGTAACCCCTGCACTTTGTTTGGCCCCTTTAGCTGTGAAGACGTCTTCCAACTATTTATAAGCCGTGATATCCAAAAACCCTTTTAAAGCGATGCTTTTTATAACATTTTCAGACTCTTAATACATCGCTGGGAATATGAAGTGTGGTAACCCCCATCGCTTTAAAAGGGTTTTTGGATGCCACGGTTAAAAAATGGTTGGAAGACGTCTTCACAGCTAAAGGGGCCAAACAAAGTGCGAACAGTATTTTTTATAACAGTTTCAAACTCTTAATACATCGCTGGGAATACATAGAAAGTGCGAACAGTATTTTTTATAACAGTTTCAAACTCTTAATACATCGCTAGGAATACCTAGTGCAATAACAGGTTTGCCTCCTTGAAACCTCTTGGCTTCAATGCCCTTTCCCACTGTTGTTTGAAAGAACAGTTTTGACATGCAAATCTATGGCATAATCAGTAGAATTGCCATCTTCCAGATGAGTCAATAAAGAAAACAGCACACTGGCTCAAGAACAGTTCAGCATATATTAAGCAATTCTAAAGATAAACTTATCACTAAAACCTACAAAATCTACACATTAAAGATCTATCATTACAATAATCCATTATCCTAACAAACTATGTTCTGTGCCATCACATTTGCTTAGGAAAAAAGTCCAAAGGCACACAACGCTCCAGTTTTATATCATGTGCTCCGTCGCACTCCTCGACCAACAGTAAGCCCGCTAGGCAGGGCTGGGATCCTGAATGTAGGCCGAGCACATGATATAAAACTGGAACGGTGTGCCTTTGGACTTTTTTCCTGAGCAAATGTGATGGCACAGAACTTAGTTTGTTAGGATTGTTCTTGAGCCAGTGTGCTGTTTCCTTTATTGATTCACTACTTAGTGGTCTACAGCATCGGCGTTGTTGGGTTGACTATCTTCCAGATGAGGCCTGGAGTGCTGGCATTACGACTGATCTCCAGACTACAGAGACCAGTTCCCTTGGAGGGCAAATTCTACGGCATCACATCCCTGCTGTGCTCCCTCCCCAAACTCTGTCCTCCACAGGCCCCATCCTAAAACATGAGGAATTTCCCAGTCTAATAATCAGCATTAAAATGCCATGACAGATGTGACAGAAATTCTAAAATCTTACCTGGGCTCAAGAGCACCTAGAGCACCTGGACCTCTTGGGTTTACATTAGAATGAGACATTCATGTCCATTCCACATTGGACCATCCTGCCAGACCTAATCATTTTTGTACCAAAAATAGTCCAGTTTAGGCCAGACCACCTATTTTTCATGGAAGTCCAGAACCAGGTGCTTGATGGGTGGTGGCACTATATTTTATATGTTTCTGACTGGTAACAATAGATGCTGACTTTCAGAGATGGGGCTTTGGATGGCTAAATCTGCTCATCATTCTTAGAGAGGGGCTGGCTTAGGTTAGATTATATTGACCATAAATATCAGGACATTTGGGATTTCCCCTTGTCTTTAGCAGAAACCGGGGTAAAACCATAGAGTTGGAAGGGACCACCAGGGTCATCTAGTCCAGTGCTCCCCAACCTTTTTATTGCCGCGGACCGGTAAATGTTTGATAATTTTTCCGTGGCCCGCTTGTTTTGATTTAATAATTTTAATTTAATTTAATTTATATAAATCACAAAAGATGACTGTGCCCCCTTTCAATACAGAGATGCCAGAGTTCCCCTTTCAATACAGAGATGCCAGCGTGCCCCTTTCAATACAGAGATGCCAGCGTGCCCCTTTCAATACAGAGATGCCACGTTCCCCCCTTTCAATGCAGAGATGCCAGCGTTCCCCCTTTCAATACAGAGATGCCAGCATTCCCCCTTTCAATACAGAGATCATCGCGCCCCTTTCAATGCAGAGATGCCAGCGTTCCCCCTTTCAATACTTGCAACGGATATTCCAAATGACAGAGGATAATCCATTTCCTCCATTCTTACCCGTGGTTTCCCTTTCATGCTCAATGTGCACGGAAGCCCCCACTGCTGTGTTCTAAGGATTCTTGGGATTCTCAGCTCACACTGCTTTATTTTTTTGCTCTGTGTTGCAAGGGACCGGCCCCTTGAGTTCACCAACAAACGAAAAGAGTAATTCAGGAGTAATCGACTAGCTCTTCCCTAAAGTCCTGCAATTATGCTGTTTTCCCTTCAGACTAAGACACTGCTCATGCTGATAGTGTCCTGCCAAAGGAACACCTTTTCTTTTTACAGAGTTAAAATAAAGCAAGTTTTTGTGTCTGCGGAAGAAATGGGTCTGTGCCCAAATAGAGGACGACTTCATGTGGAAACATGAAAGAAAAACCACGCTGGCTGGGTGGCTGAAATGTGGGAAATCCTTGGTGTGAAAGCCGCTCACAAAGACCAAAACAAAACAAAAAAACCTGCAACAATTTAAAAACAATAAAATAACTAGAAAATGCCTGTAGGTTCCTGGTCATGATTTGCAAGGGGAATGACCGCAGTTCACTGATCTGTTACTTTGAAAAAGGGTCTCCATAGACCACATTAATGGGAGGGGGGAGTCACTTGGATTACTGCCCTACTTTGCCAAGGGATGTTGGCTCATTTTATACACCCAGTAGGAGGCAAAAAGAGCTCTAAAGAAATCACCACAAGGCCCATCTAAAACGGCTGCCTCTGAATCTAAAGCAGAGGGTATTGAAACTATCCTGGCCCTTTGGAATGAGTAAAAACAAAAAAAAGATAAAGGGGGCATCCTTCTCTAAAAGCTGAGGTGTCCTATTTGAAACCCTATTTGAAACAACTGAGAACCAATTTTCAACATTAGAATTACCGGTGCTGGTTTGGGGGCAATGTTGGGCCTGCAGCATAATCCCACTCTATAATGGCAGTGTCCAAATTTATTTCGAGAGGCGTTTCTTCATTTCAGTGTTGCAGTAGACTTTGGGTTGTAAAGCACTGTTCAGTAACTAGGGGTCTATTTGAAAGGGGGAAATTTGTATTGGAAGAAGGAAAGTGTAAAGTGTAATTGTAAAGGTATGGAGATGTAAAATGACCTCCAATGCAATAAAATAGATATATTTTTTTAAAAAGTAACTAGGGGTCTATTCAAACTGCCTCTAGAATCCTATTTTGTCTTGGGGGCACCCCACTTGGGAGCAGCTGGCAGAATTGGCCTTTGGACTAGGACCAGCATGCACCCCCTCAGAGGGCACAGTCCCCTGAATGTGGGGTGGGTGGGGTGTATGATATGCGGTGGTCCAAACTTTCTTTTGGGGATGTAGAGGGCACACAACCATTCCAGTTCCTTATTCAACACTTCTTTGCAATACAGGCTTCTGTGGGGGCGGGAATCCAAAAAGAAGCCGGTGGTTCTAGAACTAGTGTTTGGACTGGGCACCACTGTATGTCTTCTTGCAGGGGACAGTCGCTGGAGTGTGGGGATGTGTGACTTGGGGGTGGTCCAAAGACTGTTTTGGGGCACAGATGAGCCCCAGTGTCTGTATGTGCACTTATCCTGGGGGGCCCCCACTTGGGAGCAGCTGGCACAAGAACTGGACTTTGGACCCAGCATGCACCCCCTTGGAGGGCACAGTCCCCTGAATGCGGGGTGTGTGAGATATGTGGTGGTGCAAACTTTATTTTGGGGTGCAGCCATTAAATTGTCCTCAATATCATTCAGGAACTAGGAAATGTGAATAAGGAACTGGGAACCAGCTTCAGCCTCCTTACACCACACTGGCTCTGGCCAGCCTCGAATTCCTCCTATTTCCAGAGTGAGCTATTTGGGGAACTAACCTTGCCGATATTTCTGTCGTCAATTACCTCGAGATCAAAACAATATTTGACATGCTGTCATAAGCAGTGTGTGCTTATATCTCAGGTACACCAAATATATGCATAGGTAATGCATGGTGGCATATGACCCCTCATGAGAAAACCCGAGAGGGGTTTTGCTTATTTGCTGAGACAAATGGTACAAGTCTATGTGTTGCTTGCTTATGAACCGGAATGACTAAATAACTGGAGTCCATAGAAAACATTACTTTAGAATGCAGGTTGTGCGTGATGTCATCTTGAACATTGCCACCCCCCGCACACAGAAAATTAGCACCTGAATAAACACTAAACTAAACCACTTCTTCCTGACATACTAGCTTTCCACAAAAGGGGTTGTGGGCATTCAATCATGGGAATTCTACTGGCATTCCAAAGTGGTACCGTCCTACGAATACTGTCCTACAGACCGTTTTTTTTTTAATGCATACAGATCTTCCTCAGGAATTTCTCTCCTGATGTTCAGAACAGAACAATCATGTTTTATCATGGAAAGATGTGAACTTCAGTGCATACAACTACAGTGCATATAATTAGCAAAGAGAGTTTTATACCGGTGCCCTGCTACCCAGGTCACACTGCATTGTTTTGGTGCCTTGAGCTGAGAAAGCTGCAAGTGCTGGAATACCCTTGCTCTTAACATTTCCATGGACCGGGAGTGATCTCAGCTCTAAAAGGCATCCCGCATTACACTCCGTAAGGCCTCTTCCTGTTTTTTGAGTAGCAGGCCAGGAATGAGCCTTCTGCATATTCTCAGCTCAGCGGTACATAATTTCCTGGCCTTTTATTAATACTGCCGGTCTCTTTGTAAAGTTGCCCTCCGGTGCATGGAAAGTCAGGAACTGGAATGTATTTTTATTCATGACAAGCGTCCAACCAACAGCAGGACTGCTCAGAAATATGTTTACTGAAAACAGATCTCTGAGAAAGTTTTTTCCCCCTTCATACTAAGCACTCAGCTGACCTCCAAGCTCCTTTTCTGGGTAAATACCTTGTGAAATATCATGTCTGTAAAGTGCTGTCATGCCGCAGCCAACTTATGGCAACCCAGTAGGGGTTTCAAGGCAAGAGACTTAACAGAGGTGGTTTGCCATTTCCTTCCTCTGCATAGCGACCCTGGACTTCCTGGTGGTCTCCCATTCAAGTACTAACCACGGTTGACCCTGCTTAGTTTCTGAGATCTGACAAGATCAGGCTAGCCTAGGCCAGCCAGCTTTTTATAATAGCAGCAATTCAAAGCCCTGAAAATATGCACGCCCCACCAGATGCTATCTGAATGCAATGAAATCTGCTTGTGCCCGGAGGTCATGTTGGGTATTAATCCAACTTTGAGCTTGACGTTTGGCAATATACCAGCTTTCACCTGGCTCTTTTCACAATATTCAAAAGATGCTAAGCTTTTTAGAATGGCAATGCCGCAATAAAAAATTGTCTGTCTGTCTTCACAAGATGCTAAACTGCTGTCAACTAGGTGAATAGCATAACATACGACTTTTAAACTAAACACACTGGAAACAGCAACAGGCAACAATATCTGCCTGGTGATCATACCTGCATATTTGCAATTGCAAATAATGCTCCAAGCAGCAGAAAGTGAACAGGAAATTAAGAAAACATTAAGAAAAATCTTGGGTTTCTGCAGTACAGTGTATGCAAAGTCTTTGCTCTTCCATGGAGAATTAAATATGGTGCTACTTTCCAGCTGCACCTCAGAGAATCAAAGTGAGAAGGTAATGCATTTTGCTCAGCATTATGTTGGGGAAACTGTACGAGCTTGAATCACCTCTCTTCTCTAGAAAGATATGTCCAGTTACTCCATTGCACAAAACATTGAAAACATGGGGAAACACATGGGTCACATCTGCATTTTCAATGCTGGCTTCTGTGCCATATGCCTGTTGCCAAAATTACAGGGACTTTCAACTTCTCTCAACACAAATTTCACTAATGAAACAGAATTGTAAAGGAGGGGCACTGTTGGAAATGTGTTCAACTTGGAATCAACTAAGTGGGTACAACAAAACAGCTAATCTTGGATCTTGGCAGCCAAAGCCCACACAAATTTGTTAGCTATGCAATAGATTGGCACCAGTGGCGTGGACCTGCGCCTCCCTCTCCCTGTTCTTTAATCCCCTCCCCCTCTTTTATTGAGATCTGTAAATCTATGAAGTCAGTGAGATGGCTGGAAGGAGTACATGGAGTATATGTAGATGGCACAGGACTAACACCTGTGTGGCTCTTCTGCCACATCATTAATGTAGGTTTGTGGCCAACCTGTCCTTCCCTATGAAGATAGCATGTAACAAAATAGTTATACCACATTTGGCAAATACAAAGCATTATTTGGTGAAAAAATATTTTGCACTGAATTCCACTTTCACCTACATTCCAGCCTCACAACCTGCATTGAGACTGGGCACAAATACATCTTGGTGCTCTGTTTCTATGTACCTTACACTTCACCTTGCCAGAATCCAAACTTCTTGACAAATTACCTTCTCTACCCCCCACCCTTGCATGAACCCTCAGGAATAAAATTTCAGGTTACACTGCTTCCCACAGACAATGGTCATTTTAAAGTTTCTAAGAAGAAAGGTCACTTAAGTTACTAGGAAAACTGTTCTCCAAATAATGCAATTGTCAGTACTCTCTCATATGCACAACAGGGAACTTTTGATTTATCCACCACTACTCCTCTATATTCAAGCGGGGTGGGGGAACCAAGAGGGGGTGGATGCCAGAGGAAGAGCCACCCCCATTCTTAAACTGTAGCTGGCAGCATTGAAGTGGAGTGGGTTGTTGATTCTATATATGTCCACCCACAAGTCAAAACTCTCCAAACCAACAATTTGCACTTAAAATCCCTGCAGTCCTCCTGCATGCTCCATGGGTGGTCTATAACACAGAACTGTGTCCACTATTGTGTAAGATGAGCCCAGTAGCACCTTAAAGACTTAACAAGATTTTCAGGGTAATCTTGTTGGTCTTTTTAAGGTGCTACCGGACTCTTAATCTTGCTCTTCCAAGGCAGAGCAACACGGCTAGACACCTGAAACTATTGTGTAATATTGTGACTGAGGCCTAGCAACATTGCATCTTTCTTTGTGATGGTGTCCACTAATCCTGTCACCATCCACAAACCAGGTTCAGTAGCACATCATTATATGCCCTGCAGATGTTTCCCATGTTTATTACCATTGAGAGAAGCATCAACCACAACACTCTTGTCATTCCGGAAATAATTTCAAACCTCACAAAACTTTATTAATGCACCTAGTCCACGAAAGTGTATGTTGGCATAAAACCTTGTTAGTCTTCAAGGTGCCACTAGTTGGTAAGAGCCAGCAAGATACAGTGGTTAGGGCTGAAATCTCCATTCTGCCATTGAAGCTTGCTGGGTGACCTTGAGCCAGCCACTCTCTCAGCTGAACTGACCTCACACATTTGTTTTGAGAGCAGAACAGAGAAAAAGAGAATGGTGTAAGCCACTTTGGGTCTCCATTGGGGAGAAAAGCAAGGCATAAATAACTTGAAGATACAAAATGTTTAAACCCTATTTATGTCTTAGATCTTCAAGCTGCCCTAAATTTCAGAGAAACAGTATGAAATATGTCTGTATATCAGGATTAAACATTTTAATTGCTGGTGTGCAAACTTTCCCCCATATTTCATACTGTTTCTCTGAAATTTAGGACAGCTTGAAGATCTAAGACAATCCTCCATATTAAACTGGTACTAAATATACCAGTTTTGTAAGAAGTTCTTGTGCTTTAACTAAAAATCATTCACACAACATTGCAGCTAGCTGTTAAGATAATGTAACCTTTGGTACAAGTCATTTTGTAAGGAATTGATAGAAATATACCTAACATCCAGTAGTTTACTCAACATTTTTGAACTTAAACTGTTGCAGTCATTGTAAATCAGAGAGAGCAAAATCACCATCCGTGGATTTTCTTGTAATTTATGATCCATAAGAAAGACTTAACTAGTGCACATAGGTTTCCTTTTATCTAGAAGACTAAATCCTTGTCATTCATGGCATTTCCCCCACCAAGCACAGGAACCCAATTCCTTTCCAAGTTTTGGAAATCACTCATTAAACAGCTGGGAGGGAAGGCAGCATGATATCGCCCAATCTTGTCAGATCTCAAAAGCTAAGCAGGGTCGGTACTTGGGAGACCTCAAAGATCATGCAGAGGAGGGCATTGGCAAACCACCTCTGCTTAATCACGTGCCCTGGAAGCTTGTGTTGGGGTTGCCATAAGCTGATTGCGACTGGATGGTATTTTATACACACATGCACATTAAGCAGCTCATTTATCAAAGTTAATTAACTGCTTTATTATAGAATCAGAACACACACCATTTATAGAGATAATGGGTTGGATTCAAAGAAGCAAAGCAAACCTTGGAGAATCTCTCTCACTTCCCCCTTTTGGCTGCAGCCCACAACGCTTTCCACAATGCTACTTTGGGGGGGTATTCCTAACAGAATGAAGAGTAATAAGGACGACTGTCACAGGAGGTTGAAATGGACCAAGTGCCCCATTTCTGTTAGCGGAAGGTGACTTTACAATCCAATCCAGGCTATTAGGCAAGTGCATGGTAATCAAACAGCAGAACAGCCTTAGGGCAGGAAAAACAGATGTTAATTTAAAATCAAAACTCCAGCAAGCATCGACATTTCTTATTTACCCACAGAACCTAGTCCTACAGTTGTCTAAACGGTGACTGAAAGTGCAACTGCTTTACAATTCAGATTTTCTACAAACAGTTCATATCACTATATTTTTCTACACATGCAAACTACACACCAGCGGCACAATGAAGAAAGGTGCAAACTTCACCACAGATTTGTTGTAGTAGCAGCTCACAGTGCATGTTGGGGGCAAGCGTGGGGTTATGTGGTATGATTGGCAATGAAGTAAAATACAATGGAGATCAACATGTGCTTCCTTCTACGTTTTTGAGTGATATTTGGATCTAGCTGGAACTTCATTTTCTCAACTGATACGTGCCTCAATTGATTACTTCTTCACAGAATGCAAGTGCTGGAACCTGTCACCTCCAGCCATTAAATGCAAGTTTGTGTGCCTATCAGCATCCAGCACCATGAGAGCTGGTACTAGAATCTGCCCACCCCACAACAAAACTGTTTTATCTTTTAATATCTACCTGATGAAGGCTTCAGGTGAACTTGAAAGCTTACACAAATGCTTTGTCATTTTGATTAGCCCCAATAAAAAAGTATGACCTGGATTTTCTTCTTTTTAATCATCAATGGAGATGCCTGCTTTATGTTCAGACAAAAGTCCTGTGTGCCTACCCTAGCCCTGGCTGTAAGGCTGCATTTCTAACACAAGAAATAAATGAAGCCTGATTTTCCTTTCCTTTATCCCTTAGAAGCTCCTTGAGCAGAGTAATTTTAAATAGTTTGAGGGATATGAAGCCTTATTTTCAGAGCTGTTTCCTCAACTTATCAGTTTGGCCTCAGATCTTTAACACAAAGAACTGAAACAATACTTTCATATTAAGAATTATGTGTAAATAAAGAAATTTTTCCAGTTTTCTATTGAAAGTCCTTTATTAACCTGAATATCAAAAGACAAAAGTTGCCTACCATATAGGATAGATCTTGCTTCATGTGGAAATTTTTTTTTTACAAAGTGAAAAAATAAATACCTTTTGAAGTAAGGTTTATACGCTAATGTGCCATAAAAAAGTAGAGCTTTAATATTTTGACAAAATGTCTGTGCAAAGAAACAAATGCATACACACATTACTGCTACATTAAGGCAATATGAAAAGTATATTTAGGAAGTCTCAGTAAAGTGTCTTGTCTAGCCTTATTTGAGCTAGTATTGCACCCAAATATGGTCAGCTAGTTTTCAAGGTTCTGGAGTATTCACTAGTTGACCAAAGTCCAAAATGCCCAGGGAGAGGGTATGTGGCAGAAGGTAAGACGGTTTTTAGAAAGAATAATTTAAACACAACTGTATTATAGAAAACTCTATTAAGATTATGCTATTTTAGGATTAAAGTTTCTCCCAAAACAAGGCAGACAAAAAAAAAGCAAAAAGCAAAAGTGGACTCTTGAAAGTGAAAATTTTATACCAACGTTAAATGTTCCATTTTTCAAATGTACATAGTCCTTCAACAGTTTCTCGAAAGATGTCCACCAGGCTGCCAAGCTTACTCAAAATTTGATGGTAATTTTGGGAGTTATCTGGTCTTTACTTTTGCTGAAACAAATATAACCATTTGCTTAAAGCTTTGCAATCTTAGGTTCTTAACTCACTGATTTGAAAATAAAAATAGTTGCTTATTTTGGTAATGCTAAAAGCAGAACCTAAATCATATAAAGCAGATGTAGTTATTAAAACTAGTTTCACTAAAAGACAAATGGAGTGATCATGCAAACTGACTTAACTTTAAAACAATCTTTATAAAATGCATAAAACAAGCTGAATGGCCCTTGATCGATACTGAATAACTTTCCACCTCTCATTCTCAACTTTTAAAAAAATCACCATTTTCTTTTTAAAAATCTGGTTGACATGAGGATGGCTACACATCATTCACAGAATGTCCTAAACATGTTCTCTAACAGAATGTTTTCTTCCTCCACTTCAATCAAAAACAGTTTCATGGTGGCCATTCTGACTGCAGTTGCTGGCAGATGCTCTCCTACACCATCAATGGCTGGAGTAAACATAGTATTTTGGAAGTACAAGATGATTAAGAAGCTTATATGGTATCCACCTTCCAGTGATGACACAAAGATCATATTACCGTCAGATTAAGCAGACTGGTATGGGTAGGCAGATAGACGTGCTGGACATTCTTTACTTGGGACCTGCAAACTGGGCACGACTAGAGAGAAAACAGAAATTGGAATGTTTCTTTAACAACTGTGTCTAATAATAGAGTTAATAGTTCATACACCCAAAGATTTTAATATTCAATTTATGTTATCAGAAATAAGCTTCAATTTTAAACACCAATTACATAAATAAACCCTACTAGTTTTATAAAAATATGTTTTCGTTTCTGAACAAATAAGCACTTCCACTGGCATCTTTGAGAATACAAGGTGGGATTCACTTGACCTCTTTGTAAGTAGAAGTATCCATTTGGGGTTTTAAATATAGTCATGTCACAAAACCAAGTCTTGTATTTTATGGCAGTTAAATAAAGCTCCAAAGAATCTTAAGTCTGAATAAAAGTTTTGGCAATTTCACTTAATTTTTCTATTAGCAGCAGATTATGACTAGGTGGGAACCAGCTAGGGTTACCAGACACAGTGGTTAGCAGCAGGCTGGAACACAAAATTTTTGTTACACACTCTGGTGGTATTCTATTATTCTGACAGTGGTTTCTGAGAATCTCAGTCTGGACTACTTTGAAAGGTAGTAATGTAACATGCTATGTTTTCCAAGTGGCTTTATAGTTACCTGTAACTGTGCTGCACATGACTCACAGCACACGGTGTGCCCACATGGACAAAAAGTAGAATTTATTTCTTCTTCACAACACACCATACACAGCAGAGATTCTTTAAGCTTCTGTAATTTCTCTTGAAGAGCCTTTGTCTGCTGGCAGCTGAGACCTTCACAGGCATCACAGTTCACGCTGCTTTCTGAAGTCTTAAGGGGGGAACTGGGTGGACTCTGGTCACTTCTTGAAACAAGATCCACCAGGCCAGCATTGTAAAGAGCTCGTCTTGCATGATCATAAGCCTCCTTTGATGTCCGCTTAATATCAAACACGTATTTTTTGCCAAGATTAATGTTTTCATTCAGGAACAAGGATGCTAAGTGGCCTTTTAAGTCTCGACTGTACTGCATCATGACAGCACTAGTAACAGTGTCGCACCTATAGAGGGAAAGATGCAGGTTCAGTTAATATGGAACACCCAGAGAAATGGTCAGTTCTGTTTAGTCACAGATTTCATATAATTGCCATTAACGCTTAATACCAATTTAAAAATACAGAAACCATCTTGCAGGGAACAAGGTGAAAATCAATGGTGACAGCCTCTGAAAAGAATAAAACTGGCTTGTATTGCACAAGACTTCATTAATGTTTATACTGAGGTGACACTGGATGAACCTCAGATTTCTAAACTCTATTTTTATGTATAAAAATGAGGCATAAATATTTGATACTTAAAACCATAAACTTAAGTATAGCAAAAACAAACCTGTAAAATGCATGAGTTTCAGTTATTGCTCTGTACAATCCACTAGCTGCTCTGGTGCTGATCATCTTGAAAAGGTGAACTATACTATTGCCACACTCCTTTGTGACAGTCAAGTACACATTTTTCCCAGACTGTGTTGCCATTTGAATAACTGGATATGCAATCCTAGAAGGAAAGCAAGATGTTAAGGGGACAGGATCTGTACAGATACCTGAAAGCGCTTTACTAAAGCTACCAGCGATTTAAAGAATGCATTGCAAAATGGTAATTATAAAAATTGTGAATATTACAAAAGTTCATATCCCTCTTTTCTTACATGATGCAACTCAAGAAGCCCAGCCAATCTCCCATGCAGGCACTAAGCTAGACTCGCTTAACTTCAGCAATGTTGGTACGTATTGCAGTGATCCCCAACATGAAATTCATGGACTCCATTATGCCTATTGTCATGTTGCCTGGCACCCATTTGCTTCTTTTCAAAAGCATCTCTTTCCCAAAGTAAATATCCATTCTTGGCTTACCTCTTCCTCAATGGAGCAAGAGGTGCTTAAGAACCAAGGAGGGATCTCTTCTACGTGAATGGTTTTATTTGCATTTAGCCATAGGCCATTACAAACATGTCAAGGATACCACAGATATCTCCTCTATGTTTGCAGGGAACATTACAGATGTGAAGCCCCAAGAGAAAAGGAGGGAGGGAAGAATCAGGGGAAATCTTTCCAATAGAAAAATTAAAAAGTTTGGACAGCAGTGAAAGAACAAAAAACAACAACTATGAAATGAAAATATTTGTAAATTCCATAAATATGCCCAATTGTATTATTTTATGTGCTAAGTTATAAATTGTTTATAAAAGTAATAGTAGTTTAGGTTTGATAGTAAAGTAAGTGTTACATCTCTTTATACTTTCCCCAAAATTTAACCTACCCCCATGGATCTTTCTCCATGGCTTCAACTTTTCCAGAAATTTTACAACGCTAAGGAGCACCCATTCAAAACTAGCCAATTTCATCAAACGATGATTGGCTTGAGCGGCCCCTTGTTTCCAATGGCAGCCGTTTTGTGACTGACCTCAACCTTCATTAAGGTAGTGCCTGTTCTCAAAATTCCAAAAGTGATGAAAGGATTGACAAGGTTGGGTACACCTGTGTATCCTGTGCCTACTGGCCCTGCTTTGGGACCAATGCAATAGTGGAGGGGGGGAAAGCCAATGAGCTAAATAAATGTTGTTGTCTGTAACCATTTTGGTCCATTTATAGTCGAGGGGAAAAAATGAAAACAGCAGTGAACTACTTTATTCCAGAGCTTAATCCAAGTTCAAATAGTGGGTTGGGGGAGGGGCAGAAAAACCTAAACCCTGAAATTTCCAAGTCACAACTGGCACTCCATATAGCTGCAGCTATTTAATGACTTCACTTTTTCTTTAAGTCTCATTTGAATGTGACCTGAATGTTCTACAACATGTTCACTGTTGGAACTAAAAACAGGAGAGTAACCCAAAACTCTTGACATTTTAATGACATTCTATATCAATGTTTTTCATTTTCTATAGTTCTTACCTGATAAATGGAATTAAGTCATCTTTACATATGAAAATTCCCTCAGGACCAACACCAATAAAAAGCTTTTGCCCTTCACTGTCTCTGACAGAATGCCACTCTACCCCATAGTTGTCCAATGTTGACACAATCTGTAAAACTTGATACTCTGCTGAAGCCTGGCTGAGGCCTTCAAGTTCCTTATGTTTTGCCGTAATTCTGTGGACAGTAAGAGATTGAGAGCAGGTTAGTCATTCAGACTTATGAGTCAAGATGAATTCTGTTTTAAAAAATTAAGAAGTTGACTTATACTCTTATTTTCTACTTATATTTTATTGATTTGAGCTTTTAAAAGCAGTAAATCAATCCTTCCTTGTCTTCATTTTAATATATAAATGAATGAACTTCGTATGCATTGGTTCTTGTAGGCATCCGGGCTGTGTGACCGTGGTCTTGATATTTTCTTTCCTGACGTTTTGCCAGCAGCTGTGGCAGGCATCTTCAGAGGAGTAACACTGAAGGACAGTGTCTCTCAGTGTCAAGTGTAGGAAGAGTAATATAGGGTCAGAAGGGGTTGGGTTTGAGCTGAGTCATTGTCCTGCAAAGTATTAAAGGTAATGTGCTAATACTCTCCCCTCCTTCTCCTTTGTCTGCCATTCTCCTGTAAATGGTTAAATGTTATTGCTGCTACGTTATGGTTGCTATTGTAGATATTATTATTGTTATAAGTGAGGGGCTTGGTTTTATTGTTATGAATTTTTGTGTAAAGTATAGATTGATTTTAAAGTGTTGTTAGCTGCTCTGAACCTGGCTTGTCCAGGAAAGGGCAGCCTAGAAGTCTGATAAATCAAATCATTCATAATCTATCATAATGTAAAAGATACAATCGGCTGTCAAACAATTTAATACTTTAATTGATTTGGCAGCCTATAACATCTTAGTTTTAAATCCTAAATAATGCATACAAAATATTGTCGAAGGCTTTCACGGTCAGAGTCCATTGGTTCTTGTAGGCTATCCGGGCTGTGTGACCGTGGTCTTGGTATTTTCTTTCCTGACGTTTCGCCACCAGTTGTGGAAGGCATCTTCAGAGGAGTAACACTGAAGGACAGTGTCTTTCAGTGTCAAGTGTGTAGAAAGAGTAATATATAGTCAGAAGGGGGTTGGGTTTGAGCTGAATCATTGTCTTGCAAAGTATTAGCACATTACCTTTATTACTTTGCAGGACAATGACTCAGCTCAAACCCAACTTCCTTCTGACTATATATTACTCTTCCTACACACTTGACACTGAGGGACACTGTCCTTCAGTGTTACTACTCTGAAGATGCCTGCCACAGCTGCTGGCAAAACGTCAGGAAAGAAAATACCAAGACCACTATCACACAGCCCGGATAGCCTACAAGAACCGATGGACTCTGACCGTGAAAGCCTTCGACAATATTTTGTATGCATTATTTAGGATTTAAAACTAAGATGTTATAGGCTGCCAAATCAATTAAAGTATTAAATTGTTTGAAGGCTACCAAATCAATTAAAGTATTAAATTGTTTGAAAGCTGATTGTATCTTTTACATTATGATAGATTATGAATGATTTGATTTATCAGACTTCTAGGCTGCCCTTTCCTGGACAAGCCAGGCTCAGAGCAGCTAACAACACTTTAAAATCAATCGATACTTTACACAAAAATTCGTAACAATAAAACCAAGCACCCTCACTTATAACAATAATAATATCTACAATAGCAACCATAACGTAGCAGCAATAACATTTAACCATTTACAGGAGCATGGCAGACAAAGGAGAAGGAGGGGAAGCCAGCCAGACGGAAACGGTTGCTGTCCTCAACCATATGCTTGGCAGAACAGCTCTGTCTTACAGGCCCTGCGGAACTGCTTTAAGTCCCGCAGGGCCCAAATCTCACTGGGCATAGCATTCCACCAGGCCTGAGCCAAAATGGCCCTGGTTGAGAACAGCCTGATGTTCTTCGGGCCAGGGATCACCAGTAGTTGCTCTCCAGCTGAGTGAAGCACTCTTTGGGGGGTGTATCAGGAGAGGTGATCCTGCAGGTACGTTTAGTGCTTTGAAGGTCAATACCAAAACCTTAAATCTGTTCCGATGCTCAATCTGGAGTTTACAGAATTGTAAAGTGACCTCTCACTTCCATATGGTATTTTGAGCAACTGAAATAATGTTTTATCTATCACAGTAATACATTAAAAGCCAGTTTCAAGAGAAAGCTACCTCAGCTGGTAATACTGAAGATGCACATTAATAAATCCTTAATATTACATATATTGTATTCATATGCGTATCAAGTCTGCAAATATGAAAAGCTGATTTCCAATGTCAGCCACTTGAGCAAATGTCTGATATACTTGTTCTCCACAGCAAGCCCTCTTACCTTTCCAAAACGGCAGTAGTAAGTTCCTTTGCACAGAACTCTTCATAGTGATATTTGGCAGTATTCTGATTATAATCCCCAAACTTCAACTGGGCAAGTAGTGCACTAACTTCAACTGCATGCTCACAGGAACACTGAAGATTACCAGCCAAAAGATCTTCCTCTATATGCAAGAAAAACATATGCCTAGAAGGAAATTAAGTGAAAATGTTACATTTTAAATTTCTTGAATTGAAATAGTTTTGTTATTACTTTCACACAATATCATTCTGATTTTCCCATCCTACCTAAAAGAAATGGAAAATTACCTATAGAATATCTGGAATATCTAAAACAAACATAAGGTTCATTCATTTGGAACAGTTAACATACCGATTGTATTAAAATTGTATTGTTGAGAAACAATTTTTAGCTTCTTTAGCTTAAGAATGAGAAAAGATGAGTGTGTGTGGGGGGGGGGGGAAGAGCATGCCTAACCATGATGATCCACCTCAAACATTTCACAGATCAGCTTTAGTTTTTCCTCTAGGAGATCGCCAATAATGGTGCTATAGTAATACCACTACATGTATCATATCCAGCTTTCAACAGTATGCCTGTCTTGTTCTAGCACAACCTTACTACTGAGTAACAGAAACAAGCTGGAAATCTGGCTTTGGAAGTGGGGAAGGAGGCAACTGTTTCTTTGTACTATCCCAAAACCAGTTCCTAGATCAAATCAGTGTTAAATGGTGAATGAAACAGTCTTTACCATCTCTCACCCTCTTCCGTACCAAACCACACCTATAGCACTGGAGGGCAATCGGGATCTGGGAGCAAAAACAATGCAGGGTAGGTGAAGGAGCAGACAGAAGAGAACAGAATGAGAAATAACAAGAGGGAGGCAAGAGGCAAGACGAAAGTGAACACCAAGGTGAAGAACACTCCCTTTTCCCTCTCCAAAAGTTACAGACCTGCCTAGTAATAACCATTATCTGTTCAACCAGCTCAGTGCACGCTCTTCTTTCTAGGGCTTGTTTATAAGATAGAAGCAGGCACTTTCACAGTGAATATTTAAGAACAAGTATTTTACTTCTACTGTCTTCATGAACTAAATTCTGCACCCATAATTGTAGGGTGCTGGTGACAGATGGAAAGGAACAAAGTACAAGTCAACTCCATAATCAGCTGATAAAGGACCCTTCCCCTATAAATCAATGCCTAGAGAAAGGTATGAAACCGAAGGAAGAGTTAAATCAAAACAGACCAAGATTTCACTTGCCTACCCTTCACCCTGTACCATGGCTTCAACAATTAATTTTACAAATAACACACTAGAGTTAGCTAGCAACATTTGAACCACAAACATTCACAGCAACAGTGCCCACCATACACAAGGTACCGGAAGAAATCTAACATGAACATAACATCAGGGAGGAGACAAAGAGTGATCTCACATATTATACTAAAAGCCTGTTCATGTTTGTGTGTTACATAAACGGGTGATGCAAAAGTGAGACTCTTAAATTCTTATATTGTGAGCAATGTAGGTTCCATTCACAGGAATCTATTTGATAAAACAGCTCGGAATCAGTGAGCCGAAGGGGGGGAAAGCCTTCGAAAAATTTTCAAGGCTATACACTAGTAGTCTGAGATAAAGAACTCATTGGCTGCTAGCATTATGCTTGTGTCCATTTCCCACCACAATTTAACAGAGGCTGTGATATAAAGTGCTGCATGCAAAACACTACATGAGTTCTTGGAGCTAACCTTAGAATCACTAACACAACTGTAATGGATCAATACCTAGAAGGCATTTACTGAACTAGCTGAAACTTAACAGCTGGTTTGACCACTAAGAATGGAAAGTATTATTTTACAAAAGACTGGGGTAGTTATTTGGTTCTGCACTTCTTCATGCAAATTGTTTCAAGGACAAAACTATGAAATATTTCAACATCTTCTTGAAAGAAAGTGACTAATAATAATGTATGAACATTTAAGACAGGGGTGGGGAACCTTTTTCCTGCCAAGGGCCATTTGCACATTTATAACATCTTTCGGGGGCCATACCAGGTGTAGATCTCCTGTGGGGGGGGGAGGCTAGGGTTGCCAGGTCTCCAGCCAACACCTGGAGGTTGGCAACCCCAGGGGAGGCCACCCAGAGAAGGCCTGCAGGGCTCCCCCCTCCCCGGTGGGAGGGCAGCCAGCGGTGGGCCCCAGAAAACAAGGCGCCAGGGGGGCGCAGCCCACAGTCGATTAGCAAGGGAGGAAGGGAGGAAGGAAAACAGAGAAAGAGGAAAAGGGAGGGAGGGAGAAAGAGAGAGAAAGGGAGAAAGAAATGGAGAGAGGGGGAGAAAGAAAGGACAGAGGGAAAGAAAAAAAGAACGGAGGGAGACAAAGAAAGAGACAGAAAAAGAGGGAGGAAGAGAGGGAGAGAAAGGAGAAAGAATGACAGAAAAAGAGGAAGAGAGAAAAGCCTCCCCCCCAACACACACACGCATGCTGGCCTGCGCAACCGGGCCCCAGCCCCCCCACCTCCCCCGCCCCCCCCCACACACACGGCGGCACACGGAGCACCAAGCAACCGGGCCCCAGTCTCCGTGCACTCCCTCCCCCAGAGCTCCGCGGCAGGGTTCCCGGAGCTACCGAGGGCCACAAAAAATGTCCTCGGGGGCCGTATACGGCCCCCGGGCCTGAGGTTCCCCACCCCTGATTTAAGAGTATACTGTTACACAGTGGGAGATTTTTACCAGGAGCCCACCACACCATCTGAAAAACTGCTGCAGGTTCACGGTCCCTCTAGAACAGGGGCGTGAAACTCATTTGTTGCGAGGGCTAGATATGACATAAATGTCACTTGGCCAGGCCGGGTCATGTGTACCATAAAATTTAATGCCAGGTACCAGAGATACAAACAAAGACACAGGCAAAGCCAATTAACAATATTATTTTTTACTTAGAATACAAACATGCTTAAAACAATAACACTCTTATAGTCTTTTCTTTTGTTTAACAGTCTTTGATAACTGACACCTAAGGACTGGAGGAGGTGGCTGCCTTGGCTGGCAAGCCGCAGCGGACTCACCAACCCAGATTGGGAGGGGGGGCTGCCTCAGCCCTCAAGGGGGCGGATCCAGCCCTCAGGCCTGATGTTTGACACCCATGCACTAGAAACAATATACTATGTGGGATGGACAGATTGCAGCAGGAATGGGGAGTCAAATGGACCCCCCACTTCATAGCAATTCAGATTTTCACTCAGACAAAGCTCATGACACTTTGTGCTAATTAGCAAAGAACCTCATTTTTGTTTGCAGTCAAGTCACAGCTGACTAATGGTGACCCCGTAGGGTTTTCAAGACACAGAGATGTTCAAAGGTTGTTTGCCATTGCCTGCCTCTGCGTCACAACCCTGGTATCCCTTGGAGGTCTCCCATTCAAATACTAGCCAGGGCCCATACTACTTACCGTAGCTTCTGAGATCTGAAGAGATCAGACTATCCAGATCAAGGCAAAAGAACCTCATGCAGCTCAAAATACTAGTATAACTTGAAATAGATCAAACCTCATAACTTCTTTAAAATATATTCACTATTTTGAGCTACATGAGATTCTATTACTACCACGAATGTAAAAATATTCAGTTGAGCATCCGTCCAGCTTCAACAATCAGACCATACCTCTTTTGAGGCATTGATCTAAGACCCAAGTATTTGTAGCAGTATACTACATGAAAATTACATGTATAGAACAGCAATAAACACGTGAAGCAATCCAAATTTCTCTATTGCTCAAAATGTAGGATAATTAGCAGGTGACAGGTAGATAAAATTGCAGTACATAATGCTTTTCTCAAATCAAATGAAACATCAGATTTCCATCTTACAACACTGATTAGTTAGGTGAAAGGTTACTATGGGCCATTCAACTCCACTTCATATAGACAGATGTGTTCAATACTTGCCTCAGTTCACAGCCAAAATATTTTGTTGCACTTAGATATGAATGTCATGTCTAATTTCATGTCAATAGAAGAGAATTGCCATTTACCGCTGACAAATACCCCATGCATGAAAACGTTTAAGAAAGCTAACAAGTTGTTCAAATTCATGTCATATCTAAACTGGTCCACCGGCCAGGCCAAAATTCTGATTTGACTGCCTCATATTTAGGGATACTAGACAATATATTCACTAGATGTACCTAATGTAAAACTGTGCCAGGTATTTATTTAATCATACAAAAATATCACTTTATTTCAGCGGCAAAACGAATTTTACAAGCTTTTAATAGTATGTTTAGGACACTTAATGTCAGGGTTAGCACTGGTTTACTCAACAGTCAAGCATTACTCGATATTCCAGAAGCAGAATGAAGTTTTTATACTTGTTAACTTGTTTCAAAAAAGCCCCAACCACAAAAGCAGAACTTTCTGCCCAATGGCTGCAGACCAATGAGGCGTCGAATTTCTGTATCCTGTTGTCTTCCAGCACAGCAGTTGCTGATTTGGTAGCAGCTATGAGCAAGGGTTACTTTCAGTCAATGACCTATAGTTACATTGCTGTGGCTTTCCCTAGAATAGCAGTCACACAGACTTCACTGAACCAGAGATTGCCAGCCACGCCTGGAGAAACCTTTCCCACTCCATTTTACGGCAGCACATTTCTGGACCTTGGGAAAGATGTTTTGACTGAATTCTATGAGTCATCCAAAATACATGGGAAGCCCCATGAAAGCTGCTCTGAACTTCGAGAACAGACCAAATTCACACAACCTTCTTCGCTTTGATGACCTACCAAACACACCAAGCCATCAGGTTTGAAATGACAAGACACAAGATTATCCTCTTCATCAAACCCTATGTTTTGCATCCCTGTTTCATGGGTACTCAACCTCACAAAATATTTGTAAAGTTCTCCAAATGTAGAAACATTTGATCAGTTCTGAAATAAGTGTTGTTAACACATTAAAGATTATGAAATTACTCTTGAACAGGCAAATTTAATAACAATGATATGCCACTGAGGAAAGCTGATTTGAAAAACCATATCTATCCATTTAAGCATGAAACTGCTGGTGATTTAATATTACCCTCTGAACGACATTAAGAACGGATCAAAACAAATCAAAGCAGTCAATTACTTTCAAACACTAATAAAAGCAGAGTGATAGGGTTCTATGTTTGAACCTTGCACTTTATACTTAAAAAGAAAAAGGACCTCCTGACTTTGAACCCTTACTACACCAACGTACCCCTCTTCTCAATACCAGTTATATAAAATGACTATTGCTGATATTGCAAATACTGAAAATGATCTAATCTCTAATCAGTGCAATGCATTCACAAGCAACCATCACATGCAAGGGCATCTCGTCTTCCAGTAACAATGATTGTGCAGTGCTCTCTTAAGTTCTCCCTGTTTTTAGGCAGACATCATATGGGCAAAAAGATGTGACTGATAAACGCGAGCAAACAGAAGTGTTTGTGTACTTGTCATCTGATTGTCTGGAGCTAGCCAGCATTCATGGCCTTTCCAAGTAGGCCAGCACTTATTTATCAATAACTTGACAGATTATACCTCCTAGTCAAAACAGTGCAAGTGCAGATAGGAGAACAAAAAAATTAAATCATTCACTAACACAGAATCAACGGTTCCATCCTGCTGCAAGCCAAACACTCTGAAATTTAACAGAACAAACACCACACAAGTCCTTACCCCTTATTGTATGAACAAAATCCTGAACTAATGTAATAAATATTCTTCCATCAGATATGTTAACACATTTACCTCCCTTAACAATAACTGCTGATGAATAATGAAAAAATCTACTGAGCAAAGGAGACTTTTGTATGATTATTTTAAAGTACGGCCAAACACATATCCAACAGGAATCTAATAGAAAATAAAAATTAACTCCAGTATGTAATACTTCAGTGAATCACACTGATCATGTTATTCTTCAAACACAGTGTGAGATACAGTGCAATTATAAGTAGTTTAAATAACATGTGTTGGTCTTCAAGATGTTCTTCCACTGCACAAAGCCACAGACCACAGTGCAATATAACTACCTGCTTCACAAATAGTCCAAGGCTGATGTACTGATTGCCAACATTAAGTACATAACTGAAACTACACTAGCCCTTCAAAGAATCTCTGATTTGCAACCACTGTATAGTCTATTCATTTTAAGTCTTTTTAGGAGAAATGTTAGGTAAAAGTGTCACAAATAAATACAATACGGAAAGAAGAACTTCTCTACAAAGGGCAGATTTTTATTTTCTATTTTTATATCAATTCACACTACATTTCAAACATTTCACAGTCAGTGCAAAATGTTATGACATCTACCTAGTCACTTCCACACCGAAATGTTATGTTCTGCAAACACATTTTCACGTTTAGACTGTTCAAGTTTAAGAACCAGAATATATTAAATGTATTTCTTAAAACTGAAAAAACAGCTGCTTTCCCTTTGCAGTTTTAAAGAGGGCTACAGTTTCTTGAATCAGTGCAGTAATATGAGAGCACGTTAAAAGGAGGTGTTCAGTAAGTTGAAACACTGGGAGAACAGTTTCCTGTTAGGAACATTACAGAATGACCTGCAGTAACATTCCTAGGAGGTTACCATCGGGCAACAGAGCCAATACTCCATTAGTCTTGTTTTCAAACTTCCTTCTCTAACATTAAATTACAGTATTTTTTTTATTTTCTGTAATAAATCCAACTTTACAATAAGACCAGAACATTATATTGAACTCCAAACACACTGACAGCCACAAACTAAAACTGTACATACGGTTTGCATGCCACACAGTTAAAAACAACTTTCACTGGGGGGCGGATTCTTCCTTACCTTGTCTGTTCTTGCAAGATAAGATGGGGTTCCACAAAGAACTTGACACGCAATTTCAGTCTGTAAGGAGGCAGACCATCCATCTGCTGGGATATTCTATTTCTCAAATTCAACCATAAGTTCTCTCCTTTGCTGCCTGTGAACTGGAGTCCAAAGTAATCGACTTCTATTATGCCCAACCGTCTGCAAACCTATAAATAAAAATCAAAGTAACCTAAAGTTAGTAGACAGAAGAAGCAATATGTCACAATAAAAGTTTAACTAGGAAATTGTGGGAGTCTCACAGAAATCTACCACGCATGAATATTCCACTTGATATTGGAGGAGCTGAAACTGAACTAAAGCAAAAACACTATAGGGTCCCCCACCCCACCATGTCTTTCTCGGGTTGTTCTTATCCCCCAGCCAACAAGGCACAACTGATCCTATGTGTTCTCTGCTGACACTCCATGTCTAAACCTATCAGGAACCCCGATCCAGTTGCTCACCAAAGCCATCCCTAAGCTAACCAGCAAGAATAATTCCAGTTGCTCAATAGCACCCAGCATCTTACGAGCAACGAAACCACCAACCACTCCGAGACTTCTCCTGTACCAGCAAAAATACAGTAGTAGAAAAGGGCAAGAGTCCAGTAGCACCTTAAAGACTAACAAAAATATTTTCTGGTAGGGTAAAATATTTTTGTTCGTCTTTAAGGTGCTACTGGACTCTTGCCCTTTTCTGCTACTGCAGACAGACTAACACGGCTGCCCACTGGGAATTAAAGACAGATGGATTCACATTCTAGCTGTATCTGAAGTGAGCTGTGGCTCACGAAAGCTCACACCCTGGCAGAAAATATTTTTGTTAATCTTTAAGGTGCTACTGGACTCTTGCCCTTTTCTACTACTGCAGACAGACTAACACGGCTCCCCACTGTGAATTAAAGACAGATGGATTCACATTCTAGCTGTATCTGAAGAAGTGAGCTGTGGCTCACGAAAGCTCACACCCTACCAGAAAATATTCTTGTTAGTCTTTAAGGTGCTAGTGGACTCTTGCCCTTTTCTACTACTGCAGACAGACGAAGACGGCGACCCACTGGGAATTAAAGACAGATGGATTCACATTCTAGCTGTATCTGAAGCGAGCTGTGGCTCACGAAAGCTCCTACCCTGCCAGAAAATATTCTTGGTAGTCTTGAAGGTGCTCCTGGACTCTTGCCCTTTTCTACTACTGCAGACAGACTGACACGGCGACCCACTGGGAATTATCAGCAAAGGTACAAATACTCTGGCCCGGTGCAGAGTTATTAAATGAGAACAAGCCAGGGCCACTGCTGGGTGGGTGGGTAGATGGGTGGGGGGCACAAAACAGATCACCCAGGCCTCTTCCAAGCCACGAGAGCAGAGGAGCTGGGTGCTCCATGCTCCCAGGTCCATTCCACGCCACGCAGGGGCCACGATGCCCCCCATCTCACCTCTCCCCCACTGAGCGTCCACAAGCGGTGCAAACAGTCGGCTGCGGGGGAGAGAAGACGAGCAGCCCAACTCGCCCCTGCAACGTGCCACGTGGCTCGCGATACTAAAACGGGGGATTTGGGGACATTTTCGCGGCGGAGGCGGCGATCCGGTTCAGCGGCGGCGTGTGGGAGGGAGGCAGGCAGGGCAACCGCGATGCTGCAGGCTCCGCGGCCGGGGAGGCCGTCGCTGTCCCCCCTCCTCCTCCTCCGCCTGTTCCACTCAACACCGAGGGGTTTAAAAGAAAAACACCCAGCAGAGACGGCTACCCAGCCTCCCCTCCCCCAGCCCTCGAGGCTTTATGAATGAGTGTGGGGAGCGCGCGGGGGAAGGCGGGAGAGGCTCGTTTTGATTGGCAGCTCGAGCCGGTGAGGAGCCCGCGGGAGAGCCCCCCCCCCGCGCGCTTAACGGCCGTTCGGAGACTTGGGGAGTGGGGGAGGGGGGGGAAAGAGAGCGCCTCTTCACCTGGTTGAGGCAGTCTTCGCCGTTGGCTTTGGCCTCGACCTCCACCTCCATCACCACCGCGTCCGGCCTGGTCACATAGCACAGCATGGCCGCTGCCTTGTCCTGAGGGCGCATACCGAGCGGCCACCGGCCCCGCGTCTCTCGGCTCCGCTCGCCTGGCTCTGAGGCGAACGAACGCCAGCCCCGGCGCCGATAGCTTTTCAGCTCGCTCCCCCGCGACTGCCCGCAGGCCCCGCCCGCGGGGAAAGCCCAACCAATCCATGCGCGCTGCTCTGGGGACACGCAGCCGCCCGAGCCAATCAAAGCGTGAGGAATAGAAAAGGGGAGGAGAGACGCAGAAACGGGGGGGGGGCGGGCGCTGTTGTTATGATCGAGGGGTCCCGGTCTCCGTTCGTTTGACTGAAGACTTCCGGTTCCCGATTGAAGACCCTTCTGATCTGCCATGTGCGGGGCAGGAGGTCGAGAGGGAGCGATGGAAAGCCTGAAACAAGCACAGGGTTTTCAAATGATCCCTCTACTTCAAAGTTGTTGTTTTTTAGTAGTAGAAAAGGGCAAGAGTCCAGTAGCACCTTAAAGACTTCAAGAATATTTCCTGGCAGGGTGTGAGCTTTCGCGAGCCACAGCTCACTTCTTCAGATACAGCTAGAATGTGAATCCATCTGTCTTTAATTCAGTGGGTCGCCGTGTTAGTCTGTCTGCAGTAGTAGAAAAGGACAAGAGTCCAGGAGCACCTTAAAGACGAACAAGAATATTTTCTGGTAGGGTGTGCGCTTTCGTGAGCCACAGCTCACTTCTTCAGATACAGCTAGAATGTGAATCCATCTGTCTTTAATTCCCAGTGGGCAGCCGTGTTAGTCTGTCTGCAGTAGCAGAAAAGGGCAAGAGTCCAGTAGCACCTTAAAGACGAACAAAAATATTTTCTGGTAGGGTGTGAGCTTTCGTGAGCCACAGCTCACTTCTTCAGATACAGCTAGAATGTGAATCCATCTGTCTTTAATTCAGTGGGTCGCCGTGTTAGTCTGTCTGCAGTAGTAGAAAAGGACAAGAGTCCAGTAGCACCTTTTATCCGAAGAAGTGAGCTGTGGCTCACGAAAGCTCCTACCCTGCCAGAAAATATTTGTGTTAGTCTTTAAGGTGCTACTGGACTCTTGCCTTTTTAGCTCACGCTGTGGCTCACGAAAGCTCCTACCCTACCAGAAAATATTCTTGTTCGTCTTCAAGGTGCTACTGGACTCTGGCCCTTTTCTACTACTGCAGACAGACTAACACGGCGACCCACTGTGAATTTTTTTTTTTAAGGTATCCTGACCGGGGATGGGGGGAATTTAACAGATGGGAATTCAGTGTTTGGAAAGGCTCCTCCTGTTTACTTATGTCATGGCACCTAGATGCTTTTAAAAGGGACACAGTTGCAGATGCCCCGTTGTTGCAGTACTTTTGGCCAGTGCCGGGTTTACGGATAAGCTAAACAAGCTATAGCTTAGGGCCCCACTCTCTTGGGGGCCCCCAAAAAAATTTAAAGGGAAAAAAACCTGGATGTACATTTCCAAAATATAAGATAAAAAAACAAATACAATACAACCAACATAAAGCAACAGTGTTATCATTTTAAGTTAGAGCTTAATAATTATTTCACTATTAATATACTTCTTCTTAATTGTATTTCAGTTCAACAATTACTTTGATAAAATACATATTTTGTTACATGCAAATGGCTTTAGATAACTATTAGGTCCATAAATTACCATATAGCATATATTCAACACAAAAAAACAGTGACAATTTGTTGTTGACAAAGGACAGCTGGACATATAAAGGGCCCCATTACCTTCGATAGCTTAGGGCCTCATCAAACCTAAATCCGGCCCTGCTTTTGGCTACAAACCAAAGGGCAGTTTCCTGACAGTAAGTAACATTGTGTAACATGGGCCTGGTTTCTGAGTTGACCTGCTTCCTTTATCAGTGTTCACTAATTAAAATCCTCTGCCCCAAAGCAATGGGTTTGGGGTGGTGGTGGTTGGTAGAGGTCCCGTGCCTCTCAAAGGTTCAATGACAAGCAGAAAGTTACAGATGTCAGTATTTCCCCAGTCAATATCTAACAATGTAGCCGCCAGGCCAAAGCATATCCCAATGAACTTTCATGGGACTTCTGTACCTTTTTTTAAAAAATACAATAAAATCTCAGCATTTGTTCTAATGCCTTGGGGGCATCCTATGCACCTAAAAAAATCTAAGAACAACAGAGGAATGCCTTTTATTGTGATCAACCAAAACATCATCCAGAACTCTGCACCAGGCTCTATGTCTTCCATTAAAACAAAAAGCAGGTTGATGCAAGATGAACCCGGTTTTGGAGAAGGGCTGTTTAAAGATGTCTCTGAATAATAACCAATTGCAGGCCGGGAGGGGGAAAGCCTATCTGCCTTAAAACAGGGTGTAGCAGATTTAGATAAGGGAAAGTGCCAAAGAGATCTTAGTTTGCGCCAAAGGCTGATGCACAGTAGATCAAGAAGTGGCTTGTTCAATTTTTTAAAAATGTGAAAACCTGCTGTACTTTGGCTCTCTCTTGAGCACTAATTGGTGACCTGGATGGCCCAGGCTAGCCTGATCTCGTCAGATCTCAGAAGCTAAGCAGGGTCAGCCCTGGTTAGTATTTGGATGGGAGACCACCAAGGAAGACCAGGGTTGCTGTGCAGAGGAAGGCACTGGCAAACCATCTCTGTTAGTCTCTTGCCATGAAAACCTCCCAAAAGGGGTCGCCATAAGTCGGCTGCGACTTGACAGCACTTTATACACAGTACCTTGGCAAGGCAGAGAGCAGAAGAAAAATGTAGTCTTAACGTTGGGGATTCACAGTGCTCTAGGTTAAGAGTTGACAGAAGCCATATCGGAGGGTGTAATGCTGGAGGGTGGCTGACTCCCATCAGCAAAGTCCCATTGCTAAATGATGGAATATTACAGAGGATATTACAGAGCTTGAGAAGGTGCAGAAAAGAGCAACCAAAATGATTAAGGGACTAGAGCAACTGTCCTATGGGGAGCGGTTAAGACGCTTAGGGCTGTTTAGCTTGGAAAGAAGGCGGCTAAGGGGAGACATGATAGAGGTCTATACAATTATGCATGGTTTGGAGAGACTGGACAGGGAGAAGTTTTTCTCCCTGTAAAGCTGGAGAGCGAGAGATTCAAAACAGATAAAAGGAAATATTTTTTCACACAACGCATAGTAAAATTGTGGAACTCCCTGCCCCAGGATGTGGTGATGGCTGCCAGCCTGGAGGGCTTTAAGAGGCAAGTGGACATATTCATGGAGGAGAAGGGGTATTCATGGCTATTAGTTAGAATGGATACTGGTCATGCTGCATACCTATTTTCTCTAGTATCAGAGGAGCATGTCTATTATTTTGGGTGCGGTGGAACACAGGCAGGATGGTGCTGCTGCACTCGTCTTGTTTGTGGCTTCCTAAAGGCACCTGGTTGGCCACTGTGTGAACAGACTGCTGGACCTGATGGGCCTTGGTCTGATCCAGCAGGGCCTTTCTTATGTTCTTATGTTCTTAATATCTTCCTTCATTTGTAGAATCCCTCTCTTGGACAAAGCAAACAAGAATTGCAGGCTGTATTGTTTGTCCAACTGTCCAAATATATTTTATACCAATCCAAAGTTCACAAAGCGATGAGCAAACTTTCAAGGTCCCCCAGAACTCTTCATAAGGAAGAATGTTTATTGGTCCCAATTAAAAAAGAAAAGTAGCACTGCACTGTTTGAGGGGAGATTGTTGTTTTCGAAGTGGCAACCCAATCTGTTGAAGCACACATTTCCCCTTTTGCTGTTTCTCCTAGTTCTAACTGAGCAAAGTCTTCCTCTCTTCCCAGATCTTCAACAAATTTAAACAGGGATGAATGAGCTGCTTTATTTAAATAGAACAATCTAAACTTACACTATGAATGTCTGCTTTCCAAAGCTTCTCCCCTGATCATCTTCTTTCCCACCCTCAAGAACAGCCGATTACCCTTTGTGTTAAAAAAGAAACACCCTATAGGTAGGTAGCCGTGTTGCTCTGCAGCAAAAGATCAATATTCGAGTCTAGGAGCACCTTAGTGACTAACAAGATTTCCAAAATATACCGTATTTTTTGCTCCATAAGACGCACTTTTTTCCTCCTCAAAAGTGAGGGGAAATGTCAGTGCGTCTTATGGAGCGAATGGTGGCTGGGCGCGTGCATGTCGGGACGGCGCGAGCCGGCGTTCCTTGCCCCGACGGCCAGCTGGGAGGTGGGCGGGGCTGCATAGAGTGAGCCGGCGCACACGCCCAGTCGGCTCTGTGTGGCCCCGCCCGCCTCCCAGCTGGCCGTCGGGGCGGGGAATGCCAGCTCGCGCCATCCCGACGCGCATGCGCCCAGCTGGCATTCGCTCCATAAGACAAGTTTTTAGAGGAGGAAAACAAGATTTTTTCTTGTTTTCCTCCTCTAAAAACTAGGTGCGTCTTATGGAAAGGTGCGTCCTATGGAGCGAAAAATATGGTAAGTTTTTGGGAGTCAAAGCTTCCTTTGTATCTGATGAAGGGAGCTTTGAAAGCTTATACTCTAGAAATCTTGTTGGTCTTTAAGGTGCTACTGGACTGAATCAAACACCCTATAGTTACTGCGGAGAGCCAGCATGGTATAATGGTTACGAGCGGTGGAGTCAAATCTGCAGAACTGGGTTCGATTCCCCGCTTCTCTACATGAACCCTGCTGGGAGACCTTGGGCCCATCATAGTTCTCTCAAAACCCTCTCTGCCTATGCAGAGGCAGGCGATGGCAAACCACCTCTGAACATCTCTTGCCTTGAAAACCCTATGCGGTTGCCTTAAATCAGCAGTGACTTGACAGCACGTACACACACATAGTTATTTCCAAAGAACATTTTTCTGTAGATGGCATATCATTTCAGAATATTCCAGTGAGACGGACCAGTAAAAAACAAACAAACCCCTTTTTACGCGGATCCCTGTATGATTCCATCATTGCCCGCATATGGAGTGTTCCAAGAACTGAAGTCGGGTACCAGAAGTGAAGGCTACGTAAGCATTTCTTGGCTCATAGCTGCCGCCTGGTAGTGCAAACAAGCCCAGGGGTGCTGCTGGCAGCAGGGTGAGGGTGGACGCAGAGGGGCTTTCCTGCTGCTTCTGTTCCATGACAACCGTGGACTCTGCACAACTGATGCAGACAGGGGCCCAAAGGGTCTTATTTCAGATTGGAGAACGCACAGCTTCATGAAAAACAGTCGCTTTCCCCACAGTGGAAACAGCGCTTCTGTTTCTACGAAGCAGGGGTGCACAACTCAAATGACATGGAGGGCCACTTGTACATTTTTCCAAACTCAAAAGTAGCGAGCATGCTGCCGGACCCCCTTTCAGCTGCACACCTTCCCTCCCAGCCTGAATGGGTGTACTGCCAGAGTAACACTGTGAGCAAGAGGCACACACCAGACATGGGGAGCAACTGCCATGTTTTGTGTCTCACAGGGAACCGAGCAGCGGTGAACACAGCAGAGGATCCTGGGATGACAACCACAGAAGCTGCTTCCAAGGAAACCTCTCTGGGAGAATTCAGGGTGTGCTGCAAGCAATTAAGCCACACCAGCCAGGCAAGAAGACAAAGCTGTCTGTTCCTGTATCGTTTTTTTTTACATGGTATGCAATCACTGGCCATTAACACCATTGGGCCGTTAAGTGCCCTGGGCCAATCTGGCACCTCCGATTCAAAGCTTCCCATTGTCCTCAAAGCTCCTGCCCGATACATGACTCACCTTAATATCTCCAGTTTTTGTAATCTTGAATTACAATTCAATCAAAAACTGCCCTTCCTGGTGCCCCTTAGTCAGTTCTGTAATTTTCTCTTGATTACTCTCAAGTAATCCTTAATCCCCTGTCATGTGTTTTGCATGCGTTTGTTCGATCCTGGCTGGATCCTGGCTGAAACAGGGAATAAAGGAGGCTAAAGCGACCGTGGTTCTTCGCCCATAATCTTTTGTTTCCTGAAAAGAACCCATTTTATGTTATGGGCCAAAAACTGCATAACTAACCTGACATTAGAGCCAGGAAAGAGTCTCTGATCCTAGACACCAGCTGAACTTCAACAGACCTCCCAACACCCACTGGATCCCATCTCATTTCTTTGCAGAATAGGACAAGTAATCTTTGCTCTCCCTCTTGACCTATTTTCCAAACCATTCCCTGTTTTCCACACACATTCCCTGTTTTCCACACCTTTAGTCCAAGATTAACTCGAGCTCCAGATTGGAGGAGCTTTGCTGAACGTTTGTTAGTTGTTGCTATATTAATTGGGACAAGGAATGTGTTTGTGCCTTGGTTTAGTACTGCTAGTATTTACTTAGGATAAGTTTCCCACCTCACTATTTACCAAGTCCCTCAATAAACACTGGATTCCTTTTAAATCAGATCTCTGTCTTCCTTTCCCTATTAAAGACTTGCTACTCACAGCCACCTCTTTAGGTTAAAGATCCTGGTTTGCTGTGCCCTGCACAAACACGCAAACTAATTCTCCATGTTAATCTGAATGTATGATCACGTATTTGTGGGGGTATGGTTACAAGCAGATACCACAAGAAGATACCACTTCCGCACATGCTGAATAATGCACTTTCAATCCGGTTTCAATGCACTTTGAAGCTGGATTTTACTGTGCGGAACGGCAAAATCAACTTGCAAACTGTCGTTAAAGTGCACTTTCAATCCACTTTCAATGCACTTTAACGACAGTTTGCAAGTTGATTTTGCCGTTCCGCACAGTAAAATCCAGCTTCAAAGTGCATTGAAACCGGATTGAAAGTGCATTATTCGGCATCTGAGGAAGTGTGAGTTTCGTAGAGTCATCACATAGCCGTTATAAGTATACAACTGCCAAAAGAACAAAGCAGCCAGCAGCTGCAACATGACAATGTCCAGATAATAAAAAAAATGCCTGTAAATTATCCAATAACCCGCTGTTTTGATAATAACCAAGTCACTGAATTTGATTCTGGTAGCTTATTTCAGTCTCATTTCAGAGTGGTCTGCCTTAGTGTTGGCAACTTCCAGGCACTGGCTGGAGATTTCCTGGGATTACAACTGATCTCCAGGCAACAGAAATCAGTTCACCTGGAGAAAATGGCTGCTTTTGAAGGTGGACTCTACGGCACTAAACCCCATTGAAGTCCCTCCCCTCCACAAACCCCAGTTTCCTCAGGCTGCACCCCTAAAATCTCCAGGTATTTTCCAACCCCGAGCTGACAACCTGCCTTCGCCACACATCAGCTGACATTCATCTATTTCTGAAATATGATACAACTGAAGAATGTGAATCTTTTCATAGTACCCTGTTTATTTCTGAACTATACACTGCACAGGTCTCTTTCCCCATCAGTACATTTCTAGTTACTGTAGCGTTTTCCACACAGGGACACGCTTGTGTAGTTTCCACATTGCAGCTGCGACTGCCAATACAGCACGACAGCAATAGTGCTTCCACATGGCAGGTTTCCCCACATTTACCCTGCTCCAGTCCCCTGCCAGTGGCCACTCCCTTTTCCCAGGCCACCAGAACTTTTCAGGGCTTTCTTTTCCCAATCTGCAAATGAATATAATTATATCATTACACTGCCCATGCAATACGGGTGAAATTGAAACCTTGGACCATTTGATGCTTTGTTGTCCTCGCTGGTCTCAGGACAGAGAGGCCTTTATTGCTCCAATTCTTACCAACTTGAACCTTCCTTCACATTCCTGGGTGTTGTCATTTTTGCTTGGCGATTCAAACAATGGTTTGGTAACATCGAATATGGCACGCTTTCTGGCCAAGGTTGCTGCTCTTAAGAAGAAAGAATTCTCAACGCCTACCTTTGGTAACCTCTAGTTAGTTTGCTCCTCCCCTAGTCTAGCTTAGTTAGGAAATTTTATTCCCCGGGCTGATGCCTGGTTTTTAGCATTGTTAATCTAGTATGGTTTTTATGCCTTTTATGTTCCTCTATGTCTTTTATCCCTTCCCTGTTTCCCTATCCCTCCCTCCTTTCTTGGTCCAAGACTGCGGTCATAGACCTAATAAAATAATTTTTAAAAAAATTATATCATTACATGTATCAGGTCCTGTGAATACCCAGCTTTCATTAAAAAAAATTCCCACTAAGTATCTAGCCCCTTTTGTTGTGGAGATGTCTTTCCCCTTATATCTCCACAATGAAAAAGGGGTAGAGACGTAGTGTTTTTAACAACTGAAAGTTGGGGATTCACAGAAACAGATACACAGAATGTTATAAAAGTATTTCAGTATTCAGTTGCTAATTTTTAACAACAACAAAACCCTGGTGGTAGAAGGGGAAATGGCCACCATAGGGGCAGGAGCAGGGGAAATGGCTGCCATGAGGGTGGGAACTTTCCCACCCACACAGCAGCTATCCAGGCCTTCCTATGATCCTTTCCAAAACTTCACAGCAAAGCAGGTTTGGAAAAGAGATTAGACAAAAGCCAGGGAAAGCCCAGCAGGTGCACGTATGTTTACAATAGCGTTGAACCTATGGTTCCCTCTTCATCACCTCTTACAGTAACCTGAAGAGGTTTCCATATCTTAAAACCACAAGAACAAACGTGCATTTGGCAAGTCTCCAGAAGCTAAGCTAACTGTTAAGTTACAGTGTTTGTAGTATTGTTGTAATGATGAATTAAATAATAATGACATCTTGCCTTTAGATAGCTTTATAAGCATATTAAACAGCACACAGATTGCATGTCTGAGCAGCTATTTACACAATTTTCTCTAGCATCATCATGCATTTATTTCAGGTGGCGCACACTGGTGGTGAAGAGCCAACTGTTGAACTCACTTGTACGCATAAACATATTACATCAGAATAGGACTGGCCTGAATAATGTATAACTCACTCAGAAACACAGCCACCTACCAGCCATATGTAGCAGCTCAGTAAGAGCTCAGCTGCCCTCCTGTTTTTATGGCTTGCCAAAGACTGAAAAAAGGTTACAGTATGTCTTGTAGACAACATCAAACCACCCATGGCTGATGACTGTGTTCAGCTTGATGGGATCATGAGTTGTACATTCTCCATCTAAAAGGAATCCAGGAACAGAACTCATAGGATAATCCTGGAACTCTCTCAGATGGAGAATTAGGTTTGCTGTAACTGAAGCTAAATATTGGCATGGCACAATTACCGCATCAGCTCCTCTGGACTGCTGAAAAGCATGGTGGCAGTATAAAAGACGGAGGCTGCAGTAGCTCCTTTTCCCTCCTTTCAAGCTTTTTGTGTTGCCATAATGTGTTACAAGGTGGGATATCTCTCCATTAACAACAGACAATGCTGTAATACTCTAGCACAGATTCAGTACAATTCCCATCAATTTAAATGAACTTTGTAGTAAAGTGGGAAATCTGTGGATTGCATGCCATTGTATTTTAGAACAGGACTGGGCATAACAACATCCCTTGGACTATATTATCTTCACCATTTGCTGTTGACAAAACATTTTTGAGGAGACTGGTGTATCACTGGGCTTCTCTAAGGATGTCTACCCAACCTTCTTTCAGCCTATTGTATTAAAATTGCTATATATTTTTATTGGGTGGTCTACTCACATCCTGGAACTGAATTAAAGCCGACAATTCCACTTAACTTGCATCCTTCCCACTTCTGGCTCCTTATCCCTTCCCCTGTATAGTTACATGCATTTATTTACATTGTTTATAACCTGCCTTTCTTACTGGGCCTCAAGGCAGATTACCCAGAGTGGGTCAATACAATCAACAGGTTGGGACATTCAGTAAACAATAGGATTAGGGTTGTAGAACCAACCAGAAATCTAAAAACAGAACTGAAGCAAAGTGTAAGTATTAACACAACACATTAGATGATGCAAAATTACATAGCAGTATCCTACTTACAACAAGCTTCTGTACCACTTACAGTAGTATAGACCACAGTCCCTAATGATGTATCCCAGTAACTTTTTGAACCATTTTGTACCATGCTGCCCTATAGCCTGCATAGAAAAGCCCTCTTGAATAATTCAGTTTTGTATAGTCTGCAGGATCCCAGGGGAGTGGGAGCCTTCCTCACCTCCTCAGGATGACCATTCCATAAGGTGAGGGGAAAGCTCATCTATGGGCAGTTGATGATTTTGCCCATTTTCAGGGTGGCACCTGCAGAAGGCCCTGCTCAGATGAGCAAAGTTGTCATGGTAGAGCATAGGGGGAGATGCGGTCCAAGGCCACAGAGGACTCTGTATGCGATAGCTAATATCTTAAATTGAGCCCGGTAACTGATGGGCAGCCAATGGAGTGACTGCAGAACAGAAGTAATACACATTCTCCATCTAGCTCCTGATAATAGTGAGCTGCAGCATCCTGCACCAATAGAGTTTCCGTTTTGATTTTAAAGGAAGACCAATGTACAGTGCATTACAGTGGTCTAGTCTCGATGTTACTGTGGCATGGCTCCAGGTGGCCAGACCAGCTGTATGGACTTAATGGGTCATCTTCAAGGCTAGGCTGAGTTGGAAGAAAGCCTTTTTTGCCGCTGCATTAACTTGCTTCTCCAGCAATAGTGTTGGGTCCAGTATAACCTGAAGGCTCTTAAATGAGTCAGCATAGGTCAGCTGAAGTCCATCAAAAGTGGGGAGCACAATTGTAGACATTTGGATTTAATGTACAGGTGTGGTCACTTAACATACTTGCAGGTTGGGTATAGGGGCTATGTCAGAGCAATAAGATACAAAAGCCAGTACATGCACCCTGTAGCAGCATAGGCGCAGCATAGGCACAAACAGTAGACAATGTGCTTCACAGTACATATATTAACTGATCACGAATGCATACTTTCTTTTCTTTCTTTTTTAAGATGATTTTGCGTGGTGGTTGTAGAAAGGATGGATACTTCCTACACACACTTGATCTCTTGGTCGCAACAAAGAAAGTTATGTGAACCTATGCCGAACTCTCACATAACCACGTGTTAAGATTGCAACAGGGTTGTTGCTAAACTATTGCAGTGTAAACATACACAAAAAATCTGCAAGAAAAAGGCACTTGATTCATTGTTGTTTGTTGATAATAACAAAAGTAGGAAACCCATCTGCTAAATGTGTTTATATCTTTTAAATGCCCACATGGAACAATTTCCCTTGCTTACTCTATAAAGAGAGTAACAAGATATTCTACAGAAAAGGCTTCACTCTGCTTCCCAATTAATTAAATCACGAGATACTGAGTCTTGTTCTAGAACGATGTGGGAGGTTTAATTAGCTGCAGATGCAATGCTTGCTGCTTTGTTTCTTGCCGTCTTTATAATGTTCATTCTGTTTCATAAGCTTTCTGCAGAGAAGGGCCACCCTAACATCGTATTATCAGATGATCTTTAAGAGCTGCTAATTTATTTTGATCTGTGGCATACTTAGCACAGTCTTACTTCTACCCCCTACTACTGTGCTGGCTTTGGTAGAACACAGCAACGGTTACAGTCAGACTAGGGTTGCCAACCTCCAGGTAGTAGCTGGCAATCTCCCACTATTATAACTGATCTCCAGCCAATCTCCAGCTTTGGCAATTAGACTCTATGGAATTGGAGTCCCTCCCCTCCCCAAACCCCACCCTCCTCAGGCTCCAACCCCAAAATCTCCAGGTATTTCCCAACCCGTAGCTGGCAACCCTAAATCAAACTAGGATCTGGGATAACTGCCTGCAGTTCCTACACTGTCAGAAGCTCATTGGTCAGGGTAGTTGCAAGGGTAAAATGAGGAAGGAGGGCAAGGTTGAGTTTCTTGGAGAAAGGGTGGGATTACAATAGGGTTGCCTGCTCGGGGTTGGGAAATACCTGGAGATTTTTGGGGTGGAGCCAGGGGAGAGCAGGGTTGGGGAGGGACCTCAGCATGGTACAATGCTACAGAGTCCACCCTCCAAAGCAGCCATTTTCTCCAGGGGAACTGATCTTCATTGTCTGGAGATCTCCAGGTGCCACCTTGAAGTTGGCAACCCTAGATTAAAAGGTTCTATAGAGAAAGGAATAGGCAAATTACACTTATTAGTAACTGCAGTCAATCGTCATTCATTACACAACCAAATGGCTTGTAACCTCCACAAACAGAACATATTCTTAATTTTGTTGTCAAATTAACACACACACATTCATGCAAATAAAATGAGCTTCTCCTCTTCTCTCTAGAAACCTCCAGATATCTTGCTGTTATTTTGATTGCGACAACTTCACAATACAGAATGGTGGAAGGGGCAATGGAACCTCAACATTTGCTGTGGTGTTATCTCACCGACTCCATTTTGGATAACAGTAGGGTTGCCAAAATCCAGGTAATAGCTGGAGATCTCCTGCTATTACAACTGATAGAAATCAGCCGATAGAAATCAGTTCACCTGGAGAAAATGGCCACTTTGCCAATTGGACTCTATGGCATTGAAGTCGCTCCCCTCTCCAAACCCCGCCCTCCTCTGGCTCCGCTGCCAAAACCTCCCACCGTTAGCGAAGAGGAACCTGGCAACCTTATCTGGGAAGCTTTGCCTCCTCACCCAGAAACTGCAATCCAGGATGATGATCAACCCAATTTTTTGTTCTGTCACAGATACTCATTCCTGCCATCATTAACACCTTTACCGCTTTGATCAATTTTTCATTAAGATTCCCATCACCTTACACAGAAGTCATGCCAATATTTGAAACAGCCAACATTCAAATTTGGTCCCACCCCACCCTTCTAGAGCCAGCCAAATTCTGTTGACACAATTTGAATGCACACCTGGCCCTTGCCTTTAGGCCTTACCCTTTGTTTCCAAGTCTGTAAGGAAACAGATCGCTTCTTTCTGAACCCTACCTGCTTGCATTATTCATGGGGGATCCTCCCCCAAGATGAGCTGTTGCTTGCCCTGAAACTACTTTTATTTTTCAAGATACTCACATATGATACACAGGCTTTCCCCCCTCCCCCACAGGATTTTTTTATGCCCAGCCTCTTGGCCGGGGGGGGGGGGGAGAACATTTTAAATACAGGCCCTAGTACCACACTCCCATTCTAAAGACTTTATGTTACTTCAGTTTTCTTAATAAAGGTCAATGACTTCCCCCAGCTTCTCCCTCCCACTTCTTGCCTATGCTTTGGACTGTTGACCCTAGGAGCCAAACGGTATGGGGCTCAGTGGATTGAAACCAGGGGGTGGTGGTGGGGGAGGAGAATCCATGTATATAATCATTCCCTCTTAAGAAAACCTAAAGTGAGTTATGTCTTTGGAACCATATCGCTGGATGGGTACAGCCACAGGTCTAGTGTGTCTTGACCATGCTGGACATTACCATGAATTTGGCAGGAGCAGGGATGGGCTGTCCACATGGTTAGGATGTGACCACCTTTCCCATTTGACTGAAACAATACGTGATAGATGTTTGGGAAGAGGGTTTGTTCCCCATTCTAGAGTCCTCTGTCTAAGCTGCCAGTACCCTGCCTATATGCTGACTGCTGTGGAAGAAGTGTAAATAAGATCTGGGTTATTCCCTAGGTCTCATCTACACCCTCCTTACCCAGAAATATCTGAAGACTAATGTGTGAATTCAAACGAAATCTTCTGCTCGCTTCTGCACCCCAGGCATTCCATTCAATTCCCTTCAGAAGGCAATTTGGACCATTCTCACATGATTTACCCATAGGGGTGCCAACCCCCAGGTGGTGGCTGGAGATCTCCCGCTATTACAACTGATCTCCAGCCGATAGAGAGCAGTTCCCCTGGAGAAAATGGCCACTTTGCCAATTGGACCCTATGGCACTGAAGTCCCTCCCTTCTCAGGCTCTGCCCCCAAATCTCCAGGTATTTCCCAACCTAGAGCTGGCAACCCTATTTACCCATGCTGGTCCTATCAGCTGTTCTGAAAACTTGTCAGTGTACCCAGGAAGCATGTATGGGAAATATCTGCCTTTGTTCAGCAAAAGTCCCAAACAAAACACACTGGTAATGTTGGACTAGGCTCTGAAAGACCTTCCTCAGTCCTGAAGCTTACCTTTCACCCTCAGCCTAACCTACCTCATAGGGTTGTGGTGAAGTTATCTTATGGGAGAGGAGGGAGAACCATGTATACCACCCTGAGCTCCTTAAAGAAAAGGGAAGATAAAATGTGACAGTTCTGCTGGTGTAAAATAGCTATGAGATGAGAAATTGGATTTTGTTCTGTCTCATGGATTATAAATAGGATTGCTGTATATATTCCAAAAGCAATATATCACTTACTTACAGTTGACAGGGATGTTTAAGCCCCAGATAATACAACCTGACTTCCAGGTGCTGAAGTGAGTCTTGATGACTGACAGAAAGAGAATCTTTTCCCTTGTAAATTGAGTCAATTTCAAATGTCAGCTACATACAATTCAGACACCTCCAGGCCTTTAATTTAACTGTGAACACAGAGACATGAGATGTTCTGTGACAGAGCAAAATGAACAGTCGCTGCATTTCTCACTGGATGAGATATTCCACTGTGATTTTGCACCATGTTTGTAGCACAATAGATTTTTAAAAAAAATTATACTAGTTTGGTACAATTTCTTCAGACTGGTACAACCTTCCAGGTCACACATTTTTTCTTCAGAACTACGGAATTAATTCAAACACTTTGACCTTGGTAGAAAAACAGGTGTTTCCATAAAAAAGACTTACTTGAAGTGTGCAGACGTTTTCTTATACATATCAAAGGTATGCACTTTTTATATTTACAGTCAACAAGGGGATAAAAATTAGGTTGTCTGAAGGGACCCAGTTGTTGCTGATCAGCAGAAATTGAATGGGAGAATCCAATGTAAAATTGATAAATTGGAATTCATTATGATTAATATGCTCAAGACTACTTATACACACACAGGTCATAATAGCGGCCTGGGATTCCTAACTCACGATAGCTTCAGAGGATAGCCACGCTGGTCTGCAGTAGAACAGCTAGATTTGAATCCAATAGCACCTTAGAGACCAGCAAGAATTTCAGGGCCTGAGCTTTTAAGAGTCAACAGCATCAATGCTGGAACCCACCACAATAGTTACCTAAACATAAGACACAAAGTTTATCTCAGTTAACTCCCTACCAATAAGATATTTCTTCCTAGGGGGTTCTTGAACCATACCAGGTAGTTCAAAAGCTTCCTCCTTCTGTGGATGATTGGGTTAGTGAGATGTTAGATCTCAGTATATTGGAAAGAACTGCATACAATAGATGAGAAACTCCTCAGAACAATCTGGCAAGATTTCGTTTATCTCTTTGAGCAGTAATGCTTCACCTTCTCCAGTCTTCCATATTAATGTCTCTCACCTTCTCCATTCTCACCTTCCTTTGGGAAAAAAGAACTCTGCTCACAGCTGCCTATCTGTGCATCTTTTTTCTCTCCTCCTCCCCCCTTTTTCTCTTACTTTCTTCTCTTGTTGATAGGCTATGTTGGAGGAGAGGGCTGGATGAGGGTGGCTTGGATGGTTACAAGGGGATTGTTATATATACTATCCTATGTGGAAAAATGTAAAAAAAAAAATCTTAATGGGGGAAAAACAAGTAGTTAGATAGCCAGCATGGTGTAGTGGTTAAGAGCGAGGGAGTCTACACTAGAGAACCAAGTTTGATTCCCCACTCCTCCACATGAGCGGCAAACTCTAATCTGGTGAACCGGGTTGGTTTCCCCACTCCTACACATGAAGCCTGCTGGGTGACCTTGGGCTAGTCACAATTCTCTCTGAACTCTCTCAGCCCTACCTAACTCACAAGGCATCTGTTGTGGGGAGATGAAGGGAATGCAATTGTAAGCTAGTTTGAGTCTCCTTAAAAGGTAGAGAAAACCGGGGTATAAAAACCAACTTTTCTTCTTCTTCTTCTTCTTCAAATGAGTTCAAGAGGGTCTCTCCTCCTTCATTTTATCCTAACAAAAGCCCTGTGAAGTAAAGTCAGACAGAAAGAGAAAGACTGGCCCAATGAACTTCACGGCTGAATGGGGGTTGGAACCAGTTCTCTCCTGCTCTCCATGCTCAAGCAGTATATTTGCAAACAGAGTGTAAAAAAGTCTGTATTTGCAAGTAAAGACTGCAAAACATGTCATGACTCCAGGCCCGTGAACGCACTAGCAACTTACCTCGCAATTTACACGCGTCCAGTACACAAGTATCCAAAACGACTGTAAATTTCTGTACCCACCGCGCCGCCTTTCTCCGCTGCATTTGATAAGCCCGAAGACCGGCACGCTCCCACGCATGCCCAGTCGGTGCCCCAAGCAAGGACGGTGATTGGTCCAGTGTTAGTAAGGGAGGCGGGGGGAGTGTGGGGGTTGGCTGGCAGCAGGAAGTGGATTGAACACACATTGCATGTTCCCACTTTAAGGCACCGGGTGTGGAAGACGTTTTATTTTATTAATTCGCCGTATAAGCGGATGCGCTTAACGCGGAGAAATTGTGCTCTGGAGACGTCCTCGGAATCCTTCGGGTGAGATGAAGTGAGAACATGCAAGGAAAGCCCGCGGAAATTGGAGCTGCAAACGCGCAGTGCGGACACGGCCCAGTACTCTTTCCTCAAAAAATGGAACCCTGTAGCAGAATCTCCTGGAATTTGTTGCTTGGGGGAGTGTGAAGCCACTCCCACAAAAAAGTGGTAAAGGAAGAGACAGGACTGGACAAGGTACAGGATTTACAAGAAGATAAAGCCGACGAAATGTTCTTTTTGTAAAGCCTGCTTGATCAAAGAGACTCAAACAAATTAGTGCGGTGTGAAAGCAAGCAGCATAGCAGCAAGACAAGGCTTGTGTCACAATTGTTCTGTATAATAACCCTGTTCATCCTTGGCATCTAGTGCAAAGCTTTGGAATTGCCCAGTACTATGTAATAGACTATGGGAAGGAAAAAGAATGGTGAACTGTGAGAAACACAAACATGTTATGAGTACAAAACACGCACTCACACAATACTACCTATTAACTGAAACAAGACTGATTACTTGATGTGAAACGTCTACATTAACACCAAAGTATGAGCATGAGTGACTGCTATTTGCCTCCTCTATGTGGTATTATCCCCTGGATCCAAGCTTGGAGTGAGTATCCTAGTCTGGTTGCACTTTTGTTGGCAGAATACACACAGAAGTGGCTGTACAGATTTGTCCTCTTAGGACATTGTCACCTGTACAGTTATAAACAATGTCTCCAAAGTACAGCCAGTTACCACTTAGTTTGCTTTCTGCAAACAAACAAAAAAGCACCTGGGTCCAAAGCAAGAAATCTATCCATTTTGCCACTGGGCATTAGTTTTTAACCTCAAGTCCATTTAACATATTGGAGTAAAATATACCCCATGGATTTATTAAGAAAACGTGGATACAGGGAGCCATTTTTAAGTGCTCTGCAGAGATATATCCCATCATGACACCCTGATGAGCCTTCCTGATAACCTGGAGAATATTTATCTCACCACAGAAAGATACATTTGTGGAGATACATTTGTGGATACAAAAACGCTAGAAATGATTAATTTTAGATGTTTCCCTCAAAAATTATGAAAGTTTGTTAGTTGTGTAATATCCTCCAAACAGTATTTTTGCTTTAAAGCAGGGGTGTCGAACTCATTTGTTACAAGGGCTGTATATGACATAAATGTCACTTGGTTGGGCCAGGCCATTCCTCACCAGCCCAGATTGGGACGGGGGGCGGGCTAGCTCGTGGGCCGTATAAGAGCTCTCAAGGGGCTGGAGCCAGCTTGTGGGCCTTATGTTTGACACCCCAGCTTTAAATCTTAAAACAATTATAGCTTTGTAAAGGAACCATTTACTGGTGTGAGTTCTTCAACATGCAAAAGTAAAGGGGTGGATCTACGCAAAAGAAACATTCTGCCTCAAGTCCAAGTATATTTTCAAGTTCTGGATGTTTTAATGTTGTCAAATACAATGACTTCTGTCACCACACATGTTTTTGTGGGAACTTTTGTACCCCAATACAATGGAATTGGGCCTTGGGGAATTAATATACCCCAGAATACAATAGGAATATGTTTTTTACAGGGCAGTCAGAGAGTTAAAAATGTTATTTCATTTGATTTCTGTGATATTGTTCTAGTAAAAAAAAACACAACTCAGTTCCATAGTGAGATCACAGAGTGTAATGGACCGTGCTCTCATGGAACAAGGCACAACATTACTTCAATTGCCAAAGCGGCCATTTTCTCCAGACCTGGCAACCCGTGTGTGTGTGTGTGTAATGTGCCGTCAAGTCGCAGCCGACTTATGGCGACCCCTTTTGGGGTTTTCATGGCAAGAGGCTAACAGAGGTGGTTTGCCAGTTTTTTCCTCTGTACAGCAACCCTGGTCTTCCTTGGTGGTCTCCCATCCGAATACTAACCAGGGCCGCCCCTGCTTCGCTTCCGAGATCTGACCAACGCAGGCTAGCCTGGGCCATCCAGGTCAGGGCCACTACCGGCTTGTGCGTGTGTAAAGTGCCGTCAAGTCGCAGCCAACTTATGGCGACCCCTTTTGGGGTTTTCATGGCAAGAGACTAACAGAGGTGGTTTGCCAGTGCCTTCCTCTGCACAGCAACCCTGGTCTTCCTTGGTGGTCTCCCATCCAAAGACTAACCAGGGCTGACCCTGCTTAGCTTCTGAGATCTGATGAGATCAGGCTAGACAGAGCCATCCAGGTCAGGGTGGCAACCTCTCTCCTTTCAACTGCAATGTGAGCTGAATCTACTTCAATAAATGTAACTTTTACTTTTGCAATACACATCTTGGGAGATATATTTTACTGCATGCAATATCATGCTTTTATGACTGGGCAAACTCTGCTATATTAACCAAATATCCCGATACCAAAGACTTCCACTTTCCAATGTCATAAGCACACTGGATAGCCTTAAGCAAACCTTGCAGTATTTCTCATGAGCCATAGATTGGGTTGACCTGCCTGTACAAGTACTAATTCACACTTCTGATAAATATTTATAGGATTTGCTTGTCAAAACAAAACAAAAAACACCCTTCTTAGCCAGTTTCAGAACACCAAGCTTGCCATGCTCATAAATTCTCAATTAAAATTTAGACAGCGCCAATCTGGCTTGCAAAGCTTTTCTGAAGGCACAGAGCCTGCTCTCATATAGGTTTATTCAGAAGTAAAGTTACAATAGTTACTCAAATTCAAATACCTTTATTGGCATAACAGTTTGCAAAATATAGAAGGATAAAATTTAAAATAAAATTTATATATAATTCATTCCTTGATGTTATGGTCCTTCTTCAGACTAAGTTCCCATTGGTTGGCTGCTATCATCAGAAATCTTGCCACGAACAATAGTTACTGCTGTCAGAGCACAGGACTTGGCCCTTCTCTACATGTAAATTCTCAGGCAAGTATATGTACTTTCAAATCCTTGCAGTGATGTATGTTCTTTACAATGAACCAGAAGTGAAGAGACACGGCTAGACAGGAATATAGGAGTCATCTTCTACAATACATGGCAGGCCCAGCAGGTGAAACACCTCCCCCAGTTTTCTCCTGTAACTCATTGCTGAAGGCCCTCAGGTGTAGTGGTTAAGAGGGGTGGCTGGAGCGGTGGACTCTAATCTGGAGAACCAGGTTTGAATCCCCATTCCTCCACATGAGAGGCGGAAGCTAATCTGGTGAACTGAATTTGTTTCCCCACTACTACACATGAAGCCAGCTGGGTGACCTTGGGTTAGTGTTAGAGCTCTCTCAGCCCCACCTACCTCACAGGGTGTCCGTTGTGGGGAGGGGAAGGGAAGGTGATTGTAAGCCAGTTTGATTCTTCCATAAGTGGTAGAGAAAGCTGGCATATAAAAACCACCTCTTCTTCATCATCATCAGGAACCTAGATCCTCTGCTAGAAGATGGTGCTTCCCTCTCATAGGTCTTTTATGCATGGGTTGGATTTCCCTGCTTGGACCTGGGTTCATTGCACTTTAAAGTAACCTGGGTTGGGGGAAACTGTATGCATTGGCTTGAATAATCAGGGATGTGTGCTAATTGAACCATGAATACAGAAAAACAGTCTCCCAAGCTCAAATCAAGTCCTACCCCTTTAAATGCTGCTCTATAATTGGCTTACTTTGCATTGCTCCACGTGAGAGGAGATTTCCTTCCCACCAGATCCAACTGCCGCATAAAAAAGCATTTTAAGAACAAAAACCAAAAAACGGAGCAAAAAACATTCAGAGTGGAAGCACGCAGAACATTTCAGCCGTCCTGAACAGACATAAGATCGCAGTACGTCAGCAGAAAAGTTTCAGAGGGAGTCGAAAGCCGCTGAGCTGGTTTCACAAGCAGTTTGGGTAGTGACAGGCTCAACACAGCTTTAGGATGGTTCACATGTTATAAAAGTAATTATTCTTCCTTACAGCTTCCTTACATATGCTATTGAGATTTGTCCTGCATTTACCAATTCACCAGCAATTGCGAGTGGCTCGTTCACTCTTTTGATTGGATTGACCTTGTTATCCAGGCTGTGTAATGTAATGTCATGCATCTGGTAAAAACGCCTCCTCCTGGCCCTTCTTCTGTCTGTAGCTCTGGGCATTAATCTTTCTGCCAGCTGAAGATAGCAGTGCTTCATGCAACTGATGAAGTGGGCTCTGGGGTTCACAAAAAGTTTATGCTGTAATAAATTTACTGGTGTTTGAAGTGCCATAGGGTTGCCAACTCCTGCCTGGGAAATTCCTATAGTTTGGGGGAGCACATGTGGAGGGAGGGATTTCACCTAGAATCTATGGTATACCATAGAGACTTCCAGTTGGGTTGGGCAGCAATTCAGTTGCATGTTAGTGCAGATCCGACAAGCTTTGTTTTAATTCCTAATGGTTTAGCTAGCTGTCCCCCCCCCCCCAACTTTCTGTTCGTCTCATTACTTCTTAATCTTCTTTTGTGTTGATATTTATTTTCAGCTTCGAAAATGCTGATTTTGAGAGGCTTAGTAGCCACTTCCCTCCCACCCTCGGAACATTGAGCCTAGCCTTTCTAACTAGGCTGGCAGGCTGGGGTGTGAGTGTGTGTTGCTTCGGTTTATTTTTAGTAATTTTATTTTACAAGAAGTTATTTTATTTATATATCCTTGGGAGCAGTTTATATATCATTTGTGAGACCTTGAGTATCTGTTGTGGTGTTTTCCGCCCCCCCTCCCCCCCGCCCGCATTTAACTAAACTATCATTAATTTGGTTGTTTCAATTTGAAGCAACAGACATTATCCACCACGCTGAATCTATCTTGTTCTAAAGGTATTTTGGTTACTCCCTTAGCTCAAGATAAGAGTAGTTTTTCTTTTCCTTTCTCACTCTTTATTTTATCTTTATTTATATTTGATCTGGATTGAGCATTAAGGAAGAGTATGGAATGGAACAGGTGGAGCGCAGTTAGCCTTATTAACAAGATTCATCTGCTAAGTAAAACTCAGAAGCATAGTAAAATTACTCAGACATCAGTGCTTATGCAGTCCTAGGATGAATTAGGAATTTGAGAGTTTAACATTATTAGGGTGCATCTGTAATAAATTTTACTCCTTTATTTTAATTTATAGACTGAATTGAAAACGTATAGACAAATGGGAGACTTCCGGTGCTGACGCTGGGCTGATTGCCACGTCCTCCCAGGGGCTCCTGGGGAGAATCCAAGTTTGCGTGTAATTTGGGGTGTTTTACCGCACCCCAATCCAGCTCTTGCAAGTGGGCTGAGAAGCAGGAATTCCCTGCAGCCATATATGCAGTTTGATCTCCTGAATACTCCGAGGAAGCTTTATTAAGTCCCCCGGAGTTTCAGACGTTTGATCCCATGGGCACGAAGGGATTGAAATCGCCAGCGCGCAACTTCGGCTTTAGAATCTACCCTCCAGCACCTTATAAACATCATAAGGACTACATCAAGATTAAAACCTCACCTCCAGACGCCCAAGTGAGTAGATAAGAATCCTTCGCTTTTCACTGGCGTTATCGAATAACAGGGGGTTGAAGAAAACATTCCTGGTAACCGTTTCCCTCCCTTAATTGAACTGGATGATTTTGCTGCATGAGATCCATCAGACAAAGCAGCAGGAGCCTTATCAAACTGATCAACTTAAACTAAAACAACGAGCTTGAATGATTGACGTAAGATCTGCCAATCCGACGCATTCTTAAAGGAAGGGGAGGGAGAAACCTTTGAGAATTTGCTTGGGGTAAAAAAGGTCCTCCAGCCACGTTTTACAACAAAGAGGATTTCTTGACCGGAAGACTCTGTGCTTCATTCAATATTCCTCTCTATTGTTCTACAAGCAAATCAACAGGAAGAAGGTCGTAGGACCGGAAATTCGTCTTACTCGTGTTACACCAAAACCATTCCTGAAGGTAACAACCATAGAGAAGAGACAATAGAAGGTCCGCGATGAGGCAACTCCTGGAATACTTCCTGGTTCTGCCGATCTAGAGCGTCTGGTAAAACTCGTTGGTATTTTCAACTTTAAAAAGTTATTTTAAGCTTAAATACTCACTTCTTCAACTCGAAAAAGATATTAAGCTGGTCAATGAAATATTCTCTATCAACTACATGTAATGGACTCCTGCTAGATGACCATCAATTTTTTAACTAAGTTACATATGTAAATGTCTGGAACCTCTCCCTGATCTGGCTAAATTCATAGCCCTGCCCTTATGAAATTAAAGGAAACTTTACAGAATTTAACCATGGAAAAAAAAGTACAGGACATGCTTGCTAAATATTCTGAGGCGACAATTAAACAAGTAAAACAGATATCAACACAGATGGCTCAACTGATTTCAGTGATGATGTCTCTTGACCAATCATCACAGGTATGTAATCAGAAGTTGGATCTGGTTACAGAAGATATAAAAGTCATGAAAATTCAAATGATGGCCACAAACACAGACATACAAGTAATGGATTCTTCTGTCCAAAAAGTCATGGAAGAATACAAGGATACAAAGAAGAAGACAGAAGTCCAAGAAGGTAACCAGCTGGTGACAAAGACATACAAGAAATGGACTTTTCATCTACAAAAGTCATGGAAGGACGTGTGGATATAAGGAAGAAGAGAGCAGGCCAAGGAACACAGATTGAAGCCATGATGGAAATGAAGCCCAGAAAGAATTATTTTTGGACACACACCCTGTCTGAGGAAATGAGAGAGCATAAGGAAATCCTGTTTTCATACCTGACTGACTTATTTCAGTTGCAGAAGGAAGTATTAGACCATGGTTAAAGGACTGATTTAAATATGATTGCTGGATTGGAAGGCTTTGACAGTGTGGATGGGTGGCATGGCTATTAACGATGTAGTGGAATTAAGATTTAGACATCATTTTGGGATTATGTAAACAAGTCCTCCTTATATAGACTATCAATTGATATAAAAGTATACTGGAATATGTGATTATTACTTTAAGGAAAATGTTGGAATGTACTAAGGATATTGGTTTTTTCTCCTTTTTTTATAAGGGGTGGACTTGTGATATGGATCTGGGATATGATTTACACTGAAATAAGATCGATTAAACAGCAAATATCCCTAAAATATTGGAGAGGATGTTGTTTAATATGATTAAATTTATGTTATACTGGCTGCAATCTTATGCAGCCAAATGGAAAGGGACAAAGGTTTCAGAATAAAGGGATTAAATCATTTAAATGTTAGAACTGGTGGAGTTGGAGAAACTAGGGAAAAGGGGAGAATTGAAGGAATCATTGTGATAATGTATAAGATCTGGGAAAAATGGAAGGTTACTTTTTACTCTGATCCAGAATGTAAAATTTTATATAACATGAAACTTTAGAATGAGATTAATACTAGGATCAGAATATCTTAACGAAGGATAATAACACTTCATTAAGAGGTAGATGGAGGTGATGGGGAAGTCGATTTATTTTTTATGTTTAATGGTAATCAAGACAACAATTAATGTAATTGTGATTGTGATATTATTTTTACATTGTTGTTAAAATTATGAAGAATTTATAGTTTTAAAAAACCAATAAAAATTTATTAAAAAAAGAAAAGAAAGAAAACGTATAGACAAATGGGAAAGAAACGGGGCTATCCTTTTAAAGATGCTCATACCCCTTGCACTAAACAAAGCAAAATGGAAGACTTTTTCACAGAGGGAGCCCCACATCCTAACAAGCAGATAAACAGTTATCATTGCCTAGCTGAGGAGTCATGACTGTCTCTAATCTCAGTCTTTACGACCCTCACAATTAGATGAGGTTTTGAGGGAATCATCTAACTTCAGTGTCTTTTTCCTATCTTGTCACTGGCGAATAAGAGATCAGAGCCAAATAGAGCAGAATTTTGAATGACCTTGCTAAGCAAACACTATTAATTGGCCAGAAACTTGATAAGATTTATGAAAAACTTGAATTGATATCTCAATGTTGCCAGAGGGAGCCGAGAGTTAGCAGAAATGTTCAAACAAACAGAAAACCATCTTTTGGAAATTGCTTGTCAAATATAATGAAACGAAGAGTAATTAGGAGTCATCCCTGTGATTCAGCTCACCTCTCAGGCCCACACAAAGAGTTTTTTCAGGTAGTGTAGGATGTTCATCCCTACCAGGGTCAATACAGAAATTGGCTTCTGAAATGGCATGCTAAGCAGCATCTAGCTTTTTAAAAAATATATCAAATATTGATTTTAAAACAGAAAAAATTATCTGGGCACCACTATATCACGATCATCTTTTACTCACTTTCCCCCCTCCAAGATTACCAAATTCTATTCTGACTAAAAGTAATTTTCTTTGAACATATGTGATAATTCCCATGAAGTATCTTCGTGATCTAGGGTTGCCAACCTCCAGGTACCGGGTGGAAATCTCCTGCTATTACAACTGATTTCCAGCTGATAGAAATCAGTTCACCTGGAGAGAATGGCCGCTCTGGCAATTGGACTCTATGGCATTGGAGTCCCTCCCCTCCCCAAACCCTGCCCTCCTCAGGCTCCACCCCTAAAACCTCCCGCTGGTGGTGAAGAGAGACCTGGAAACCCTATCGTGATCCAGTAATTAAACCGTTGATATCATCAAAAAATCATACCTCTGAAAAGAGGGCCTGTAAAAATTATGTGGGCAAGTTTAGTAATAACACCGAATCATGCAAGGGTTCATTGAAAGGGAGGAAAAGAAGGGAAAGTTATCTGTTAAAAACCAAAAAGAAACTAAAGAAATGACAGGAACAAATTTGACCGCAGACCCTCCTAACACTCTTGCTTATAGATTTCTGGATTTAGAGGCTATTTCAGCTTTAGACTCAAGATAATTAAATTTGTTTTCATCCTTTTCCAACCTGGACCTACAAGAACAAGGCAACATGATAAAACATTTTCAATTTCTGCAACAGAAACTGGAAGAACTGCATCAAGTCACCTTTGAAGAACATCATAAATCAGAAATGCAAATTCCTGTAGAAATCTACTTCACTCCAATTGCCCATGTAACCTCTCAATTTGATGTTCTCAGTAAGCCTGATGTTGTGAAATGGAACGTGGTGATAATGACCCAGTGCCTCTCGAACCTGAGATTGTCGTTAGAAAACCTAATGGTTGCATTGTACAAAATGTAGATGTGATCTTGCCAGCAACACAAGATTGTCACCCACTTCTGTTAAAATCCTTTCATGGAATATGGTGGGTTGGGCTTCCAGGACTGGGTCATCAGATGTGGTTGAGTTTCTAAATCAATTTTCAATAATATTACTACAAGAGACCTGGGTATTAGAGGATGTGTCTCTTCCAGGGTATACATCCTTCACGGGGAAAGCATCAAGAGGGGGAAAAGGAGGTTGCCCTAAATGTCTGGTCTCAAATACTCTACAATATGACAGAGTAGAGCTCCTTGAATCTTCTCCTTCCATGCTATCTGTTTACCTGGAGTTTAAAGTATGTTCCCTTATTCTGGTGACAGTTTATATTCACCCTATTTTAAGTAAAACACTCTAAAACCTTTGACAATACTCTAAAACCAGGTTTGGTCCCAGCTAGAGGACTTATTAGATAGATTGACCAACCTCTACCCTAGGAAAAAAATTCTGATGGCAGGTGACTTTAATGCCCATATTGGGAAGAAGGATGAAATATGACTGGCCTGAGTGGGACTCACTGAAAGTGAAGCAAAAGATTTGGGTTATTTCTACTTTTATGAAAGATGCTCCAAGGATGATAAAATTAATCCTGTTGGTTTGAAAATCCTGGACTTTGTTCTTAAGACAAACATGATAGTTTTAAATGAATGAGTGGGCATCAATGAAATAGGAGAGTATACCTTCTTCTCGAATAGAGGTGCAAGTCGGATATACTATTTTTTAGTCTTTCCAAATTTAATTCCATGCAATATGAAATTGCAAGTTGAAGTTTTCCATGGAAGTGATCATTTACCTCTTTCAGTAACAATTGAAGAAAATTTTGGTGTCCTGCCAATGGCTCATGAGGTCTCCCTCTTTCAAGAGGGAAATTTACTGAAGCCAGATCATTGGTCTACCCATGTGGAAGCTAGAGTTGCCACTCTTTTTGAAACTCCCAATGCCCAGGTACTAGTTAATGAACTGGAAAACAGGCAGAATATAAAAAGTGCCCCTGTAATTTTTGTCAAATTATTAGAACTTTTAATGCCAGCCTTTACCTGCACATCATCAAGAACCAAGGATTTCTATAGCTCATGGTTCAATAAGGAATGCAGGACCATGAAAAAAATTATACAAATCAAACATCAAAGATTTAGGAATTACCGTAACTCTATCTCTTTGGGATCTTCTCCAATCAAAAGGGAAATATAAATCTATGATCCGTGGGAAGAAATTGTGAAGCAATTTATAATGAATGGAACTCTTTAATAAATGCCTCAAGGAATAGTAATTCCAAACAATTTTGGGCATTAATCTCTTCCAATGTACTGGCAAATTAATCATCTTCTGTATTCCTCCAACGATGTGGGAGTAATATTTCTTGGCATTATATGCCTCCAGCGGTCCAGCAGACTTTACTCAGGAACAACCTAAGAATTTACCATACTGAACAGAAATAACAAGAGAAGTTAGGAAAGCCATTAGGGGGATGAAAACAGGTCAGGTAGAGCACCCGGGCCGGATCTAGTTCCACTAGAATTTTCCCTGGTTAATCTTGACTGGTGGAGTGATATATTAGCACCCATCTTTACTGCTGTTAACCAGACAGGTCAAATCCCTAATATATGGCAAAAGGCAATAATTGTTCCTATCCATAAGAAAGAGGACAAAAATGATCCAAGAAATTATCGGCCTAATAGTCTACTATCCGTACTGGGGGAAATTTATGCTTCTGTCCTGTTGCATTGCTTACTCGATTGGATCTCCCTAGAGAACATTATTGGTCCAGAGCAGGCAGGCTTCATTAAAGGACAATCAACTATCAATCAATGCATGTTGCTATATCACCCAGCTAAGAAATATATGGCTGTTACAAAAGGGTGTCTATTATGGGTTTTGTTGATCTGTAAACAGCCTTCGGTTCAGTTCCTAGGAAGCATTTATGGGGAAAATTATGGAGGACCACAATCAACTGGAGACTCTTGTAGCTAATACAAAAAGTTTGTGAATATTCAGCTGCCCAGGTTCATTGTAGCTCTGAAGGGCTTCTGTCCTGAATGCCAGTAGACCTGAGGGCCAGTAGTGGGTAGTCAGATATCAGTCTGAGGGTCAATACCGGGCTGTTCTAGATCTGGATCCAAAGTGTGATTATCAAAAGCAAAGTCCAAATGCCAAGTCAAAGTCCATTCCAATGTTAAGGCTACAAGAGTCTCAGGAATGATCAGAGGACCAAGAGAACATAGGGTAGTGGTAACAAGTTGTTCCCACATCAGCCTGGATGCAAGCATCTGCTTAAATAAGCCTAAGCACTCAGCACTCTCTGCTGGAGGGAGCTCATTATTCTCTTTGCTGTCAGCTGTCAGTGCTCTTCCTGGTGCTTGTAACCTAGCACTCCTTCTACGCTCGAGTAGGATTGTTCTGCACCTTCAATGCCGCCCCTCCAGTGGCTGTGGAGGGCTGCTGTTGGACACAGGTGAGTCCCCTGCCCTGGGTATAGGCATGTCATAGCCCCAAGCTCCGTCACGTCCGAGGAAGAATCAGAACAATTAGCAGTCTCTCTGGAGACTGCAGTAGCCGAACCTCTTGAAGCAGCAGATGATGAGAAAGAGCCGATGGAAACAACAAAGCCGACAGAGGGGTTGCAGGTCCCCTCGGAAGAATGTTCTCCGGGAGAACAAAGACGGAGGAAGATTAGGCAGCTAATGAGTGACCGACGCAGGTCAGCACGCCTCCAAGCGAGGCGGCGAGAGTTAACAGCTGCAGAAGAGGACAGTGATTAATTGCCACACCCGCCTTGTTCTGGAAACTGGCCTGATTTATGGAACAGGAAGACAGATGTGGTTTGTGGAAGCAACTTACTGATCTCTGGCATCAGACACTCCACTTCGGATTGCCCTGCCTGCTTTTGACTTCGGCCTGGACTTAGAACTACGGACTGCCTTGCTAGTGACCTTGAACACGGACTGCCTACTCAATGACGCTATTGCCTCGCTCCTGATAAGTACTCCCCCGGCTTGACTTCTGGACTGGACTTGACTTGTGCTTTCCCCGCTATCTCTTCCACCCGGTGCAGCCAGCAGGCTGCAAAAGCAGCAGCAGCTTCAGTTTCCTCCCCCTCAGCGACCTGCCACACGCTTCCTCAGCTCTCCCTGCACCGTGCTGCAGCCACAGCCCTGCCTGCCCGCCCGGCCAGTACAGGGCACAGGGGACGTGGCCAACTATGGAATTCACCCACGATTCTTCTCACCTGTTCATGCCCAACTATGGGATTTACCCACGATTCTTCCCACAAACTGCCCCTGCGTCACCTGTCATGTCTGCCAATGAGTTCCTCCAAGAGCTGCAGGCACTCCACCAGGTTCTCCGAAAACAGTTGGAGCAAGCCAAGGGAGAATACAAGGAGCTTGCTGACCAGAAGCGTAGGGTGGGTGAAGATTTAAAGGTTGGTGATCAAGTCTGGCTGTCTACCCATCATCTCCAAAGCCAACGACCCTCATGGAAGCTGGATGCCCAATTCATCGGTCCTTTCCAGGTCACGGAGCAAGTCAACCCTGTGGGGTACCGCCTGCGCTTGCCCCCTACAATGTGTATTTATCCAGTCTTCCACCAGTCTCTGTTGATCCCAGCTTCTCCCCTGCACCCATTACATACTTCTGCACCAGCTCCAACTCCAGTCATTATCGAGGGACAGGAGGAATATGAGGTGGTGGACATCCTGGATTACCACTGCTCGTGAGGACTCCTGCAATACCTAGTGGACTGGAAGGGGTATGGACCTGAAGAGAGTTCCTGGGAACCCAATGAGCACCTCCATACACCAAACCTCTTGAATCGTTTTCACCTCACCTGCCCCCAGAAACCAGGTCCCGGTCTATCCGGTGTGTGGGGGGGAGCCCTGAGGGAGGGGAATACTGACATGGGGCAGCCTGCTGAGGCTTCCTCAGATGGAGAGGACCTTGAAGCAGCAGGCAGTGGAAGAGAGGAACAGCAGCAAGCTGAGCAGACACAGACGGATGGAAGCTAAAATAAGCCTTAAGCACCCAGCACTTTCTGCTGGAGGGAGCTCATATTCTCTTTGCTATCAGCTGGCAGAGCTCTTCATAGTGCTTGTAATCTAGCACTCCTTCTATGCTCAAGTAGGAATGTTCTGCACCTTCGGCACCGCTGCTCCAGTGGTTGTGGAGGACTGCTGTTGAACACAGGTGAGTCCCCTGCCCTGGGTGGTTGTAGGCACAGGGAACATTCATTCAGCTGTGCCTGTTCAGCTTGTTGCTGTTCCTCCCTTCCACTGCCAGCTGCTTCAAGGTCCTATTCATCTGAGGAAGCTTCAGCTATTTTTTTCATAAAATTACTGGTGCTTCTAACTGTATTGCTGGGGTATCACTGCGTGCCAAACTTGGCCTTAGCTCCCTTAAAGCTCAGATTTGGGCTGCAACTTTTAGATTCTGGGTCAAGATTTATTTCTCCATGGAGTCATACTTACATCTACTTCAAGCTGATTCTTATCAGACCTCGTTGAGTAAACTGGTTGAATGTTGTATCCAGTCTTTAGGAATCTCTCTTTCTGACCTAAAGGATCACGGGTCATCAGCAGCTCTTTCTTCAATCCTGAGCTGCTTGCAAAAACTGGATTTTAGAAGTACATAGAGTTTAAGAGCACAGAGTATGTTCACCTGTATACCTAGGTCTAAACTTGTCGCAGTCCCTCCCAATATATTTTGATTTTGTGAAAATCCCATGACACAGACGATTATTTATGTTGGCTAGACTGAATGTCATTCCATCAGGGGAGATAATGGATCACTGTAATAGGTACCGTATTGTGAGAGAGTATGTCAGTGTGGTTCTGGCCAAACAGACACTCTTCAGCATTCCTTGTTTAGCTGCGACCTGCTCAATGAGAGACAGATGGATAAAACCTTTTATCTGGTAATCTGTCTGCGAATTGGAAAATTTGAGGGTTCTTTTAGCAAGGGTGGGTTTTAATACTACACTGGCAGTTGCCAAGTTTTCCCTCAGTCAATTAAGATTGAAAAAATATTATTTTTCTTATTGGTTATCTAGATATCTGGTTCTTCTTTCTTAATTTTGATCTTAGTGTGACACTGTTCAGGCCCGAATTGGCCACGTGATCAGTATCATTAAGAAAAGTAAGGTATACCAAGGAGACTGCCCTCTGATGCTTCCATTTGCTCCAGGGGAACTGCTCTCTATGGTCTGAAAATCAATTCTAATTGTGGGAGAACTTCAGATCCCACCTAAAGGTTTGTGACTGTACATAGGACTTTTATTCATAAACAACTTTTTATTTTTGAAATATCAGGTAACTCCACCAAGGGCACATCTAATATGGGTTATTAGCCATGACGGATAAATGGAACAACTATGATGAGAGGCACAATACCCAAGAGAAGGGACTTTGAGAAGGCAGGTATTGATTAGAGAAGGAAGCCTGCTAGGTCATTGTAGGCAGGCCACTGTCAGCCTCGGATAGGGTTGTCAACCTCGAGTTAGCACCTGGAGAGCTCCTGGCATTACAACTGATCTCCAGGCAACAGAGATCAGTTTCCCTTGAGGAAATAGCTGCTTTCCCCCCTCCTAATACCACAACCTCCCTAGACTCCACCCTCAAATCTCCATGAATCACCAGGGAGTTGGCAACCCCAGTCTAGACCTAGGAGGCAGCTATGTGTAATTTTTTCCACTCTCCCAGCCTGAGGAATGGAAAAACAGTAGTGGTAGCTGCTTCAAGGACTTCTCCTTCCAAGGCTCTACCTCCCACTCAAAGAGCAGTGAAAGTTGCATGCAAGGAAGAGGTTTCTAAGTGACTGCTTTTACTTTGACTTCCTTGAAGAAAATCCCACTGCTACCTCTTCTCTACCTAGAGCTGTCCAGACTGCTTACTGAAGCACAAAGGGGCATCCATTCATCACCCCAGGCAATCACTCATCTTCCCAGGGCTTCTTTCCCATCTCTTCTAGGCTTCTGTTATTAACCGGCAGAGCAATGAGAAAATGATGATAAGCTAAGAAACTTGTAAAAGAAAATATGGGCAGCACAACAGCGGCAACCTGTTGGGAGAGGCAGTGGCTCCGTGGGAGAGCATCTGCTTTGCACACAGAAGGTTAGAAGGATCAGGTAGAAGGTGATGTGAAAGCCCAACAGGAGACCCTGGAGCACCTCTGCTTGTCTGAGTAGTCAGTACTGACTTTGATGGACCAAGGGTCTGATTCAGTACAAGGCAGCTTCATTTATTCACAACAGTGGCAGCCTGTTCCTGCCATAGCTTGGTGGACAAGGGCTTGTTGGCAACTGCAACAGTTGTACAGTAACCTAGCAATCCTTCAGCTGAGGTCTGGATTGTCTTTGGGGACACTTTGTAATTTATGGAGCTCATGTTGATCTTATCCCTTTCGAGCTTTGTAAGAGGTAGGCTGTGTTTTCTCCCCCAGCTCCAATCACTTTTGTTTTTCAGTTACAAAGGCTTAGAACTACAATGAAAATCACTGAGATACAGAGAATAATCTAGCCAACCAATGTTTACTGTAGCACTGTGAGGCAGGTTATCTGATCTAGATGCCAATTATAAATACAGAAACATAGCCTGCTGTGTACGGGCTGTCAACATTTTTCTTTTTGTGTATTTGTTCGTAGTCTGAAACAACCAATCTGCCATGCACTTAGCAAACTGAATTTAAAAATAGGCTCCTGGCAGATCCAAGTCTTCCCTTTAAATAATTTCTAATCTTGTTGGTTTGAATCACAACATCCTAGGCTATAAATGGGTCTCTACTAACAGTCCAGGGCTATGAGGCTTAGACATAAGATATCCAAAAGCTACATATGTGGACACTATGGCCTAGTTCTCAGAAACCAAAGATGAGGTTAATCGAACTGGACCACTTCAGACTGCAGATGAGGACCTCACCTGAGCAAACATCCCTTCATACCAAAATTTTAAAAAAGATCTCTGCACTTCTCCCTGACATCTGCTTTTCTGTATGTAGAAATATTTTTCCATGAGCCACATTTCATTATGTGACGTGATACAGTCCAGACATGGGCTCCCTGTGATCATCCCCTCACCTTTTATTTGAAAGAACCGTGTCTCTCACATTTGGAGCAGCTTTATGAAGTCTGCTACACTAGAACTAGCACACCAAAAAACTTTGATTTTTCTACACATTTCAGGGGTACACCATAGATTAAAATGAGCTGAAAGACAAGCAATCCATTTTCTTTCCTCACCTTCCTCAGCAGCACCTTGAGAGGTTTCCCTCTGCCAGCACTCCATTCCCACCTTAACAAGTGTTTTCCAGCCAGGGAAAGGGCAAACAGGAAGAAAGCAAGAACCACTGATCTGGCTAAGCCTTGCCTATGCCCTTGGGTCTTAAACACGGGATGTAAGACCTTTTACCATCAATGTATTGGGGTACTCTGCAGTCCAGAACATGTGTAAGTGCAATGTGGATGCACTTGCTCCAAGAATTGTTTATCCACAATATTGTCTTGGTGGAAACATGCAACGGTAGAATTTAGAATTCATCCTTCAGCCAGTAACAAACCGCACAGACAGAAATAATTGCTGAAGTAATCTGAAAATTTCTGGATGAGTTTTGTATAGCACATGTGAGAAGGGTGATCTATTCAGTTTTCTAATAACTTTGGGCCAAAGAACCCACTAATGCCTGGGAAGGGATGTTGAGCCACTTCCACACCTGGGCTGGGATCATATGCAGAGACTGTTGGTGCAAACATCTGTCTCAGAGTATTAAAGGTTGTCCCAGTTTCTATGGCATTTTCAGATCTCTATGATCATTAAAACTGGGACAGCGGCACACACACAAATGCTGTCTCTGTGGAAGCCTGGCTCAGCCTAGAACCTAACAGTGATGCTGTGAGTTCTGAACCAATCATAAGGATGATTATAAAACAGTCCTTTAACACCCTCTGGCCCCTACACTTTCAGTTTACACGAGACCATAGATCTAAAGGCAGTTTTTCACAAGGGTGTTTACAGAGAGACCATTTTAACAGCCTCTGTGTAGTGAAGGCTCCCTACAGACAGCTATTGTACCTTTGGGCTGAAGGCTTAGATCAGTCCCCTATGGTGTGGTTTATCTCCATGGGATCACCGATCATTCTAGGCAGAAGCTCATGGTGGCCCTGGGCCAAGCCACATGGAAGGCCTGACCTATGTGGAAAGTGAATACACACAAATTGCTCACTGTTACTTAATTAGGTCCTAAAGACATTTTGAATACAAAACGTTGCCTTACATTTTGCTAATGAAACACCAGCAAAGTCCCTGGAGTCCTAATAAGATCTCTAGTTTGCATACTTAAGAAAAACAAATGCTCCCCTGGAGCACACTGATGACAACATTTCTACTTTTGCAGGAACAGAAAAGCAAAGTTTGCACACCTATTATCCTACTTCATAAACAGCTAGAATTGTCTGGCCCTGTCTGGTTATGGTCTCTGTACCTGAAAGGTGTCATTGAAGGTCCAGGGTGTATTGACATAAATAAGAAAGCTTAATTTTACACATGCAGGGCACAGAAAACACATAAAATCCAAATCCTAAATTTCCCCATCCTCCTTATCAATTTCAGCAGCCAAGGTCACGGCTGCAGCATCAGAGCAACCAAGCCAACAGCATCTGGAAGGCGGTGACATCAGAAGGTCAAAGTTCTAACAGTGGATTGGACAGAGGCAGCGGACCCTTTCCTCCGCCATGGATGGAACATATCTTGTTTATCCATTAACTTGACTCACCACCCTAAAGGAGGCATGTAGGATTGGAACATACGTTTACGAGTAGCTTACCTCAGAAGGACTCCAACCTTTTTATAAATCTATATATTAATATTCTAGGGCTACATGGAACTCCTCCTGAAAAGAAAGAAAGATGACACACCAAGGCAGAGCAGAGCGGCAGGTCTATCTTTAAGGGACTGGCTAGATAGAAGTCAGAAAAGACTGAGACCTTGGTCTGCTTGAGCGCAACTATTGGTCTGCTTGAGCGCAGCTGTTGTTTTACATATTTAATTCTTGTTCTATATATTATGTCTTATGAAAAAAAGAACAAATTGGAGGTTTGTTATTTCCATAGATGTAAGTGTCACTGGAAAAGACCGCCATGATAGGAAAAGTTGAGGGCAGCAGGAAAAGAGGAAGACCCAACAAGAGATGGATTGACTCAATAAAGGAAGCCACAGCCTTCAGTTTGCAAGATCTGAGCAAGGCTGTCAAAGATAGGACATTTTGGAGGACTTTCATTCATAGGGTTGCCATGAGTCGGAAGCGACTTGATGGCACTTAACACACACACACACAAGTGTCACAAGGTGGGACCACATTGTCAAAGACATGAACTCTCTCAGTTCTTAACTGAACATTACCAGGTGCACTAATTCCATATAATCAGAACATATCTCTCCCAAACAGACTGCTGACTCTGGTTTTAGATTGAGTGATTAGCGTACTCAAAATCCTATGCAACCTTGTATTTTAAAATGGCTGGCGGGGGTGGTGGTGGTTTCAAACAGATTCTTGTACATCCACTTTGTTGGAGCCTCTTTCCTCACTTAACAAAATCAAGTGGTTCAGCTTTTCCTGGATTGTAACACTTCAAAGGCTGCATGTGTAAATGCTCCAAACACAAAAGAGCCTATGCCTGGAGAAAACAGGCACATCAAAGGGCATAGAGGTTATAGCGTGGGACTAAAATCTGGATTAGATTAGAATCTTTGCTCTGCCATGGAAGCTTGCTGGGTGACCTTGAACAAGGCAATCCCTCTCCCAGCCTAACTAACCTCACAGGGCTGTTGTGAGGATAACAGGAGAGGGGACAGTGATGTTATAGGTTTTGGGTCCCCATCAGGGAGAAAAGCGGGGTATAAATACCTAAATAAAGGAAGGATTAAACAAAATGCCTCCCAGACATGCTAATTCTCTCTGTGCAAGGATTGCTCCTGTGTGCGACTGTACGTGCACACATTCCCATATGAACACCCAACTGACCACATGAAAAGCTTTACCTCTTGATTGTGCAGAATGTGACATCTGGCCCTTAACTGCACACCTGTAGTGTGGGAAGATGTTATCTGGATTCATTCTGAAAAAGAAGAAGAGTTGGTTTTTATATGCCAACTTTCTCTACCACTTAAGGGAGAATCAAACTGGCTTACAATCACCTTCCCCTCTCCTCCCCTCCTCACAACAGATACCCTGTGAAGTAGGTGGGGCTGAGAGAGCTCTAAGAGCTGTGACTAGCCCAAGGTCACCCAGCTGGCTTCATGTGTAGGAGTGGGGAAACAAATCCAGTTCATCAGATTAGCCTCTGCTGCTTATGTGGAGGAGTGGGGAATCAAACCCAGTCTCCAGATCAGAGTCCACCACTCCTAACCACCACTCTTAACCACACCATGCTGGCTCTCAAAAAGTTGATTAAAAATTGCTGTGCACTAAAGGAACCTGAACCTGTAACAGTCAACCTTCAGAGCTACTTAGAGATTATTATCTTGAAAGGAATCTGCCAGCTTTACAGAAGATGGAGCACAAAGAAAGAGAAATGCCACCTTTTACTATGAGAACCAGTCACATCTCTAGAGTATGTTGTCAGAGGTTGCCAAATTGAAGCAGAACAGGAGGGCTAAAGGAATCATTTATTGGGGAACAAGATCCAACAACAATTGTTTAAAATATGCCAAAGCTAGGGAGAAAAGTACATGCATAGACATGAATGCTGCCCTCAGAGAACCCAGACTGCCAGGCTTTGCATGGATTCAGGGAGCATTGTTAAACGTTTGCCTGACAGCTCTTAAAACTATACAGAGTAACCACCTTTTGCAGTATAGCAGAATAAGGATCACTCAGTAATGCTGATCCCATTGAGAATTTGCATATCAAGCAAGATGGGAAAGTACTGAAAGGGAAGGCTTCAACATTGTTGGATGCCTATTTATAATCTGATGGGTTTTTTAGATCTTTTAGCGCTAATAGCTCCATTGAAATGGATGTGAAAGTCCACAAATGCAGCTCGGTATGTTTAAAACAAAACAAAAACACAACATATCAGATTCCAAACTGAAAGGGAAAAGAAATGTGGGATATGAGAAGTGGGGGGGAAAGACAGCACAGAGAAGAAAAGGCACAGAAATAGAAGGACGGAGGGGGAGAAGCATATACAAAGCAAAATAATTTCTACTTAGCATATGTCATGTTTAATGTAGGAATGGGGCTGAAGAAAAGACTTTGAAACGGCCGTCCCCCATCATCTCCCAAAAAGTGTTGCTTTTGGGATCTGTGTACCAGCTATTGGACTTTTTGAAGAAATATTTAGAAATATATACCTAGAAGATTATATTGTCTTGTTGCATAGACTGTGCATCAAACTTGTATTGTACATTTTGTATATATTTCCACCAATTTTTATTTATGTATTCCACTGTGTTTTTTGACTGTCATACATGTTTAAGCACTAATAAGAATTTTGCTACTTTTGTACATATAGTCTCCGGTGCTTTTTTTCCTAACCAATTTGGTATCAGCACGGAGGTGCCCTATTGTTTTGATTTGTAACTTACTGGATGTTGGCAACCCTACCTTCTACCCATGTCCCACTAATTCTGTGATATCATCACCAACAGAGTTTTAAAAAGAAACAATTTCTAGGACAAACTCAGGTCTATTAGTGCCCGCACAACTCAGGCACTACACAAAGCTTTGCAATAAGCCCACATCTTAATTGGGCATCCTACAGGCAACGCTTTCAGGGCGGGATCTCATTCTCCCGGGGCTACACATTCAATTGCTCATTGCTTAAGAGAGCCCTTTCCACCTAAGGTCTGGCAAAGATCCTTTGTATCTTGTTGGAGGGGTGGCTCTCCATTTTAACAACAAGGATAAAGGATCTATGCCTACCTATAGGCTTTCTCTTGGTCTGAAATATTGTAGGCCTGCTTTAATGTCATAAATTGTACCAAGTGGAAAGAAAAAGGTGGCAATATAGGGCAAATGGTATGTGTGTCCTCCCCTCCAAAGCAGGTTTATATTCTCTTTTGAAGGAAGAGTACATTCTTAAGTCTAGGTCGACTGCTTTTAGCCTAGTGAATCACTGTCAATAGAGCTGACCTCTCTTAAAAATGTTAGTGTTTCTCTTCCGCCCCCACTGAGCACATCTTGCTAGCATATGGCTCTTTCTCTGGCAGCCACAGTCAGCTGCTCAGACGGGCACTGGAAGGCAATGTGGACATCTCTGTTGCATTTCAATGTAAAATGCTGTTGGACAGCGAGGGGGGGGGTTGCTATTCCTGGAGCTGTCTCCAAGCAGAGCAAGGGTTCCCTGTCTCTTTCATGGGAGCCTTGGAGTGGGGAGGTGGGCACTTGCTTGCTTTGCGTGAAGCTGAGCTGTTTTGACAGGCTACGGCTGCAGAGGGTCTTGGGTCCTTACAGAAGAGGGAAAAGGCTAAGTGTAAACTGGTGAAATGAGCTGACAGTGTTATCGGTGGTGGCCCCCATTTGCACTGACACTGTTTTAATCTGCACTGCCCTTTGAGTGCTTGCTTTACAGTTTACACTAACGTGTTTTAGCCTCCAGCTCCTGCCAAGCCAGTCAAATGGACTAACAGCATAAACTATCAATGTTTCTTTGCATTCCGGAAACAGTGAAAGCATTTGGCATTATTTGCTCGACTTGTTTATTTAATCATTAGAGGCTTGGATGTAACCCCCCCCCCCAAAAAAAAACACCCTCCATGGAACATGGCCCAGTTTGCTCTGAACATAACACTAGGTTTCTTTGTATTCCTGCAAAAAGAAACAGGGAAATAAAAAAGCTATGTCCCATCAAAGATTGCATGAGTTTGCTTCTAGCAAAGGCCAGGCTGGAGAAGTTTGTAAAGCTTGATGGCAGCCTATTTGGCTAAGAAATGTTCTTGTTTGCACAACTGATTTCTTCAGCCCAGTTAATGTTAATGGATTTTACAACACAGTGTAATGTACAACACAGTGAAAGATGAGCAAATAGCAGGAAAAGGAGACGGCCTGTTTTCCCATAGACATTTTGGAAAGTAGATTGGTACCATCCAGGACTGAGGAATCAGTCTGAGCGCAGTAAGAAGAGTCTGGATTTTCTTCACATAATTCATTCCAGGCAGAATGAGTTTCCAATGGAAAATTTGGTTTCCTGGTAAGCCCAGTGTTTTAACAAATAGCATCCAGCTGTGGTGGTTTTTGATACATTTGAAAAAGTGCATAGATTGCCTAAGAAGATCTCTGTCCACATGCCACATTATTTCTCGTCTATTATTTCCCATCCAGTGACTTCCAAGGCCTACAAAATCTATATCTTGAATTCAGAATAAAGTTTAAGAGATGTGTAAATATACGGTGGTCGTTTATGCATGGGAATTTTTACTTGAAGTTCATTGCTCGCTGGACCCACCCTTTCCTGTTGGGAGTCTATGTGCCAGCAGTCTCCATGCTCAAATCAGGAAGTATCTGAATCCCCACCCCTTGAAATGCTGCTTTGTAATTGGCTGTAGTGAGAGAAATGCCCCACCCCTGAAACCCAATTGCTGCATAAAAAAGCATTTTAAGAGCATTTTAAGAACATAAACAAAAAACGGAATTATTTGAAAGGAACGGGGGTGGGGGGGAACCAAAGCCTCATTTTTAAAAGCCTTCTGTTCAGAAAGAACTCAGAGGAAGCAGGAAGTATTTGAATCCCCGCCCCTTAACATGCTGCTTTGTAATTGGCTGTCTGTTTGCTGTGAAATAAATCAAACTTCTGTGTCCTGCGCTTTGCCTCATGCATGGGGATTTCAAGTGGGCTGAGCTTGAAATGCCTGTTTGTCTTATAGTCCAATGATAGACAACCAGGAGAAGGTTAAGCAACAGTTCTTTATTTAGCTAAACACAGACCTGGGGTGAAATAACCACAGATAAAAACCAGAGAACAAAGCATAGGATTGAGTCTTTATACCACAGGATCGGGGGATGGCATTTGCCTTACATGGTAGTATTTCGTATAATAAAGAACCAATAAACATTAGTAGCATCTTCTAATAAATTAACATACCCCATGAGAATGGCCCAAGGGCGTAGCATAGGATAATGTCTTGTTTTTCTCATTAGGAAATGAAACTTTACTTTCTTGCAGGTGCATTAACTCAGACCTGAAATTTTCAAGGTCGTACCGACCTCTAAGCAGTGCACTCTGCTGGCAATTCATAATAGGGATTGCCAGCTTATTCAAACTCTCTATGTGAGTGTACATGTGTGTATGTATATAATATAATTACTACATGCCTTTATATAATCAGGCATTACAAGCTCAGGGGACAGAGAAGAATTGGGTTAATAGAGGGATGTGAAGTCCTGGGATTTGTGAGGGCCGGCAGCGAGGTAATCTCTAATGGAGGGAAAACTCATGCATAACTCCAAGGAACAACCGAGACAGACTGGGGGTGAATGTGAGTGACAGTACCCATGCATAAATGACCCTTATGTTACTCTCACATTCTCTCCAGATCTGCCATGAGGACTTTTGATCAGATGTGCCTTACATGTACTGAATACTGTTCCTAGATGCACGGAAGCCCAGTTAGGATCAAGTCAGCACATGAAGAGAAAGGGTCTTCCGCTATTTCCCCATTCATTTTCCTGATCTGAAACAGCCCTAGGGAGCCATCATTTGCTCTATTGGGGAAACATATATGTAGCTTTCTGTATGTAATTTTTCCGGTGGGGTGAATAGTGCCTCCTGGGGCCATTTCAGGCTGGGAAAGTGGCATGGGAGGAAGGCTGAAGCTCCTTTTCCCTAGGTGCTATGATCTTGATCTGAATGGGGTCCCATCATGTACCTGGAAACTGAGGGGGTTACCGCATTATCTATTCCCAGCGATGTATTAAGAGTTTGAAAACGTTATAAAAAACATCGCTTTAAAAGGGTTTTTGGATACCACGGCTAAAAAATGGTTGGAAGACATCTTCACAGCTAAAGGGGCCAAACAAAGTGCAAACAGTATTTTTTATAATGTTTTCAAACTCTTAATACACCCCTGGGAGTACATAATGCGGTAACCCCCTGAGTTTTCAGTATGGAACTCAAAAGGGATGTCTGATCAAAATTCTCAGTATTCTATTGTAGCTTACTTTAATTGGGCCCAGAAAAGGGTACCCCCAAAGCAAGGTGCATAAGTTCACCCCAGACTTTAGTCTCCCCAAAGGCCTGGCATGCATGCGTCACCTTCAAGATGGGGTCCCTGGGAAAATTCCATATCTGTGAGGTGCTCCTGCATATCAATCAGGATGCAGTGGTATCTACAGTTACTCTCAACCAAATGAGAAACCTCTCAATTACACCCCCCCACACACACACCTGCCATGCTGTCTGGCCCAGATCTTCATCTGCTAACTTTGAGCCCTTTTATTATTAGGAAACCTAACTCCTTTAAATGCACGAAAGAATCTGCCTGAACACTGATATGTAAACGTATCAGTCTTCTAGGATGAGATTTTTATTTCTCCCTCATGTTTTCCCTCTGGTTTTGACATCACACAAAATGGCTTCAATATAATTTGTTTTCCTTTCTGAATTTAATTCCCATCAAAGAGGAATGTTCAGCATCAGAACCCCCTGAATGGTATAACATAGCCTCAGATCCCAGACTTTGTAGTAGGTTGACCCCCTCTACTTCCCCTGTTATGCTATACAGGAATCCTCACAGAGACTTCAAGCAGGCCTCAATTGTGGTCTTTCTTTTCCAACTGCTGCTCCTACCCCCGAGGTCCACCACATTTTTGGATCAGGCTCCCTCCCTTCTAGCACCCCTCCCAGCTCCTCTGAAAGCCCATTAATTTTTAAACTGTCTCTAGTCCTTTTCATTGTGGCGATATAAGGGGAAAGGCTAGAAGACATAAGAGATGGTTTTCAATGTTACCTATTGTTTTAGAAATTTCATCCATCTTTGCAGCTGTTGGTGCACTCAGTTCAGTTATTTTTGGACCTGTGTGGAATTACTTTTGGGGCAGAATATTCCTAACCTAGCATCTGATCTATGAGTGCCACCATAGTGGAGTTTTATTTTATTTTATAGATTGTTGTGGTTGTTGTTTTTACCATCTGCTGTAATCTTAACACGGGAAAAGCAGCTCCGAGTTGACAGCAATGGATAGCTGTAAAGTTTGCACTGCAAGGCAGTCTCTAGAGCAGTGGTTCCCAACCTTTTTTTGACCAGGGACCACTAGGACTTTTTTGTTCGGTTCAGGGACCCCAAGGTTCAAAATAAAAATTCTGAGAATTTGAACATAAACTTTAATCATAACTGTTAGTTAAACATTAAACTTAGAATAATATTTGAATATATATATTTTATAATAGAGAACTTTTAATTGAAAATATTAATTTATTATGGGTTTATAACTTTGTTTCGCGGGCCTTAATTTAGTTCTTGTGGACCCCTGGGGGTCCACGGACCCCTGGTTGGGAACCAGTGCTCTAGAGTCAATGGGACTCCTTCAGAGTGAACAATTCAAGCACTGCATGGAGATATGTGTGTGATGGGGGATTGGGACAATATATTTTATACCAGGTACTTCAGTACTACAAAAATTAGCATGAAAATGTCGGGGGGGGGGGAACAAAGCAATTATGAACACCAACTAAAGATGTGTCTGGTTTTGAATTTACACCACAGGGTTACTTGTTAATTGCATGCAGCTAAGCAGTATCCCTAAGTGTTAACAGACCCTACATCTTCACTTCAAAATGCTGGCTAGATGATCATGTGTGTATGTGTTTGCTGGGGGAGGAAGCGTCAGCAGATATTAGAGGCAAGTATCTCAGCTTGACTGCATACATTAGAAGGAAAATTGTTTGTGACAAGAAGCCACAAAATTAATCTAAACCCTACACGAATTGTTCTTTTTTTAAAAAAAATCTCTAGATAATTTGGCAACATGAAAAAAGCCAGATTATATTCCAAGGTAACTTTAACAACATAATTGCTTCAGTAACAACACACAACAGTTTATTGGCAAACACCATGCTAAAAAGCCAACCCTAAGGGTGAGGGTTGGAATGAAATACCACACTCTTCTCTTTGAAGCACAAGTATGCTGAGGGTCTGTTTCAGCTGCTCTTCTCTATTTATTTTCAGACGCAAAGATTGGGACCATTGTTTGTACCTTGTTTATAAAGGCAGTGTTAGATTATCTAACAGCCCATTCCTGAAAATTGGGCTTAAACTTCTTAGGCTTAAGAAGAAAATTGGGCTTAAATTTAGGACCTCGCCACCAGCGTAAGTGCGTGTAAGTGTTTAAATGCACTTTCACTGGCGGTGAGGCCAGTCCCACCGGCAGCAGAGTGCCGCGGGACTGCGCCTCCCCCCTCCACCAGTGCGGCCTCTCCGTGGCGCAGGCCCCGGTGTAGAGAGGCCGCGCCGGCGCAGGGGGCGTTCCGGGGGGTTCCCGTCCATCCAGCATAAGCAACATCACTACTTACTGGTGATCAAATAGGTTAAACATTTCTTCTAAAAATAAAACCCACCAGAAAAGAAAAAGAAGGAAGCACATTGCAAGACAGTGTGGAAAAGGTTTGGACTGCTATTTGCAATGTGAATTAGAATTGAAGTTACTAACAGTGTCCTCCTAAGCATAGTGACACCCTTCTAAGTTCGTTGAAGTCAATGCTTAAGATTGCTCTATAAATGCACAGAGATAAGGCTGATTCACACAGTAATGTTTAGGTGGTGGTGAAGTAGTATAGCTCTCATTTACTTTGTTGACATGGTCTTGTGAGTGCCCCAATACTTCCCAGACCTGTACCACGACTATAGTTTGTCATATTTCAGAAAACTGTTATAGATTAAACTAGTGATCCCTTGGGATTTGCCCTCACTGGGGACCCCTCCCCTTTGCACCCTGTACACATGCACCTCTTAGCATGGGCCGAGCAATGAAAAATGGAGTCTGGATCAAACCGATATCAAAATGACAGCGAGTCACGTTGAAGGTGTGTAAGGAATGTGAAGAGAGCTCCTCCATTAATCATGTGAAAGCTATATCTGGCCGAGTCAACCAAAGCCCCCCCCATCCCCCCCGCAGGACCTAAGGTAATAATGTGGATTTACTCCTTGATAATGTGGATTTACTGAACATTTTCATTTCCTAGTTTCTGAATGATATTGAGGACAAATGTGAATAAGGAACTGGGAACCAACTGGGAATTGGGAACCAACTTCAGCCTCCTGACATTCCCTTAAAGTTAACAGTGCTAGGGAACTGGTCACTAGCAGTTCAGTGTGGTTAGCTCACAGCCTTTTGGCTAGGAGCTGCACCATTAAAGGAGGGAAGGAAGGAAGGAAGGAAAGAAGGAAGGATCTGATCACTGGAGGATTTACAAAAAGATGTCTAAGGCTGAAGCAAGTGAGGAGAGATTAAGAATGCAATAACAAACTGAATCTGCAACCTTCACATTCCTCATAACAATCAAAAACCATTACCATGGATAGGAAATCTGAATGTAATACACAGATGTCCAGTTCTGAGATATTGAGCCTTCATAGAAAAATCAATGCATGTTTGTGCCTGATTGGATTTTGAGATAACAAACCCAGAGCCTGCCCCATATGGCTTGAATTTAATAATGAATGAGTGTTTTTATATTACATTTGGGACAGCTTGAAAATATGAATGGTTCTGAGACAAAGAAAGCATTTCTTTATTGTGGCTCAACTTAGGTAGACAGCATGATGATGATCCCACTTGAGTTGCATAGGAGGTAATTTTGCGGGTCTTTTAGTAGGTCATCAGCGAGATGTAGAATGTCTCTGTGTCAGCATTCACAGGAGCAGAAGGAGAAGGCGAAGAAGAGTTGGTTTTTATATGCCGACTTTCTCTACCACTTAAGGGAGACTCAAACCGGCTTACAATCCCCTTCCCTTCCCCTCCCCACAACAGACACCCTGTGAGGTAGATGGGGCTGAGAGAGCCCTAACAGAGCAGTAACTTGCCCAAGGTCACCCAGCTGGCTTTGTGTGTAGGAATGGGGAAATAAATCCAGTTCACCAGATTAGCCTCTGCAGCTCATGTGGAGGAGAGGGGAATCAATCCCAGTTCTCCAGAACAGAGTCCACTGCTCCAGAGGTGTGCCAGTTCTTACCTTAGGGCACCCTGCTATAATCTGGAAGACTTTACTGGAACATTTTGCAGAACAGAAGGTACAAAGTGCGAGTAAGAAGATTAACAGGGCAATCCTAAACAAAGTTATACCCTTCTGTCCATGGAAGTCAGTGGGCTTTGAAGAGTACAGCTCTGCTTACGATGGCACTGTAAATACAACAGCCATAAGACAGAACATCATTATTCAAAGGTTGCTCACAGGGGTATTAGTTCTGCTCCATCACCCACCACCCCCTCAGGATAGCGGGACATCAATGAAGGGGCACAGATGCCTGGCCACCTCGAAATAAACATCCTCCCTATCAGCACCATTGAGGTAGGATTTAAAGTATAAATTTTTAGAGTGTTTATTGAAATGTATTACAAACTGTGGAAACTGATGTATTTATATGATGTTAGCGGCTATGAGCCCAACTCTGCTGGAGGAGGGTGGGGTATAAATTGTTGTTGTTGTTATCGTTATTATTTGAAATGTGGTGTCGGAAGAGAGTATTACAGATACCATGGACTGCCAAAAAGACAAATAAGTGGGTTCTAGATCAAATCAAGCCTGAACTCTCCCTTGCAGTTAAAATGGCCAAACTGAGGCTATCGTACTTTGGTCACATTACGAGAAGACAAGAGTCACTAGAAAAGGCACTAATGCTAGGAAAAATTGAAGGCAGCAGGGAAAGAGGAAGACCCAACATGAGATGGATTGACTCAATCAAGGAAGCCAGAGCCCTCCGTTTGCAAGACCTGAGCAAGTCTGTAAATGATACCCGTTTGGGAGGTCATTTATTCATGGGGTCGCCATAAGTCAGAAGTGACTTGATGGCACTTAGCACACACACACACACACATACACTCACACAAAGCTGAAGCCTAGAGGGCAGGGAAGACTGGTGGGTGGGAAAGAGAAAAGGAAGCAGAGAAAGGGAAGAGGATATGGGGGCTGCCTGGAGGAGGGACAGAGGAAATAGGGAGGCTTTACAGAAGGACATGAGGTGCATCCCTGCAAGTCCTTGTGGGTTCCCCATTTGTTTCCCCTGTTTTGTGAAGTGTTTTCATTGTGTATTTTAGACTTTCTATCAGCTGAAATATCTCATCTGCCTTCTAGAGAAGCAGATGCTGTCCTACGAAACTAGATGCTATGCAGAGTTTTAGGTACTTTTGGCATTACATGGCAGATTTAATTAGTTGGGCCTCTCGCTTTTAACCTGCCAGGTTTGTCTGACTTAAATTTGCTGAGCGCTCAATTTCCCCCCATGCACCTGCCACAGTAAAATCATTTGCACTAGAGACATGCCTTTGCATGCCTTTCCCTGTTCTCTTCTACCCTTGGAGATTGTATGTGTTTCTCTTCATCCCTTGTTTTATTTATTATTTTCCCATTTGATTTTTATTTTGTGTTATCCAGGGTGGCAGATGTGCACAGTCTGTCAGGAAACATTAAGCTCAGAGAATCTTTTTCAGTTTTCATATCCTCCCCTTGAATTTTTAAAAAAATCCAAATGGCAAGAGTCTGGTGTGGTGCTGAGGACAGAGATAACTCTATTTGGTTGTTTATTATCTGTGGTTTCTCCCCAATGGGGACCCAAAGCAGCTTACATCATTCTCCTCTCCTCCATTTCATTCTCATGACAGCCCTGTCAGGTAGGTTAGACTGAGAGCATGTGACTGGCCCAAGGTCATTCAGCGAGCTTCCATGGCACAAGCGGGGATTTGAACCCGGGTAATCGTGACAGTCCTTGGGAACATGTGATACAAGCAGTCATTTCCCCCCTGCATCATGTGTCCTCTTCATTAAGTAATATTGTTGTGAATACAAATAAAATACACATTGCATAGTATTATAGTAGATGATCTTCTTTGCTTATGTTATGCTGTAAAGTGCCATACGCCTTGATGACATCATATGGACTTCACAAACATTTGCACAGCAGAATCAGTACTTTGTTTCAAAGGGCTGGTAAAAAGAAGAAAATCTGAGTGAAAGCTGTTTTTTTAATCAGGGAACTGAACATATTTAAAAACTTTTGTACTGTGTATTTTATTTTGGCCTATGGCTGTAAGAATAAACATCTCTCTCTCATATTTAAATACTAGTTTCTTGTGGGTAAGACTGTTTTAAAGTTATTTTAATGTTATTTTATGATATTTTTATGTTATTTTAATGTTTTGTATGGTGGATTGTGATGGCCGTCGGCCACAGACAATAAACTTTATCACTCAGAAAAAGAAGTGGAATTATTCACACTTGAAATTTCAGCAGGAACCATGAAGGAAGCAAAGATGGAGAGCTCTCTATTTTGCAAAAGTGAAAGGCTGATCAAGTAGCTTTTGTCATAAATCTGACCTTTGTAACAGCAAAAGCTGGGGTAAATGTTTACAGAAACCTAAGAGCCTATCTACATGCAAGATTCTTGTTACCATGTCAGCACAGTGGGTCTCCAGATGCGATTTAGAGAATTGGCTCTCTCATACATTTTATCCGCTCAAAGTATTTTTCTGTCCACACACACAGTATTTTGTGCTTGGTGTACTCCATCCACTTTAAACAGATATAGCTTTGCCTCCATATTGCCATGTAGAAAGGTGCATGAGGGGAAAATGGGTGCCCTCGGTGCCCACATAGATTTTATTTAATTATTTAATTTATACCCCTCCTTCCTCCCCAATGGGGACCCAAAGCAGCTTACATCAATCTTCTCTCTTCCATTTTACTTACAGCAGTCTCCTCATGTCTATTTTATCCCCACAACAAGCCTGTGAGGTAGGTTAGGCCGACCGTGTACAACTGGCCCAAGGTCCCCAGCAAATTTCCATGGCAGAGCGGGGATTTAAACCTGGGTCTCCCAGGTCCTAGTCTAACACTCCAACCCCTACGCCATACTCAATACTGTAAAGTCTTAGGGGCACGTGGAGGCCAGTTCCTTCAACCTTCTTGTTTTCTCCCACCCTTCTTCTGAGCCCATTGCCCCCAACATCCCTTGCCTCCAGGAAAGCAATGAGCATGTTCAGTCCTCAGCAAATGTGTTTGGGAGGTGTTTTGCTTCTTCTGCTTGTTTTTTTTTATTTACAAAGTAAACTGCTGAATACCAGTGGAGTCCCCAACAATTCAGAAAAACTTACTTTGTGAGTGGCCCTATTTCACTGTCCTGGTGATAGACATTCTTGAGGGAACAAACTCGGGACAAATCACAGGAGGGCCACTTATTTGGAAATACCTAGTCCTTCCCTTATTGGAATCTGTAAGCTCTCAGGAACATGAGGAAGCCAGTTTCCCCCCAAGGAAACAGAGTGACCAGATGCGAAGGAGGACAGTTGTATTAAGGAGGGGATTTCAGCAGGGACAGGCTTATCTCACTCCTGCTTGATGGGAGGCAATTGTGGAATTTGCTCAGGCCCTTCATCTGATCGCTTTTCTGGGAACTCTTTCAAGCAAATACCTGCCCCTCGCACCTTTGTCCTTCCTACACTTACTTGTTTCCTCTCCAGAAATGGATTTAGGAGAAAATGGAGAAAGACAGGGATCAAATGTTCCAGAAGCCTTCATTCTAGATCTCCCTGCCCAAACTAAGGTTGCCAGTCTCCAGGTGGTGGCTGGAGATCTCCTGGGATTACAACTGATCTCCAGGTAGATCTCCTGGAGTTACAACTGATCTCCAGGTTACAGAGATCAGTTCACCTGGAGAAAATGGCTGCTTTGGAAGGTGGACTCTATGGCATTATACTCCACTTGCAGTCTCTCCCCTTCCTAAACCTCTGTAAAGCTATGTGCATATTTGTTTGGGCTAGGGTTGCCAGCTCCGGATTGGAAATACCTGGAGATTTTGGGGGTGGAGCCTGAGGAAGGCGGAGTTTGGAGAGGGGAGGGACTTCAATTTCATAGAGTCCAATTGCCAAAGGGGCCATTTTCTCCAGGGGAACTGTCACCTGGAGATCACTTGTAATAGCAGGAGATCTCCAGCCACCACCTGGAGGTTGGCAACCCTACTTATTGCCTCCTCCCACAAACTGGTGGCTGTGCAGAGGAAAGCTATTGCTGAGCTACTAATCCCCCTTTGAACCTGAAGGATCTGAACCAAGTGGCTGCTGAGGCACTGGGAGACTTGGCTTGCTCTTCACCCCCAGTGGCCCATCAGGAAATTTCCCTGTAAGTCAAATGGCCAGGCCGTCGTTGGACTATCTTGAGAAACCCAAGCCCAGTATTTTCTTCTGGCAAGGTTTCAATTTTCCTTCATCCTCCATATGAGAAGTCACTGTCTACAAAGCATGTTATACTTACAAAAAGCACACACTTGTTACATCTGGATGCTTCTAGCGGGATGCTTCCAGCGGGTTCCCCTCTGCCCCACACACTTGTTGCAATTTAGTACAGATCCCACTACCAAAGTCATATCATACATATCATGGCATATTCACTAGACATATTTCGTACATTAAATATAGAACTCTGTTTATTTGTTAGTATGCCTTCTTATCCACAGACATAGAAATGAGTAACAATAAAAAATACCCTTTACAAAACTAGTTGTTAATGGTAATTTTTTTTTTAAAAAGATAGCATTCTCCTCAGGGTGTGTGTTTAAGTGAGAAGGGAGAGTATTGATATTTGTTAGAGAGGGAGGTCCATGAATAGAGAGAAGCAAATAGGTCCAGAAAACAACGAGGGAATTAAGAAAGCAAAGTGGGGCAGGGAGTAGAATAGGCAAAGAATAACTAAAGAGTCATGTGAAAAAGGAGTTAACACACAGACCTGTATCAGTTTTCATCAGACAAGCCTGTGCTAAGTGACTGCGCTAAGACATCAACCAGTAGCTCTTCCTCCCTTAAAAAAAAAAATGAAATGATGCTACTCTCCCTCACTGACTGATGCTGATATAATGATGGAGATACTTCCCCTAACCCATTTCTGCTGCCAACGTAGGGCAAAAACACACGGTCGCTTTATCCTCCTTTAATCCCTGTTTCAACCAGGATTCAGCCAGGATCGAATGCATGCGTTTCGCCTAATGTGTGTTCGATCCTGGCTAAAACAGGGATTAAAGGAGGATAAAGTGACCGTGCGTTTTCACCCATAGTGGAGGCCTGCCTGAAGAAAAAAGTAGCACTCTTATCCTCGTTCAGTTACTCTCGGTTCTGGTCAGGTAGTAATTTGCATTCCAGTCAGGTACGATTATTTTCCAAGGCTTACTTAGAAGTGAAAGCGTTTTAAAAAAAAAGCCAATTTATATGTCTTTGAAGTGAATTGACCATTGCACTCCCAAGGGCTTTTCCTCCCACTTTAAATGTATAATTTCCCCCTTCATATTTAACAGGCTTACCACATTTTATTTCATGTGCCTTTACTGTAATCAAATTGTTAAATTGATTTTTAAAATCCACCCAGGGCCTCTCAGGAGCAATACAATGTGATAATTACTTAACAAAGAATAAAACTCTGAGGGGAACATGAAGCCTTTCAATTGATAAGGGCTGCATACATTTTTAATGCCCCAAGCCTGGAAAATGGCAAATTTTCCCTACACAGTCACCCACCCGAAGAGTCATGCTTAATTTTCCCCTCACGTTTTCTTCTCAAGAAGAGCTCTGTGAAATTACAAAATGGTGTTAGTCCAATAAACAACCTTGATCAGTACCATTTTAGGGATTTTGGTGCTCTGTGTACATTTACATGGGAGTAAGCTCTGTTTACTACAGCAGTGCTTACTTCCAAATAAACACAAACAGTTTGGTCTTTAGATGAACAATTAAATTGGCACCCATTCTTTGAGTCAAAATGGAAGTTCACCTCATCCTTGCCTTGTGACATGCATCTTCACCACCTTCATTCCACATCACTGCTTGCCAATGGCTTCTCTGAAGTTACTGGCCTTCCCATTTTCTTCCCATCTTTCAAGGAAGCTGCTCGTCCACCCATGATACTTATCTGCATTCTTGGAAAACCTCAGTATTTCCATAAGGACTATTTGTTTTGAATCCTTCCTTGCTTTTTGAGAAGTAGCTGTACCTTGTTTTCCTCTCCAAGGATTCTTGTCTCCTACGGCCCTTTGGGCCCCAGCTCCTCATTGTCAAGTTCTAGTGTGCTCCCATGATGACAACCCTGAATATTTACCCGTATCATCCCTTAGGGATAGGTTGCCCCAAACCTGAGTTTCCTCAACTCATGTTGGCTTTTTCCCAGGAGTTACTTTAAAAGTTGCTCTGCGGGCTTTTTTGATATTGAGTGCCATAGGTCTGGCTCCTTTCCTTTATCCCTTAGAAGCTCCTTGATCCATTGATCTTGAGCAGCATATATCTAATGTTTGAGGGATATAAGGACTGAAACAAATCTTGCCACTGACAATGTAGCCTCGGGATCCCTGTCAGTAAAAAAAGGGATTATATCAGACACAGAGGCAGTAGATTTATATGTTAAAAGGGGAGAGATATAATGTGATCAAATTTTCTCATAAAAGCAGCATTCCAAGAGGGCATGAGCCAGAAGAGACAGGACAGGTCCTGTCTGGGTATGGTATATTCAAAATTCTGCCCTGCATAACCATAGAGGGGTTAGCATTCAGTCTAGCTAAACAGAAGGCTCTAGAAAGACAAGGAGTTGTCAAATAATAAGTATAAGCAGGCAAACCACATGGTGGTGGTATTCCGAAGAACTGGGATGAGCAAACATGGCGAGCACGAAAAGTAGTGCTGTTATAATCAAGCTCTTTAATGCACTTTTTAATTTTGGCGAAAGCTTCAATTTTCCCAAGATCTAATGACATATCCTGCGAGAATCCCAACAATGACAATTTCTCATCTAAGATTTTTTGCCATGAGGATTTAAAAGGTCCATGCTTCAGAGAAGCTAGGAACCCCTCAGTGCTAAAGTGCAGCTTAAGTTGTAGCTTAAAGGCGGCCAACCATGCCCTAGCTTCGAGTGACATTTGGCCAAACTTGGAGCGAAGGGTAACGCCAGCAACACATCGAGGGCATTTAAGAGTTTTCGTAAAAACTGAAGCAATGGACAATCTGTAGATTCATTGAAAACAGTTATCCAAATGGCAACACCTAAAAGAATAATTGGAATAATTTTTAGATTGAAAACCTGAATAGCCCCTGGAATATATTTGCCATTTTTGGTATGGAAAAAGTTGACAATAGTACCAACCCCAGGTTTAATTTTATTGGAGACTGCTTTTTGATGGGCATTCCAATTTAGGTTATGGGGAAAAAGAATGCCAAGATAAACTCCTTGACTTGGTCAACCTCAAAGCCGTCTAATACCCAGCGAAAAAGAGGCATTTTTCTCCTCTTCGAGAAGATCATAATCTTAGATTTGTGATGGTTAATTTTAAGATCTTCCTTAGAGCAGTACTCAGAAAAGGTTTGTAAGGATCTTTACAAACCAATTCTTGTGCGGGACAGGAGAACTGCATCGTCGGCATAGAGTAGAATTGGGATGGGACGACTTGCAAGCTTTGGGGGATGACAAGACTCTGAGAAATTGGTTGCCATATCGTTCAGATATAGATTAAACAAGAGAGGAGCAAGGAGGCAACCTTGTCTAACTCCCTTGGCCAGTTCAAAGGGCTCAGTTAGTTCTCCTTGGTCGCCACAGCAAACCTGAGCTGTGAGGTCAGTATGAAATTGTTGAATGAGCCATAGTAACCTCCTATCCACAGTAGAATTTGATAGTTTCAACTAAAGCCTCTCCCTTGGGATGGCATCAAAGGCTCCCTTAAGATCCATAAAACCCACATAAAGGGTGCCATTTGGGGGGGAGGATTATTTCTCGGCTAAGTGAGAGAGCACTAAACAATGGTCCGTAACAGACCAACCCCTTCTGAAGATAGGTCTGGCTCCAGAAAGCTTTCATCATGTTTTCCAGTGATACCCTTGGCCCTTGGCTTTCATCGCACAAACTGTTCTTTCAGTACAACCATATAAGCCTGTGCTCTGCTCGTATGTCCTCTGCAGGGTGTTCTCGGCTTGTATGTTCTGAGCAATTCCATAACAACAATTCCTAGTGAGGATGAGAAGTTATAAATAGCTCTTCAAATGCTGTTTTGTAATCTTGACAGGCCATTGTAGCTTAATAAAGACGGAGGAGCTGTTTTGATTAAGTGTCTAAGGTGGAATGCCTTGACTACATCTATTCCTCCCCCCCCACCGCTGCTGCCATAGTTTCTGAGAAGCCTAATTATTCCACCAGAAGCTTTTCAAGTACAACTAGCAGAATATGTTTTGAGCTTATTAAAAGGGTTTCTTTGCACCGACAAGTGCCTCAGCACACTGAGCTGCTTTGTTTTGGGCACAATATTAATGCTGGCTGCACGCTTACCACCGAGTAAGTAGTGGTTCATGTACAAAACAACTAAACAGAACACTCTAGGAAGCATTTCACAGAAGAAACACTACGTTAAACAGCATACAACAAATTTCGTATGAGATATTGGCACCATGGAATGCTGCAAAAAAAAAATTGGCAAGGGAGAAAAGATTGGAAATGAAAAAAGGGCTGGTTATGGGCCTGTGTAATATATAGAAAATTGCTAAGCATTTTGTGCTGAGTTCTGTTGATACAGTTTTGCATATCCTTCCTATTAAAACAAGGGTTTAATTTGAGGTGGAGTTTATTGGGTTCTCCATTTACAAAGCATGCATATATATTAATGAAAAAAGCTGCATCTTGCTGCCGTCACCATGTACTTGAATAATTTGCTATATATTTTTGGGATATTGCTTGGTAAGATATTTAGTAGCGTACTTTTCAGATCCATTGCAAACTTAAATTTTAGTATCTTTTGCATTTCATCATGTATCGCTATGCAATATTTTCTTGCTTCCTTACATGTCCACCACTTATGATAAAATGTTGCATCTGTGTTTTGACATTTCCAACATTTCCCATTATAGTCTTTATTAGCTTTTACTATATCTTTGGGTGTAATATACCATCTAAAGAACATTTAATACCAATTCTCTCTTAATATTTGACATTCTGTAAACTTAATTTCTTTAGTCCAAAGATTTTCCCACTGACTCATATGTATGTTTCCTCCAAAATTTTGCATCCATTTTATCATACAATCTTTTACTTGCTCTGTTTCAGTATCATATTGCAATAACATTTTATAATTTTTTTCTAATAAGTGTCTTGAGTCTCCAGTGATTAGTTGTTCAAAAATCATCTTCTTTCTTAATTGGCCACCTTCTTCGGCTATTTGTTCTCTGAATTTTGATACCATTTGATGATATAATAACCATAGAATATTCTTTCCTTGATCTCTGACTGTTTGCCAAGATTTTATTTTTCCTTACTTGTCCATCATATTCTCATAAGTTATATAGTCAGTTTTCTTCCTTGTACTGTTGTCACAATAAACATCGACCGGAGATGTCAATGGTGAGGTTGACAGACTTATTATACCTCTGAATTGAAACCATATGCTTACCAAACCATCTCTCGGAATATGTCTTCCATCTTAATTCTTTGTAATGACTTCTTAATCCATAGATAGTTATGTATTTCTTCTTTAATATCAATTATTTCCAGTTTTACGTTCTTTGGAGTTGGATCAATAACCCAGTTGGACACCCAGACTAGTGCTGCAGTTTGACAGTACAATTGGATATTTGGTACAGCTAGACTCCCTCTTTTTTCTCATCTTGTAATACTTTAACATAAGAACATAAGAAAGGCCTGCTGGATCAGACCAAGGCCCATCAAGTCCAGCAGTCTGCTCACACAGTGGCCAACCAGGTGCCTCTAGGAAGCCACAAACAAGACGACTGCAGCAGCACCATCCTGCCCGTGTTCCACTGCACCCAAAATAATAGGCATGCTCCTCTGATACTAGAGAGAACAGGTATGCAGCATGACCAGTGTCCATTCCAACTAAAAGCCATGAATACTCCTTTCCTCCATGAACATGTCCACTCCCCTCTTAAAGCCCTCCAAGCTGGCAGCCATCACCACATCCTGGGACAGGGTGTTCCACAATTTAACTATGCGTTGTGTGAAAAAATACTTTTAAAAATCTTTTTGGAATCTCTCACCCTCCAGCTTTAGCAGATGACCCCGTGTTCTAGTATTATGGGAGAGGGAGAAAAATGTCTCCCTGTCCACTCTCTCCAAACCATGCATAATTTTATAGACCTCTATCCTGTCTCCCCTCAGCCGCCTTCTTTCCAAGCTAAACAGCCCTAAGCGTCTTAACCACTCCTCATAGGACAGTTGCTCTAGTCCCCTAATCATTTTGGTTGCTCTTTTCTGTACCTTCTCAAGCTCTGTAATATCCTTTTTTAGGTGTGGTGACCAGAACTGTACACAGTATTCCAAGTGTGGTCTCACCATAGATTTGTACAAGGGCAGTATGATATCAGCAGTTTTATTCTCTATTCCTCGTCTAATTATGGCCAACATGGAATTTGACTTTTTTACAGCAGCCACACACTGGGTTGACATCTTCACTGAACTATCCACTACCACCCCAAGATCCCTTTCTTGGTCTGTCACTGCCAGCACAGATCCCATCAGTGTATATGTGAAGTTGGGATTTTTTGCCCCAATATGCATCACTTTACACTTACATTGAAACTCATTTGCCATTTTAATGCCCATTCTTCCAGTATGTAGAGATCCTTCTCGAGCTGTTCACAGTCCGATTTTGTTTTAACCACCCTAAATAATTTGGTGTCATTTGCAAACTTGGCTACTTCACTGTTTAACCCCAACTCCAGGTCATTGATGAACAGGTTGAAAAGCACCGGTCCCAACACAGATCCCTGAGGCACCCCACTGCTCACATCCTGCCATTATGAGAACTGACCATTGATTCCTACTCTCTGCTTCCTATTTTTCAGCCAGCTCTCAATCCATAAGAGGACTTGCCCTCTTATCCCGTGACTATGAAGTTTGCTTAGCAGTCTTTGGTGGAGGACTTTGTCAAAAGCTTTTTGGAAATCCAAAATACACAATATCCACAGGCTCATTCCAAAAAAACTCTAATAGGTTAGTGAGACAGGACCTACCCTTACAGAAGCCATGTTGGGTTTTGCCCAGCAGACCTTGCCCTTCTATATGCTTGACAATTCTATCTTTAATAATGCTTTCCACCAATTTACCCGGACTAGACGTTAAGCTAACTGGCCTGTAATTTCCTGGGTCCCCCCTGGAACCTTTTTTATAAATGGGTGTTACATTGGCCATTCTCCAGTCCTCTGGTACAGAGGCTGATCGAAGGGACATATTACATATCTTTGTTAGAAGTGCAGCAATTTCCCATTTGAGTTCTTGAAGAACTCTAGGATGAATACTGTCTGGTCCCTGTGACTTGTTCGTTTGCAGTTTGTCTAGACATTCTAGGACTTCCTGCCTTGTTACCACTATTTGCCTCAGTTCCTCATTTTCCCCTCTCTAAAATATCTGTTCAGAAGAAGGAATCTGCCCTGTATCTTCAACAGTGAAGACAGATGAGAAGAATTCATTTAGTTTTTCAGCAATCGCTTTATCCTCCCTTAGAGTTTTTTTACTCCCATTGTCATCCAATGGTCCAACCGCTTCCCTAGCTGGTTTCCTACTCCTAATATACTTAAAGAATTTCTTATTTTTTGTTTTGATGTGTTTAGCAATAAGCCCCTCAAAATCTTTTTTTGCATCTCTAATTATCTGTTTGCATTTCCTTTGTGCAAGTTTGTGTTTGCTTCTGTTCGCCTTGTTTAGGCAAACTTTCCAGTCTCTGAAGGAAGACTTTTTTTCTCTAATTGCTTCCTTCACCTTACCCGTTAGCCATGGTGGTGACCTCTTGGACTTATTACTACCTTTCCTGACCTGCGGTATACAAGCTAGCTGATCTTACTCTTGGCTTTCTTCTACTCCATATGAATTTATTTATCATTTTCTGCCATTTTTTCAAGTCTTTTCAGCTTTAAGAATTGGTAACATCTGGTACAGGAAGATCAGTCTTGATAATATATCCATTTTTATTACAGAGATTCTTCCTAACCACGGCATTCTTAACTTTTCCGATCTTTGTATATCTTCATTGATATTTGTCCAAAGATAATTTGAAAATTATCTTTGTAGAGATTATCATTTTGTCCTGTTATATATATTCCCAGATATTTTATTGGTTTTTCTTTTCTTTTTTTTAGTAAAAGCATTCTGTTATTTTTTCTATTCTTCCTCTTTTTTAGTTGCCGTTAATAACATTTTCTTTGTCTTCTTTTTACTTGATTTATATCCAGAAGAAGTTTCAAATCTATTCATCTGTTCCATTGTCCATTTCAGATAAATATTTGTTTTTATTACTGATATTACAGCATCATCTGCATAACTTTTCATTTTATACTCTTCTTTATCTTTTTTTATTCCTGAGAACCTTATATATTGTCTAATTTTTATAGCTAATATTTCCATTGCCATAATAAATAATATTGGTGGCAAGGGTAATATATACAGCAAAATGGAAGGCAGAGAAATATTCATCCATTCATTCAACTCTGGTAAGTTAACTGACTATGTCAAAATTAATATCTTTTATACATAATAGACCAATTTCAGGAAAATAGGATGTCTTTTTCAATTATATATAGTTGAAATTAAGAATAAAATAAAATTAAAATAGAAAAAGAAAGTTTTAGGTAATACATGTTTTACAATAACTATGTTATTACATATGAAGATATATTGAGAATATAGAGTAATTTAACTCAAAAGAAGTGAACAATTAAAAGGTAAATTTAAAAAGTAACCTCCACATAAATCATAGTAATATGATTGTTTATGTTTAATGTTTGTTTGGGTATTGAAATAGAACATTTTTAAAAAATTTAAAAAGAGAAAAGCTGCATCGGTTATAGATTTTTTGTCTATATTGCAGCTGTTAAAAGCCCTCCCCAAATGCTAGCAACCCCACATGAGATAACATTCATGTTGTCTCACTACAAATATTCTGAACCTGAAAGGAAAAACACTGAATCAATAAAACTGGTTATTCTTGTTCCCTAATACAATGTCCCATGAGAGAATACATGGAGGGAAAAAATTCTGAGAAAGATGAGCAGAGATTTGACACCTAAGATAGCAGCCATGCTAATTTCCATTGCAATAAGCTGTAAGGTAAAATGTACTCATTTCACATTTCAGTCTCTAGAGCTATAATTTTACAAATCCTGCAGCAGAAAAGGCTACCACTAATGATGGGTCATGTTTCATCAGCTAGATTTGGAAGCTCTTTTTCTGAGAGTTCTCTTCTGGCTGATAAAATTGATGCATATTTATTGATGGTACTGTAGCCAAGTTTCCTTTTCGTGTCACATTCTGGGAATTGTGTTCTTTATTGCACACGATCATCCTAGAAATATACACACAGGAACAAAAGCCAGTTTTAGGTCTGGATGGGCATCAGCAAGAAATAGTCACCCAATCAGAGAACACAAGTGGGGAGGGGGGACATGAGCACTCATGGGGAAGAAGAAATGCCCTCTGCAGGCCTCCACTCCCTCTCTCCTTTTGCCCTTCCCCATGGCCTCCTGTTATCATTTCCTCCCCCCAATTCTCTTGCCAACTATTTCCTTTCCCCATCACTGCTAGCTGTTTTCTCCCACACTGTTCCTGCTCTTCCTCCCACTTCTCCCCAGTGCTGCTTACCAGTTGCCATTTCCCTGCCTCTGCAATCAGAAAAAACTGGTTATAATCTCACAAGATGTCACGTTTTTAAAGTTGTGATGTGTATTTAAGTGCATATATCACTTGTCCATTTGATGATGGTTAACCACTATTTTTAAATTTTGGGGATTTTTTTTTTTTTTGCCTTTCCATACTGACCCCATTGTGTGGATTTTTTTGATCCACACTCTGGAGCCAAATTCAGAATTTTATGTTTGATGTTCACCAAAGGGCTACTTGGTCAAGGGTCTGGTAGTTTCAAAATAATTAGCAAGAGTTTCCTGATTTAAAGACAGTTTCTTGAAGGAAGACCTTATGCAAATGTACTACAGGGGGTTATGAAGAAATGGCACTGGAAGGAAAAGGAAAGTGTTAGTCATAGGTGACTCCCTGCTGAGGGGTATGGAACGTCATGTGACCAGGCCCTACCCCCTGGCCCAGAGGTGTGTTGCTTGCTAGGGGTGAAATTTAAAGATATTGTAGACTGGATACCAAGACTGGTCAAACCTACAGATCATTACCCATTTGTAATGGTCCATGTAGTAACCAATGACACGGCTGTGAACACCATCAAAAACATTAAGGTTGACTATGAAGCTCTCGGGAGGAAGCTGAAGGAAATGGAGTCACAGGTGGTGTTCTCTTTGATCCTTTCTGTCAGAGGAAGGGGAATGCAAATGGAACTGAAGATAATGGAGGTGAACCACTGGCTGCGTTGGTAATGCCAGCAGGAGCAATTTGGATTCTGGGACCATGGGTTAGCTTTTCTGGACGGCGACCTACTAGCACACAATGGAATTCACCTTTTGAGGTTGGGGAAGAATGTTTTTGGGGAAAACCTGGAGACATTAATCAGGAGGGCTTTAAACTAATACCACAAGGGAAAGGAGACAACCAACATAGGGATTTAAATGAAAGAGAGAAACAGCAGAGGCCCACCTGGGAGGGGCAGGTCTAAAGGAGCCAAAGATGCGGGGCTTCAGGGGTCTATGTACCAATGCCCAAAACTTGGGCAATAAGGAAAAAGAGCTTGACCTTCTAATGCAGTCAGAGGACATGATTTGGTAGGCATTACAGAGACTTGGTGGAATGATCCCCATGACTGGAATGTAGTAGTAGATAGATATGAGTTGTTCAAGAAAAACCGAAAAGGTGGCGGAGTGGACCTAGCCTAGACCTTGAAGAAAAGGAACACGTGCTGGTGAGTGAACCTGTTCCTTATTTAGAGTGCTGCCTTGGTTACGCACTCAGTTCGCCCACTCTACCGGGAAGAGTAAACCATGACAGGCTCTGCTTCCCCCAGTACCCTCCATTGCTGGGAGTGGGGTCAGAGGCCAAGCACCTCAGCCTGGTCCCTGCCTGTATGCAACACGTTGTTCCCACCCAACTTACTGGCTGAGAATGGAGGGAGAGGCTGCAGCTGCACTTGCTAACCAAACGCAGGCCCTGCAGGGACAGGTTACCCAACTTACACATGTGGTTGCCTTTCTTCAACAGCAGCTGCTGCAGCAGCAGCTCCAACCACCTGCTTTCCCAGCCAGACCACCTAAATGTCCGGTCTTTTTACCAGAGAAATTTGCTGGGAATGTGGACGAGTTTCCCACGTTTCTGGCTCAGTGTCAACTGTACATTCAGCTCTGGCCAGGAGATTTTCCAGATGCCAGTACTAAAGTGGGGTTTGCGCTGAGCCTGCTTAAAGGACAGGCAGCAAAATGGTCTACACCACTCCTCCTTAGACAGTCCCCTCTGCTTCAGGATTGAGATGGATTTTGGGAAGAGCTCCAGATGGCATTTGTTAATCCAGTCAAGGAAGAGAATGCCAATAGACGAATCCGCCGCCTGCGGCAGGGGCGGGGCACTGTAGCTACTTATGCCACTGAATTTCAATCCCTGGCACAGGATCTGGCTTGGAATGAGGTAGCCCTGGTGGATCAGTTTGTGGAAGGGCTCTCGGATGGGATCCTGGATGAGCTAGCCCGTACTGAGTGACCAGCAGCTCTTCGGGATCTGATAGTGCTGTGTCAGTGCATAGACCATCGGCTGGAAGCCCGAAGACTTGCCAGGGCTGAGAGGCCACTGAGAAGTGAGTCCCCCCATTGCCTTGCACCAGTTCCTGAGCCAGGCCCACCCACACCAAGGGAGATGGGCGAAGGGGATCCCATGTTGCTAGGGCCCGTTAAACAGGCAGCCCCGGTTCATAGAAGCCCAACAGGGTTGGGGATTGGAGCAGTATCTGCGTTATTATGTGGGATACCAACAAGATGACTGGTCTGAGCTCCTACCCATGGTAGAATTTGCCTATAATAACTTGGTACACACCTCCACTCGGCAGACACCGTTCTTGGCAACCTATGGGCGCCACCCCGATACTTTCCACAGACCGTGCCAGCTTCACCCGTCCCTGCTGCAAACCGCTTTGTACAGGAGCTGCAGGCACTACACCAGATACTCAGGGAACAACCGGAACGAGCCAAAAATGCGTATAAAGAGGTCGCGGACAGAAAACGCCAGATTGGGCCCGCTCTGAAGGTGGGGGACTCAGTGTGGCTCTCCACCAGGTAACTCCGCAGCCAAAGGCCCTCCAAGAAGTTAGACAACCGATTTATTGGCCCCTTCCAGATTTTGGAGCAGATCAACCCTGTGGCATTCTGCCTAGAACTTCCCAGGACTATGCACATTCATCCAGTTTTTCATCGCTCCCTCCTCACACCAGTGGCTCCCTCACACCCCCTTCACACACCAGCTGCACCCCCACCACCAGTATTAGTGGAAGGCCAGGAGGAGTACAAGGTGGCCCGAATCCTGGGCTCTCGTCGACGTCGAGGGCACCTCCAGAACCTAGTGGAATGGGAAGGTTACAGGCCAGAAGACAGGACTTGGGAACCGGTGGAAAACCTTCATGCTCCCGCTCTGATTCAGCAATTCCACCAAGCCCATCCATGGATTTCTTCCTAGGTCTCAGGGTCAAGCCAGGCAAGGTTCTGGAAATTCTGTGATTGATGTTTCCAGCATTTTTAGTGCAATTATCGGGCTAGCAGGAGCTTGATTCTGATTGGGACTACAGTGCAAGGAAAGGATGGAAGGAGGGTAGGATTGGCCCGCCACCATTTTCCTGATCTGAAATGGCCCTGGGGAGCTGATACTTGCTCCATGGGAGCAACGTATGGGTACTGGTTTGGGTACTCTTGTACCAACAGGGCAAATAACAGGCTCATTACAAACTGGGACAGTGCCTTGGGAGAAGACTCAAGATCCACTTTCCTTTGCACCATGATCACTATCAGAATCAGGTTCCTGTGCACCTGATAACTGCATTATAAAAAGATGGGAGCTCCGATCATGAAACCTCTAGTGCATGGTCTGGTTTGTCCCTCACTGGAGTGATAAACTTGTATCTGGGCTGTACCACTTCAGGTTTGCATGATGGAATATTCCTCTTTTTTTAAAAAAAGTCACTGCCCATAGAAATGTAGAATGTCAAGGAGAATGGGTTGAAATTAAATCAAAAAAGTTTCCGTCTAGACATTAGGGAAAAATTTCTAACAGAGCGGTTCCTCAGTGGAACAGGCTTCCTCGGGAGGTGGTAAGTGCTCCTTCCCTGGAGGTTTTTAAGCAGAGGCTAGATGGCCATCTGTCAGCAATGCTGATTCTGTGACCTTAGGCAGATCATGAGAGGGAGGGCATCTTGGTCATCTTCTGGGCATGGAGTAGGGGTCACTGGGTGTGTGTGGGGGAGGTAGTCGTGAATTTCCTACATTGTGCAGGGGGTTGGACTAGATGACCCTGGTGGTCCCTTCCAACTCTATGATTCTATGATAGGATAATTGCATAAGTTTGGCATCCCAGAACAAGGTTTGGATCACCACATATCATACAGCCCCGCATTCAGCAGGAAGCTACAGGAACTCATCAACATTTTGAAGATTGTAGTCTTTTCATACCCTTGTATGCCCAGCCAGAGCTTCAAAGGTAGGAGCCATAAATCCGGTTCTGGATGTGCCTCCTCTTTGTATTATATGCAGAGCCATCCTATCAGGGATCTTTAAAAAAGGAAAATTGCGGAATGTTTATAGCCTTAGACAACGTATCCCTTGGCTTCGAATCTTTGCTTTCCATAAATGCAGCAAGCACAACAACAAATTTTGTAGAATGCCAGAAAGGAAATGGGATCTTGCTCTGCATTTTCACAGAAATGTCTGATATTGCCAAAGGATACAGCATGTTGAACGGGGTTGAGCTCAGCAGACCCTCTGTAAAAAGCAGAGGTGTTGCAAATATTGCTTGTATGTTTTCTAGTAAATACAGCTATTTTTATTTATTTGGGTAAAATTCTTGGGGAAAGTTTCTGGTTGTTTTTTTTTAAGCAACCTTGGTCAGTTTATGCTCCCACCTTCTGTGGTACAAACTGAACCAGATTGGACCTGAACCTTTTTATCTGTTAATTGCTTTGACCCTTTTGTTTGCTTCCAGCTGGGGAAATCTCAGAATTTGTTTCCCCTGAGGACATCTGCAGAATAGCCGTGCTGAGCAAACACTGAGTTAACCTTTTACAATAAACAATAGCCAAGATTTCCAGTCTGTGTTTGGATTTGCTGGCTGATTTTGAATTGTGCTTTAATTGAATGCCCTTCCTTGTGTTTGCTAGCAAATAGGGATGTGCTTTGTGATTACCTGATTTGATTGCCTTAGTTATGATTTTCTTTTAGAATACTGCTTCGTGGTACAAGTTTGGAATTCAATCATTCTGTCAGCAGCCCTTCTCCCCATCCAAAATAGCCTCGTTTTTTGATCGGCTAAGTAGGGTACTGAGTTGCAAAAATGTATCTCTCTTTTTGGTAGCTAATGTTAGTGTCCACTGCAGCCTATTATATTGCTTTCATTTTCTGCAGACATTCTGCATGCCATGTGCCCTTCTGCTAGCTCTCTTTACAATCATCCTCCCGCTCAGAGGATTTAAACTAATCAGTTGAAGAATGGCCCTTTATAATTTTCTGCATTTCCATTTAAAAAAACAGACCCCCAGATTGGATTGCAGCGCTACTCCTCTGCAGTGTCTACAGTGGCATTTATTTCTTTGGCCTCATTTTCTCTAGCATGGTAAACTGGTGTCTGGGGTATGCAATTCACCTTACCGTGTATGTAAATTCCTTGCACTTAGTGTGGTGTAATGGTTAAAGTGTCCAGCTAGGATCTGGGAGACCCAGGTATGGATCCTCTCCTCCAAGTTCATCCTCACTACCTGTGAACACTCTGTTTGTGCAGTAGGTTAGGCTGTTAGGCATCCAAACCACAGGAAATCCTCCAGGTAAAAGACACCTAACAGTTCAGTCCTAAACAGAGTTACACCCTTGTAAATTCCCGAAAGTCAATGGGCTTAGAAGGGTATAACTGTTTAAGATTGTATTGTTTGGCTTCAATCCTAAGAATATTTACCCCATACCTAGTAAATATGCATAAGTTTTAGGGTTGCCAGCTCCAGATTGGGAAATACCTGGAGATTGTGGGGATGGATCCTGAGGAGGGCAGGGTTTGGGGAGTGGAGGGACCACAGCAGGATATAACACCATAGAATCCATCCTCCAAAATAGCCATTTTCTCCAAGGGAACTGAACTTGGTCATCTGGAGATCAATTGTAATAGGGGGAGATCTCCAGATGTCACCTGGAGGTTGGGCAACCCTAGCTCCAGAACTCAGGCTAGGTTTGCCAGCTCTGGGTTTGGAAATACCTGGAGATTTTGGGGGTGGAGCCTGGAGAAGGTGGGATTTGGGGAGGGGAGGGACTTCATTGGGGTATAATGCCATAGAGTCCATCTTCCAAAACGGCCATTTTCTCCAGGTGAACTGATCTCTGCTGCCTGAAGATCAGTTGTAATAGCAGGAGATCTCCAGCCACCACCTGGAGGTTGGCAACCCTAATTCAGGCCTAGGTCTTCAACTCTAGAACTGGCTGACACTGGAATATGAATGTGAAGATTACAGAGGCTTGTCCTTTCCTTTAAAAAATGGGTGTGGGCAGTTTGGTTTACTCTGAAGCAAAACAAATAGAAAACCAAAAACCGAAAGCTGACTTTGCTGATAAAACAGGAAAGAATGTAGCCAGTAGTCCTCATTCAAAGCCATCTGATATCAAAGAGGTTGAGTAGGTTATTGTGCTTGTATGTAATTTAATAGCACTCTTACTAAACTACAAAGGCTCTATTCTAGCAGAAAGGGCCTTTTAAAGTTCCTTTGTACCTCACGTCCCATCTTGAAAACTCATTTGATTCCATTATGTTCATACTTCAGTAGTATCATTACTACTACAGATAGTGTAATGGACAGAGTTATTACTGTGGGGATAAGGGAATCATGTTTGTGGACTTTAGAAGCCCCATTAGGCTGATACTGGGTACACTGTGTTTTGGTACATTGATTCCCCACCCCCAGTCCACAAGCTCTTAGAATAGTGTAGGTTCTTTTTCAGACTGCCCCCCCCCCCACAAGATATAGCCACATCCCAAGGAAATCCACATATTTTGAAAAGCATCTTTAAAGACTATTACAGATGGCTCTGTGTTATGGCTCCAATAAAGTCAATTTAACAGAAAAAAAATCCTAGTACTTCTTCCACAGTGAAGATTTCTTAAATAGAAGTGCTTTTAAAATTATGCCCATTCATTGGTGGAGATGGGCAGTACATACTACTGACAAAATGTTGCTTATGTTAATTACTAAGCTGGGTCTGCACATTTCTTCAGATGGATGCAAATTTCAGCTATGTTGTCATGCTGTGGTTTACTGAAAAAGCTACTCGTGCTTGTCCATGTGGATCTTCCCAATCATGTTGAGAATTTCCATGCTGGCACTGGGTTACCTTGGCTGCTTCCAGTACTGCAGTGGCTTGGGTATGAGTGGCGCCCATGGCTCCAAACTGAGCACAGCAATCACAACACCAATTTGCATTTTTTCAGGTACAAAATATTTCACATAAAGCACATGCACACTACTTAAAATGGTTTAAGTTACTCCCTCTTCTCAGAGGTCACTGAGAGCTGTGTTGGTCCAAAGCAAAATCCAAAGCCAAAAGCCATATGATAGTTTTGAATAAGACCAACAAAAATAACAAAAAGCATGCAAGCTTCTAAATTCTCCAGAATCTGTCCCTTTCTAAAAGTGTCCTCCTGAACAATTCCATTTGACTACAGCCCAGTTCTCTTTAAAACTATTCTCCTGAACAGTTCCATTTTATACCTTCCTGAGAACATTTCTGACCTCCTCAAGCAGGCCACAAAGAGGGAGCAACAACAGAATGCCCCAGGTACGGGCTGCTGATCTTCCCCATTTGCAGGATGGAACCTTCAGAAGACTTTGATCAGATGAGTGCAGCTGATATAGTGGGGCTTATCAGAAGAGACGGACCTTTCGATATTTGGGTCCTAGGCCATGAAGGATTTGTAGATGATAGTCAATATATATGACTTACGATACCCTATTTTTACAAGTTATACATAAGTACGTTCCACTGAGTTTCATGGAGCTTATTCCAAAAAACTATACTGAGGATTTTACATTAATCATTTTATTAATCATGCATTGGATCCTATGAGATCTGCAAGTGGATTAGAGCTCACGGTAGGAATTTCCCCTCCTTCCTTTCCCATTGCAGCTGACTGAGACCCCAAAATTGTAATCCTGGGGGTGGGGTCAGTGCACCCTTATGAGCCTCATACAGAGCAAATGGAGGTGGAGGTCTTCAGATTGAGAAAGGCGTGGGGAGAAATCCCCCCTTTGTCAGCAGCAGTGCACTTCCATTGTCCAAAATGGACTATAGGATCCAAGCCATGCAATTTCCCTTTGTCCATTATTCCAAGAAGTTCTCAAAACTTCCCTGTTCTATTGGACTACTTCCTTATGTAAATTTAATTAGCCAATTTATAGAGACCACTGTGAACAGCATTAAACATGTATGAGAGCCCATTCAGAGGACCTGATGTCCTGCTCCTTGCAATTAGGTTGCATGTGCAAGGAGACTGGTCCCAGAGGCTTGGGGCTGGAGAAACGAGGCATGTGCTTAACAGACCGGTTAATCCAGCAAGGCCTCAGTTTAATGAGACTGGGAAGTCATTGGTCCCAGCTGCACTGCTGGCAGGTCCTGGAGCTTTAGACGCTGTACTGTGCTCTGGCTAGGATCCTACAAGGAAGCTCCGAGGGTTGCCAGACCCCTGCTGGGGGCAGGGGATCCCCCACTTTGGCGGCCCTCCCCCACGGCATCGGTCAGGCAGCCAGTGGGGGTACTTACCAGCAACAAACAGGCCTAGGCCTCCGTCGCTGGTGACCCATCGACATCACTTCTGGCACTCACTGGAAGTGACATCATCATGTTGCCAGCAACACGTGGACGCTCTGGTATTTGGGCAAAAACTCTATGGTTTTTACCCAAATACCAGAGCGTCACCATGTCGCCGGCAATGGTGTCACCATGTCGGCTGTTCCTTGGACAAAAGAATGTTACTGTTCTTTAACAATGGCATGTTTCCTTTTGGGGAATTGTTAGGAGACATCTGTGATGAGTACCCATCCGAACTCAGAGAAGGTGATTCCCCCCCTCACCTGAAGGGAGGGGCAGTGCATGTCTTTCTGTGTGAGGAAAGGGTGGTTTTAGTATAGCAGAAAGAGAAAAGAAGGCATATGCTGTAGTGAGTTGTCTGAGGTACCTGCATTTATTGAAAATATTTGTATCCCACATTTTCTCCTGATCCACAGAACTCAGTGCTGCTTACACCTTGGGGGTGTAGGACTGTCCTCTTTCTCTAGGAATTTGACATGGGAGACTTGCTGTCCCTTTGCCTCCACCTGTGCTCTACTTGTACCTTTGTAAATCAAGTAGATCCTGAAAAAACTCCTTATGTCTCCAGTGCTCTCTCCTCCAAAGGGAGCTGATCCAGAGAAGCATTAACTCCTTCTTGCTGCTCAAAGAGGTGGGAGAAACCTGTTTGTTTTGCCCTTTCTCTATTTCTCAACAGCCTTCAGTCTGAAGACGAAGAGTTTGGGGCACCTTAAAGACTAACAAATGTGTCGTGTCATAAGCTTTCCCAAGACCACTAGTGTAACACTGGTATGCATTAACTGCTGTTGTACAACCACGCTTCAGAAACATTCACACCACATTGTTTTAAATGGTTATTTTATGCACCTCTACTTAGCTGGCATCAGTTCAACACTATACCATGGTGTAACTGGCAGCATTCTCCTCCCTCTTTGATAAAGGAATGAAAGTCAAGCATATGCATGAACCTGTCTCCTCAGACTGCGCCTAATGCCTGTGTGCAGTCATTCAGAACAAGTACATCCTCTTGTGGCAAGCTGCAAAGTAGAAGAGGGTGGTTAAATCACATTGTCCGGCAAAATGAGAAGCATTGAGCTTGGTCTGCTGTGGATCCCCCCATCTCCCATTTCTGTGCAAATAACATCTAGGCTACAGTGACATAATTTTTTCCGGCCTTTTTCAGAACAGCTCAAACACAATTTCCCCCAACTTGGTCATACTAAAGTACTACCGGTGTTTCAATTTCCCTCTGTCCACAAACCAATTTCCTAACACTTTAGCAAAGAGTGTGGTGGCCCTCTTGAAGAATCACACGTGTTGTATCATAAGCTTTTCTGAGTCAGAGTTCAGAAGAGTTACCCGGGAATTATTATTCAGTTATTGGCATACAGTACACCTTCTTTCAAAATCGTGTTTCTTTTATAGGGATATTGCAGTTTCAGAGAATGCAATACACCCATCTGTACCGCAGATCGATATCTGTTTTATACCACTTTAACAGTCGAGGCTCACCCCTGAAGAAACCTGGGAATTGCAGAAACCTGGGAATTGCAGATTGGCAAAGGTGTTGTCAATTCCCCATCCTGAGAAGAGGAACTATTTTCTCTATTCACACCTAACTGGCATTCTACACAGACAAGAGCCTTATGATCCAGAGTGAAACATGTTTTTTCTTTCCTTCTTTCTGCTACTTTCTTATGTTTTTTAACATCTAGCCCAGGGGTATCTAACTCAATTTTTATGAGGGTCGGATATGACAAAAATGTTACTTGGTTGGGCCGTGCCTCATCAGCCCAGGACTGGTGTGTGTGTGTGTGTGTGTGTGTGTGTGTGTGGCTGTCTCAGCTGGCTCGTGGGCCAGATAAGAGCTCTCAAGGGGCTGAATCCGGCCCCTGGGCCCTATGCTTGACACCCTGATCTAGTCCTTCTGAAAGCTGCTCAGTCCTCATTTGCCTTGAGCATGACATACCGTTCTTCTGTTCCCTTCTCTTATTTTGTATGTGAAAAGTGGCTGCCTGGATCATCCTCCCCTATTATGACCTTTTCGCTGCATTTCAGGTGTGGTAGGTAACCTTATTCTCATTACTAAGGTTGCCAACAGTTCTGGATACAAATGCCCTGCCCCTTTAATAGAAGCATAATGGAATGTTGTTTACCAGGTGATGTTATTTATCCCATGCCAATAAAAGCTGGTTGGCCCTGACTAACCCAATTTCATCAGAGCTTGGAAGTTAAGCAGAGTTGGCCACTGTCAGCATTTGGTTGGGAGACCACCAAGGAAACCCAGGGTTGCTGTGCAGAGGCAGGCAATGACAAACCACCTCTACTCCTCTCTTGCCTTGAAAACCCCATGGTCCTGGGGTTGGCCATGATTTGGTAGCAACTTTACGGCACACAACTTTTATTATTATTAATAAAAGCTTCAACTCCTCGTTTCCACATGTTAAGCCACTGTTAAAGGGACTTTTCTCCATGCCTGTTGGCAACCCTACCTCACCACAACCCACAGTGCCTCTCTATCTACCCCTGGAAGTTGTCTGTTCTCTTTGTCTCACTTATTCACCCTTTTCTCACTTCCTCCTCTCATTTTTCCCCTGTGAGTGGAATAATTTGTTCACTCAGTGCTCTGCCTGATATTACTTTATCTTATCTGGGTATGAAAGTTTTGCCAGTTTGGTGCTTTGAACAATTTCCCCTTAACAAACTTGCTTTCTGATTTTGACTCTGTTGGGAGTCTCCATATGTTCCTTCTTCAGGCTTGCAGCAGAACCTCATTAGACTCCTAGCAGTGATATCTAGGTCATTACTCTGAACTGGCCTGCACTCGGGCCTGAGCATCTGGGCAAGTAGCACTGTGCTAATTGCAAAAGGGAGGTAGTTTCCCGCTGAGAGCCAGCGTTGTGTAGTGGTTAAGAGCAGCGGACTCTAATCTGGAGAACCGGGTTGGTTTCCCCACTCCTACATATGAAGCCAGCTGGGAGACCTTGGGTTCTCTCAGAACTCTCTCTCAGCCCCACCTACTTCACAAGGTGCCTGTTGTGGAGAGAGGAAGGGAAGGAGATTGTAAGCCAGTTTGATTCTCCATAAAAGGTAGAGAAAATCGGCATACAAAAACGAACACTACTACTACTTCTAAATGAGTTGCTAAGGCCAATTTCCTTGATGTGGGCTACATTCGGAAATCGGGGCCACCTTCACACAGGCATGTATCATGTGAACACATATATTTGACCACCTATAGTAACAAGTAGGATTCTGCATATCGATAAACCCGATCCAAAAATAAACCCGACATTAGCCGTTTTGGCAATATTCAGGTTTTGGTTTTAACGAATACCAAAACCCAGGAATAAAGTCGAAGCCAGACAGGTGATTGCCGAATCAGCCAAATAGGTATTTGGCTTTTTTTTTTTTTTTTGGCTTCAGCTTTCCCCAGGCTTTTCCCTATGGGAATTTTTAAAATGAGCTCTGGGGGAGGCATTTTTGGAGTTCCCAAATTTTCAGGGTAGCTTCAAGAGAATCTCCTTGCATGAACCTCAAAGTTTGATGAAGGTTGGGTCAGGGGGTCCGATTTTATGGGGTCCCAAAGGGGTCACCCCTCCTCCATAGAGAAGCATTGGAAAGTTAAAATCGGACCCCCTGTTCATGCAAGGAGAGTCCCTTGCAGCTGTGCTGCGAATATGGTGACTATACCTCAGAAAATGCCCCCCCCCCCCAGGAGAATTTTAAAAGTACTTGCTTTTTATAGCCTGTATTGGCCTCCTGCTTCCTCACCCAAGAATTTTGGGAAAACTCAGTTTCTCATGAATGCTTGCAATGGGCCCTTACAAAGCTATGGGTAGCAATGGGTGGGCCTATTGCAAGAATTCATGGGAAACTGTTTTCCCACACTCTTGGGTGAGGAAGCAGGCAGCCATTACAGACTATGAAAAATAAGTACTTTTAAAATTCTCCAGGGGGCATTTTTGCGAGTTAGAGTCACCAAATTTGCAGTCTAGCTGCAAGGGACAGGGGGTCCAATTTTATAGGGTCCTGAAGGGGTGGCCCCTCCTCCATAGAGAAGCATTGTAAATGGGACCCCCTGACCCAATCTTCACCAAACTTTGGGGTTCATGCAAGGAGAGTCCCTTGAAGCTACCTTGAAAATGTGGGGATTCTAACTCCAAAAATGCCCCCACAGGAGCTTCGGGGAAAAATCTCCATAGACTATAATGAACTATATGCCAATAAAGGCTTGTGTTGTGTTGTGTTGATGATAATGAACCTGATTTTTTTATAAACCTGGAAATAAAGCCAAAATACTCCTTTACTGTTATGGGTATTCAGCTTATTCCGGGTCTACCCCCCAAAATCGGGCCCAATAAACCCGAACCCAAAATTTACTGAATTTTGTTTTGTAACAACATATAAATTAGGATTGAATTTCAAGTCCTGTTATCTGTACCCTCTCCTTCAGAGGCAAGGTGGGTGGGGGCTACAGACAGGGCATCATCTGTGGTGGCACCTTGCCTTTGGAAAGCCCTCCTGCTTGAGGCTTGTTTGATGGCTACCTTACTTCTTTTAGGTGCCGGGCCAAAATATATCTTTTTACTAGGGTTGCCAATCTGCAGGTGGTAGGTAGAGATCTCCCAATATTACAACTGATCTCCAGGCGACAGAGATCAGTTCTACTGGAGAAAATGGCCACTTTGGGAGGTGGACTGTATGGCATTACACCCCACTGAAGTCCCTCCCTTCTCCAAACCCCGCCCTCCCCAGGCTCTACCTCAACCCAGAGCCTGGCAACCCTACTTTTTACCCATGCTTTTAATTAGGGGTTTTATATTTCCAGCTGCTTTATGGTATGCTTCTGGTTTGAGGTCTGTGACAGTTATATTCTATTTTTTAAAATATTTTTTTTATTATTTTATCAATTTTTTACTGGTAGGTAACTTTTCAGCAACAAATTCATTTCAAATATAAAATAAAGAAAAATTTAACAGCGTCGTTGAAAATCATTTCATCCATTAATAAAATGATATTAAAATAAAAGACTTCCCCCTCAACTTCCTCCACCTTGCTATACATTTATGTACTCTTTTGTATTGAGATTCTAATCCAAAAATATACATCAAACTTAATAACTAAATTAATTCTGAATTGTCTAAATCATTACAGTTGTTACATATTAATTGTTAATTTAATATATAGTAAAAAAAAATTTCCCCCAAAAATATTCCTTAAGCAAAAGGATTAGATCAGTAGTAACAAAATTCACTAGTTATCATTTAATTTCTTATTTAACCCTACGTATCTCTCTGTCACCCATGAACTGCATGCTTCCTTTTAACTTTATTCTTGTTATGAGCTTTAGTTTTTCCAACACTTCTGTTATTTTTACGATCCAGTCTTTTTTGTTCGTGTGTCAAGGCCAACTTCTTTCCCTCCTCTTCTTGTTCTTGTTGTTGGTCAGGGTTAAGGCCAACTAGATCTTTTTCATGGTTGTTCAAAAAAAATTTTCACATCCTCCTGTGAAATGATAGTAAATTTAACCATTTTGTAGGTAAAAATGAGTCTCTGTGGAAAGATCCAACAAAATCTTATTCCATTCTTCTTCAATGTCCCAGTAAAGTCTTCGTAGATATTTCTCTTTATCAACAAATGTTGCGGAATGTCCTTGAGGATTATAAGTGGGGTTCCTTTCACGGACAAAGGGTTGTCATAGAAAGTTTGCATAATATAATCCTTCATCCTGATATCATAGAAGGAAATCATAATGTCCCGGGCCTTTGTAGTAGGTAAAGGGATTCTATATATTTTATTTATTGCATAGTCCAGATCTTGTTCATTTATCTGAATCAGGTCAGCCAATGATTTTATAATGGTGGTTCTGGAACCTCCCAATTCTTCTGGAAAATTACGAAGGCGAACATTTGATTGTCTTAGCTTCATCTCCATCATAGCCAGGTGGTCTGTAACAATTTCCTGTTGGGAGTGAATAGCTTGGATTTGTTTATCTTGATTTATCTGTTTATTTTTGATATCTTTCTGTTCTTCAACTGCCTTTTTAATTGATTTGCCCATTTTCCCCATATCGGTTTTAATTGTAGAAAGTTGTGATTTCATATTTTTAACATCACTAGTCAATATGTCCAATTTCTGACTGGATTGGTTAGTGGTTTTAGTCAAGTTAGTCAATATGCTGGTTAACTGAGCCAGTTGCTGAGATACTTTCTCATATTGTTTGGTAAAGATATCAGTGCGTTTTAGTAGCATTTCCTGTATATCCTTGTCGACCTTCTCCATATTTATTTCTGAGATTAATTCCAAACAATCACCAGTATCAAAGGTGTGTTGTAAGTGTGCTGGCAGGAGCCAAGACCTGTGACAGTTTTCAATTCATCAGTTTTATGGTTTCCCCGGGGTTAAATGACTGCAGATTCTTTTCTTCATTGTAAAACAATTAGTGTGATTTTAAAGAATCAAGATTTATGGCACTCTAGCTTAGCTGTGAAAGGGGGAGTGAGAATAATGATGTTTTTGCAGACCTTCCTTCGTCTCCTCTCGATAGATTCCAAGTAATAGGAATGCTTTAACTGATGCACAAGGGAGGCGCAAGTCTGATCCTATGAATTTCTGTGACAGTCTTTCCCCTTAATCTCAATGGTTATGCTTGGTAGAGCAGTGAGAGTATTTCCTTGCTGTCTTCCGTTTCTCAAGACAAATCTTTCAAGTAGAAACGTGGCAGGAAGAACATCTTAGATTGGAAAGACGTCAGCTCCAAAGGAATTTATCCCGTTCGCTCCCACCCCTTTTAACACCTCAGCGTCTAATTGGTAGCTAGAGTGTCTTTCAAACGTCCTGTTTGTTTTGTCTAAGTAAAGATCAGATAGATAAGGCTCCTGCTGTTTAACTATAGTCTTTTTAAAACTTCAAAGTCACTTGTATTCTGGCGAAGAGGTGCAGATTGCAGTGATGATTATATCAATCTTTCAAATCATCAGAATCAAGGTAAAACCAAAAGAGTTCTTGTGACTTACTCAGGTTTTGGATGTTGAGGGTTTCATTGCAATAAAGTTGTTCCTTAAGTGTTGATAGATAAAGGAGGTTGAAGCCTCAGGCCAAGAAGCCATTCATGGTGATGTTAATCCTCTCAAATGCCAGTGGGACAACGTCCATATCTCCGGGAGGCTTATAAGCACTCTCAGAGGGTATGGGAGTCAAACCACCCTTCGTGGCTGCAGAGGAAATCCTGCTTCCCAGTTCCCTAATTAGAGCTGGGCTGGGGTGTTGATTTTCACCCCTATTCGAACGTTTCTTGGGGTCTCTCAGGGAGGGAACTCCTGAGAGACATTTTGCTTCAACCAGCGCTGTACCGGATGTCCGACAGGTCTGCCTGCCTATACATATTATCTGACAACTCCTCGTCTCTGTAGAGCTTTTTGTTTGGCTAGATTGAATGCTAACCCTTCTATGGTAATGCAGGGCAGAATTCTGAATATACCATACTCAGACAGGACCTGCCCTTGCTCTTCTGGCTCTATTGACTCATTAGCCCATGCCCTTTTGGAATGCTGCTTTTACGAGGAACTTCGATCGCGCTATATTTCCCCCTTTTAATATACAAATCCAATGCCTCTGTGACTGACATAATGCCTTTTTTTACTAAGCGATAGGGACCCCAAGGCTACATTGTCAGTGGCAAGATTTTTTTCAGTCATATCCCTCCAACACTAGATATATGCTGCTCAAGATCAATTGATCAAGGAGCTTCTAAGGGATAAAAGGGAAAAAAGGAAGTCCAACAGTTATATTCTATTTTGATGTCCTTGGTCTTGCTTTAATGGCTTGTTTTTATATTAAAGTTTATTATTTTATTTGTAACCCACTTCAAGCAGGACTATGGAGAAGTGGCAGAGAAGCCTCCTAAACAAATAAATGCTGTCTAACGTTTGATATTTTAATAGTAATCATATATTTGCAAGGAACAATAAGATCACATTTTAAACTATGTAATGAATCACAGATTAAAATTGTAATGTGCTCCTTAATGTAGATAATGCCTGACTTAACAGCTGACTTAATTCACACTGTTGAAATCAATATCTGTTTTGATAAGTGCATACAATATAGTTGCTTAGCTATGGTGGCCTTGAACTGTACAACTAGCTTGTATAAAATAATGGCTGGCTACCAACCCAATCTCAGTTTGCAAGACCTGAGTAAGGCTGTTAATGATAGGACATTTTGGAAGACATTAATTCATAGGGTCACCATGAGTCGGAAGCAACTTGAAGGCACTTAACATGCACATACATACACCAAACCAGCCACAATTTGTGAACCAGATCCCTGGCAATGAGGAATCCCCCTGTGCACAGAACTGGAAACCCCTTCAAATGGGCAGCTTGGATTGTCCTCACGGCTTATCAAAGGAATTAAATACAGTTAGGATTGCAAGCCTTCAAGTGGGGCCTGGAGTTCTCCAGGAATTACAACTGATTTCCAGTCTAAAGAGATCAGTTACCCTGGAGAAAATGACAGCTTGGGAGGGTGAACTCTATGGCCTCAGATCTCTGCTAAGCTCCCTCCCCTTCCCAAATTCCACTGCCCCAAATCTCCAGGAATTCCCAAGCTGCAGTTGGCAACTCTGCATATGATATTAGTGGGCTTTAGAAGACTGTACAATGAAAATCAGGGAGGGAATGGTCAAGTCAATTAAAATGATAATCCTACCAAAAATAAATTTTATTTTCAATAACTTATTTGTAGATATATCAAAGAAAATGATTGAAGAATGGCAAAAGATCTGTAATAGATTTATTTGGCAGAATAAAAAAAACAGATTCAGAAATAGCAATCTATATGAACCTAAAGGCAAAGGCGGGATAGGAATACCAAATTTACTAGTATATTATCAGGTAGCCAGGGTAAAGTGGTTAAAATCATGGGCAGTCAACAATGAAAAGGAACCTTATATTAAAATTGAACAAGATTTTGTTAAATTTCCGCTAAATAGATGGCCATGGGTAAAAAAAAATTGATAGGAAAATTTTTTATAAGAAAGATAATAACTGCATTAATACCATCCTAAAACAATAGGATGTATTAAGAGAGAAAGTAGCCCCAAATATTTCCCCACTGTCTTCCTTCCTTTGGAACATCTTAGCCGAGAATCCAGAATTCCAACTCCCTTGTAGAATAAAGACAGATAAACAGAATGATTATCATTATTGGATTAAAAATAATAATAATAATTTAGAACCTCTAGAAATTTTGTTTGGATAAAAAAGAAGTTAATATTACACTTATAGAATATTTACAAATGACAAAATATTGGAATAATTTAAAAGAAAAAGAATTAACTGAAATTAGAGAAAAGTCAGAGTTTGAGAAGTTAATGCTTCAAGATAAAGTTTCAACTTCAAAAATATATGCAATTTTAGTAAAAGAAAATCTAAATTCAACATTAGGCTATAGGGACATATAGAACATTTACTTAGATAAACTATTGAGTGACCAAGAATGGGAATATATTTTTTCAAAGGGATTAGATTTCTCAGTTAGCTTGCAAATAGGAGAAAATCTATTTAAGATGGTATACATGTGGTATTTAACTCCAATTAGAATAAGTAAAATCTACAAATCAGTGAACGGTAGTTGTTGGTACTGCGATAAAAAAACAAGCAGACTTCATACATATGTGATGGAAATGTGAGAGAGCTATAACGTTCTGGACTGAAATAGTGAAATATCTGTCTGTTGGAATGGAGATCGATATCCCATGTAAACCTGAGATACTTCTGTTAAATTTAGCCCCTAACCTAACTAAAGATAGACGATGTATGGGGTTACACATGATCTGCTGCTAGAATGACTTTTGCCAGACATTGGAAACAAAAAACGACTCCAAAGATAGAAGAATGGTTGGTTAAAGTAAAAGAAATATATTAATTAATTAAACTAACAACACATCAGAAAAATGGTGATACAATGAGCCTAGATGAGCTATGGTTACAAACTGTAAATAAAATGGAAAATCTTATAATCAAGGGTGAGAAAGGACAATGTGCTGTGATGACAGCCTAGCTATTTTATAGAGGATTAAATGATGTGGTAGTATATTTGGTGTGGTAGTATGAATGAGAATATTGAAATAAGCTGTTCTATAGAAATTTGGTTAAATATTATTTTAAGTTTACATATTTATATTGTATTTTAAATTATGAAGATTGATGTATTTTTTGTTTTAAATTTGCTGTTATTTATTTTATTGAATAAATAATAAATTTTAAAAAAATCAGGGAGGGAAGGCCTCATAGTACAGCCTGATCTCATCAGATCTTGGAAGCTAAGCACTTGGTACTTGGAAGGGAGACCACCAAGGAGGCTGAGGAAGGCAATGGCAAACCACACCTCTACTTCTCAGTTGCCTTTTTTTTTTACTTTTTTTTTATTTGAGGGATACAAAAGGGAGAAAAGGAATAGGGAAAGGGTAAACATTGGATGTATCCGTCCGCAGATCAGAATAATAAAAGAGAAAATTATAGCTTAAATCCGATAACTAATTTGTTAATTAATTCAACAGAATACATTCTAACAATCTAACATAGCTTTGAATCTATGGCAAAACATTTAATTTTCCATTCTGCAGTGTATATCAGCCTGTAAGTGTTTTTGGCAATGCATTTTTAGTGTTTCATCAACCTCAACCTCACGCCTCTATATACCTGCAAAACAAATTCCATTTGTCATTAAACAGATCAAGGGTCTCTTCATCTGTGACATTCATCATATGAGTCATTTTGGCCATGGTAGCGTATTCCATCATTTTGTCTCTCCACTTATCTATTTCTGGTAGAGATGTTTGCTTCCACCTTCTGGCTAGGATAACTCTGGCCGCCGTTGTAGCATAGCAAAACAAATCTTTCTTCAGTAGGGGCAATTCTGTTGGCATTATTCCTAATAACATGTTCTTAGGATTCAGGTTTAATTTCTGCCGGAACATTTTCTGCAGTTCATTATGAATCACTTTCCCCAATATGATTGCAGAATTGGGCAGGTCCACCATACATGAAAGTAAGAACCGTCTTTCTCTTGGCATTTCCAGCATACTCCTTGCTGCCTGTCTTTACTTCTCACTTGCCTTGAAAGCCCCTTGCTATGGTTATCATAAGTCAACTGTGATTTAATGGCACTTAATACACACACACAAACACAATGAAAATCAAATATTTGACCATAAAACAATACCACTGATTTTGGTAGAGGTTATTGTTCTGCTTGAAACCAGTACATTTGCATATCACCTCTGGCCAAAAAGCCCATGTATAATATTCTGGCAAAGAGATTATGTGGGCAGCAATTATTAAAAATTGTACTTGAGTATTTGTTGCTATGAAGTAGGATGGGAAAGGAAATGGGGCTTTGGGCTAGACCATCTGCACAAGGATGTTCTGGTATTTTTTCTCTTTAATTCCCTCTTCCCCATGAAGAGATAGCGCTGCATTCCAAAACAGTGTGTTCTTTAAAATGTGCCCAAAATATATCTGAGTGCTAATGAGAGGTTTGCTATTTTGGATCGGGTTGGCTGTATTTACAGCCACGCTGAATAATTCATGTTCAACCTTACAGGTTCTATCAAATGTGATTTACCCTCTCAGACTGTGCAATGTGTTTGCATTTCAATAAGCTTGTATTTATACTTAGATGAATGAGACTGGATACATTTGAAGTCTCCAGCTCAATGGGACAAGGATTTGGGCATGACCAATCTGTTCTGCAATCTGTTTGGTATAGAAGTCTCTTGCCAGGTTGGTCCTGGAAAACAAACATGATATCTTTTAGGTTATCTGAACTCTGCTGCATGTAATCTGGAAAGGTATTTAAATTTTAAGCTCTAAAGATAGCAAGATAATTTATTATGTTGTCCTTTGAACCCATAATGTAGGCAATCAGGTGTGTTATATGATATTGCACTATATAGTTCTTATGGAACTTATAGTTCTTCCTGTTCTAATTGCAGTTCAGATACATGTGTATGGACATGTTCCTAGATCCTGGGACAGAGCACAAATGCAATGTTTTGTGCACTGAAAACCTAAAACGCTGTTCAGTTCTCATGACATATCTTTCAGTTCTTACAGATTCCAACATCATTTACATTTTACTATAGCTTTAGCACAGAAATATACAGGGGATAATTCAACATGAATAGTTGTGTACTAGGCAATGACTTTATTGTAAAGATCCCTCTCACACAGCCTTCAATGTTTCTGAAGCTACAAAAATAATTTATATATATGACAAACATTATACTAGCCTTCTATATGTATCACCTACTATAGGTGCTGTATATTTTAGCCAGCATAATACTAGAGATGTATTAAACAATTCAGTCAATCAATAGTACTTTATTCCAAGTTGTATATTGCAGTTACAGCACGTAATACCCACCAAGTCCTTTTCTGCAGAGTTTTTACTGGAACTTCAAACCCAAAATTGGTATGCATGACTCATTGCTCCTATGGAAATTAGAACTAGAAGCTGCCTACATTGCCTCGGTAAAGGCATGGCAGTCTCCCTGGATACTGCAAGATTCAAAGGAACACTACTTAAAGGATCCTTAGGGTACAAAATGGCTTTAGAGAAAGCATGCCCAGCAAGCATGGGGGGTGGACCATAGAGTCCCAAACTGCCATTTCCTCCAAGGAAACAGATCTCTGCAGTCTGGACTACAGGAGAACTCCAGGCCACATCTGAAGTTTGTTAACCCTAGCCAAATATATTTATTTAAGCATTAATATGCCACTTTTCTCCACAATGGGGAGCTAAAGTGGCTAAGAGTCAAAGGCCAAGAGCCCTTTGACTCTTGCCAGTCTCACACCTCTGGGCCAGCTCAGGGCTAAATTATACATGGGGGGGGGACTTATTTTGCCAATTTTGCTGCTCTGCATGGAATATCTATGCATGTGGAGCAGCAAAATCAGCAAAACAATTCCCTTTCAGTAAGGTCTTCATGTGGGGTGGCGGCACGAGCCATACCTCCCCTGCATCACTGCTCGAAGCCTGTTTAGGAGAGCCAGCATGGTGTAGTGGTTAAGAGTGGCGGACTCTAATCTGATGAGCCAGGTTCTAGGGTTGTGCATATTGATATACCCAAACTGAAAATAAACCTGAAATTAGCCGTTTCAGCAATATTCGGGTTTTGGGTAGACCGAATACCAAAACCTGGGAATCTGCCCGAAGCTGAATAGGCAATTCCCAAAAAAGCCGAATAGATTTCGGCTTTTTGGGTTCGGTTAGTCACCTTTGCTCAGATGCATGGATCTGTGCTTTTCCCCATTTTTCTATCTTTTGACTGGTTTTGTTAGGCCTCATAGTTGGGGCCCTTTTGAGGTAGGGTAATGTAATCGGAGCCAACTTGGTCTGACCAACCATCATCATTCAGTGGGTTAATCTGGATCAAGAATAAGGGTTATTTAAAAGATGGGGCTCACCCAGTCCCGTCCTCAGGGATACACCCTCTAACTAAAAAGAACTGGGTTTGACAGCTGCTCACACCACCAGGCTTCCGAAGGAGACTTCCTCACCCACACGAATGAGCAGTCACCTTCAGAACACCACCCGTGGTCAAGACTTCAGCTGGCTCCAATATCACAAACTCCTCCCCATGAAAACCAGCTTTCAAAAAGAAGGTCACCCCGAGTAGTGGCTTCATTTCCCTGCACCGTGACCATCTCTTGAAATCATATTTTTGATTACTATAATAAAGGACTGTTCACAGGATGTCATTTGCCACCAAAAGAAATGCTTTCTGTGCCTTATTTTTGTTGCATTTAAGCCTTTCCCCTCAGATTGGAAGCTAATTTGCATGGACATCAAGCTATGTGCCCCAGATACAAAGGGAGCCCCAGACTTTGAGGTGCCAGCCTACCAATTGGCTCTTTCTGCCAGTCCTCAGCAATGCTGAACTTCTGAACTTCTGAGCAGCAAAATCAATGGTCAGCTTGGATTGCAAATGCCTGAAGGTTGCGGGTGACCCCTTTGCTGTCCCATCTACGGGATCGCCTCTCCTGGTATGTTCCCCAGAGAAGCTTACGTTCATGTAATACCAACTTACTGGTGATTCCTGGCCCAAGGATGGGCCTCGACCAGGGCCAGGGCTTTTTTGGCCCTGGCCCCTGCCTGGTGGAATAGCCTCCCTAGTAAGATCCGGGCCCTGTGGGGCCTTCAGGAATTCTGCAGGGCCTGCAAGACGGAGCTATTCCACTGGGCTTATGGTTGAGGCCAGCGGCGGTCCTCATTATAATTACTGCTCTCCCTAGTCCTCCCCCCCCATTCCTTGCTGCTGAGCACCATCCCTTCTATACCACCTTAGGGAGCGGTAAGATTCATCTGTCACCTGCAGATTTCTATCCCTGGAGTTTTAGCACCATTGAGGGGCATTATTGGGCTATTTTAAATTGTATTTTAAACTATTTTAATGGGTTATTATTTATTGTGTTTTAGACTGTGTAAGCTGCTCTGAGCCCAACCTTCGGGTTGGGGAGAGCGGGGTAGAAATGTAATAAAATAAATAAATAAATAAAATTCTACACCACCCCGTCCCAAAGTTCACCAAACTTTGGTGACCATCTAAGGAGATTCCCTTGCAGCCACACTGCAAATTTGGTGACTCTGCAATCAAAAATGCCCCCACAGGAGCTTTAGAAAAAATCCCCATAGACTATAATGGACCTGATTAATTTTTTTTGTAAACCTGGAAATAAAGCTGAAATACCCTTTTACCAGTATGGGTATTCCATCTTATTCCAGGTTTACAAAAAAAATTGGGCCCAATAAACCTGAACCCAAAATTTACCAATTTTTTTTGTGTGCACAACCCTATCAGGTTTGTTTCCCCGCTTCTCCACATGCAGCCCAATGGGTGACCTTAGGCTGGTCTCAGTCCTCTCCGAATCCTCTCAGCCTCACATGGTGTATGTTGTGGGGAGGGGAAGGTTGCTTTGAGGGGATTAACAGGTTGGCAGAATGTTCTCGGCTTGCCCCTCCCCTATCTCATAATATTTTAATTCGAGCATGGATTGTTTAACTCATGGTGGTGTCTATCCCACTATAAGTCCGAAACAGGAACCTGTTGGGTGCTCCACGTGCATTTTATCCACCCAGATAATGAGGGATAGTAGGGGAGTGGCCGCTGGGTCACCGCTCAAGGATTGGCTGCGGGGTTATAAAAAAACTCTGCTTAAAGGTTTCAAAGCAGAGTATAAAAACTCTGCTTAAAGGTCTCAAAGCAGAGTATAAAAAGCAATCTTCTTCTTCTACTGCTCTCGCTCTCTTTTAGAAGCCATTTCCTGCAGCTGCAGTGTAATGCACCGTTTGGCCTGCAGGTTTTAAGTTACCTGTATGAAAGGGGTGGGGCAGAGGCTGAGCTGCCAGGTCTTATAGCAGCTGGCTGTTGATCCAAATCTTTACCCCCTGGCACTGTCAGCCTCTGCTATCCATCTCTGATGCCAGTTGGACCACTCTGTAGCAAAGGATCATCAACATTTCTCCTGTCACATCATAACTACTGGGATCCTGATCGGGCCCACAGTGCAAGCTCTTGTCCCCCCACCCCACACACACATGTAGTGAAATAGTTACGGGGGAGGGGTGCAGCCATTTCAGCATTTGATAAGATCCGGGGGGGGGGCAATGTTGTGTGCTTGACTTTAATGACTTTAAACCAATGTCAGTGGCCTAGTGGCAGCCACGAGGATGCGGTCATGACTAGTTTGGCCCTTTGAGATGATCTGAATGGGCTAGATTTGATTTAACCTTTGAAGCAAGTTCTGTCTGGCACATGAGTGGGAAGACAGCTTGGTAAGCCCCAATATAGCATTCCCCACATCTTTGATGAATGGCAGGATAGTAATGTACGATGGAATTGTTGGGGTATCAGTATGGCAAGGCCTTTTAGGGATGCCAGCCTCCAGGTGTGACCTGGGGATCCCCTGGAATTACAGCTCATCTCCAGACTACAGAGATCAGTTCCAATAAAGAAAATGGATGCTTTGGAGGGCAGACTCTGTGGCACTGTACCCCACTGAAGTCCCTGTCTTCCCAGGCTCCATCCCCAAATCTCCAGGAGCTTTCCAGCCTGGATCTGACAATCCTACCCCCCCCCCCGCTGTTGGCCGGGGGGACCTAGCAACCCGAGGGCCTTTAGGCCTGAGGCTTTGTTACTAATCTATCCCAGTAAAACATCATGCTCTTGAAACATCATGCTACATTCATATCAGGGTTCAAGTGTAAACAAATGTAAGAAATAACATACAATTTCAACTTTTGTATGCAAAACATTTAATGATAGAATCCTAAATTTAAAAATATAAGATTGGTTCTTTCTTTGCTAGTCCCCATATGCAATTTCTTTCCATCACAGAAAGTCATAATCGTTAGAAACTAACATTGGGAAATTGTTTAATTACTGCATTATAGCATTTCCTATGAATAAAACATTAGGGGGGATCCATAGAATTAAGTGTTTAAAATTAAAGCAGTAAGGTATTTAAGATAAGACTGCTCATATAACATTTCCCACTGTGTTTTATCTTAATGTCTAAAGTATTACTGTGGTTTAGTCAATTCATGCTCTCATAGAAGCAAAATACCTCATGCGCTGGAATTATGATTGGGTTGATTGCATAAGATTCTCATCTAGTTCAGCGTTGCTAAGATTGAAATTAAAAAAGGATTATATTAGCAGCATCCTTGTTGCGTGTAAAAATCTGTTCAGAAAAATACAAAGCAGTTAGTCTAGGTTTTTTTTTTATGCAGACAAGGGGTTTAATGTTTATGCAGACAAGGGTAAGATCCATTGTTCTGTCAGCAGAACAAGTGAGGATTTTTACCATGCTCGTCTTCCCTCAGAAATCTTTCAAGCTTTGGAAAGATGATTCCTGGGATTACATGACCTGTATAAGCAAACAGCAAGGAGGGGGAAGGGAGCAAAATCATCCACTCCTTCCTCTTCTTCAAGTGCATTTTGCCCCCCCCTTTACTGCAGCCTTTGAACACACATAGCTGTTTGTCCAATTTACAGTGCAATTACTCCAGTCTAAACCCACTGAAATGAATGGGATTTGACTGGAGTAACGCTCCATAGGATTGCACTGTAAATTCCCCAAGTCTTTCCAGGAGCTGAAGGGGGCTGCTGGGGAGAGGGATCCTTGCTTGCAATCCTTACCTGCAAGTGTCTTCTGTTGATGCAGGGGTCCCCAACCCTTTGGAGCCTGCAGTCACATTTGGAATTCTGCCACAAAATGATTGAAAGCATCCATGTTCTTCAGGGCAACTGACATCAGTAGTCTGGAGATAAACTGTAATTCTGGGGGATCCACAGGTCCCATCTGGAGGCTGGCATCCCTAATACAGATGTGTTTTTAAAATAAGCCATATATATATTGGAATTTAAAATGTTGTGCCTAATTTTATAGTTTCACTATGATTTCTAGGGGGTCTGCACATCAAATTTGCTACTTTGAAAACTGACAACTGCAAGTTCTTTGTTTCAAAAGATTAAGATATCTTCAAAATTGTAAGATAGGTAAGATGAGGATACATTTGTGACAACCCTCCAATTTTTATTAGCTGACTTTCATAAAAACATTGTCCACACATCCAAGTTTGCTTATAAACCTGTTTACTAGTAAGTAAACATAGAGTGTCATCTGTGTCCAGCACCATGTAGCCAGACTTTGAATTTCTTCTTGGTTTAAGTATTGCACTAAGTGTCCTACAATACTTCGTCCATTTGACCTCATTTCTCCCAGTAGCCTGGGTCTATCCTGCCAGATTACTCCAGAGGTGTCATCCAGGCCAGATATTTGCGTAAGGTTTTCTGGAGCACATGAACACATGATGCTGCCTTATACCCAGGTAAGTATTGTCTACTCTGACTGGCAGCAGCTCTCCAAGGATTTAGGTTGAGGTCTTACACATCACCTTTTCCTTTTGCCTGGAGATGCTGGGGAATGAGCCCCCATGCAAACTAGGTTCTTTCCCATTGAGTTACAGTCCCATGGTGTTGGGGACGCATCAGCTGTCTTAACCTCTTCTCTCATTGGTAGGGTTACCAGCTCCGGGTTGGAAAATACCTGGAGATTTTGGGGGCAGGGTTTGGAAAGGGGAGGGATGTCAATGCCATAGAGTCCAATTGCCAAAGTAGCCATTTTCTCCAGGTGAACTGATCTCTTCTGGATGGAGATCAATTGTAATAGCAGGAGATCTCCAGCTACTTCCTAGAGGTCATAAACAAGCACAAGTTAGTTTTGTTTTTCATTAGTGACCACCTGGAGGTTGGCAACCCTACTCATTGGCTATTTCATTAATCCCCTAAATCAGGGGTCGGCAAACTCATTAGTCAAAAGAGCCAAATATCAACAGTATAACAATTGAGATTTCTTTTGAGAGCCAAATTTCTTAAACTTAAGAATTTCTTAAACTTAAACTATATAGGTAGGTACACTGTTTATTAACTTAATAAACTTTAATTAAAGTTTCAAGTCTTAATTAAACTATAGGTGATATCATACTTAATAGTGATCTTATTTACTGATAAAAATTAAATTGTAAGTCCCTGCAATTTCCCCCTCCCCGTCCGTAGTCCTCGTCTGGAGGCCTGGTCTACCACCATAAAAGCCTATTGGTAGACCTGGTCTCCGGCTGAGTCCCATTGGGAGGCCAGGTCTACCCATTGGCTTTCTTGGCAGTAGACCTGGCCTCCGGAGGCCCATAGAAGCCAATGGGTAGACCTGGCCTCTGAAGGGGGACTTTTTCCCCTCCTCAGAGTCCAGGTCCACTGCCAAGAAAGCCAGTGGGTAGACATGGCCTCCCAATGGGACTCAGCCAGAGGCCAGGTCTACCAAAGGAAGCCCGCCCTGCCCAATAGCTGATAGGCGGGGGGGGCAGGAACCGACGAGCCGCCCGCCCAGCAATCGCGTGGCTAGAGGGGAGGGGAGGCTTTAGCCTCCCAACCATTGAGGGCAAGGGAAAGGGGGACCCGGCCATTCTCCACGGTGGGGGGGGAAGACAGCGCGCCCGCTTGCCCGCTCTCTCTCTCTCTCAGGCGCGCCGGCTCCGCAGCCCGGCTGCCGGCGCGAGCGAGCGCAAGAGCAGGGGCTCCGAACCAAGTTTGGAGAGCCGCACTCAACGGGCCAAAGAGCCACATGCAGCTCTGGAGCCGTAGTTTTGAGACCCCTGCCCTAAATAGATAATCAGCCTTTTAACCCACCTCAAGAAAGTAGCCCACAAGTTTGAAAATAGCGTCAGTTGAGTGCACTTCAGTTGTTTAGTGAGTGTTAAAGAGTGGAAGGTGAGTTCAGCTAGCAAGACTAGGTTTTCTGCTGGGCCTAAGGCCTAAAAATAATGCTTGAAGCACCATTTGGTCTTGAGATCTAGCTCTGGTCAGTGTAGGAATATTTGTGTTCCCATTTTTCTTAACTTATCCCATTTACACTTTTTTTCTGGCTTATAACATTTCAACCCCTTGTAAATTCTGAATATTCATTTCATAGTACATGTTAACAAAAAATTACAGTGGTTTGCCTTTCCAATCTTTTTACGCTCAGTCTTTGCTCATGTCAGGGTATCAGATTTGTTTTGCTCCTGGTGCAGAGGCTTCCAATACAATGTGTTGTTCACCCAAGAAAGTTAGCCCATTACAGTAACACTAGTGCTTTTTTAGGTTTGAACCTTGGTCGGGGATTCAGGAATTTATGGTAGTAAGCACTGCTCCACAGGATGATATTGAACACACATGACCATCTGAAGCTTTCTTGTACTGAGTCAGGCCATTGGTCTCTCAAGGGCAGTATGGTCTATCCTTACAGGAAATGGTACTCCGTGGTCTCGGGTAGACGTCTTTCACAGTATCTCCTACCTGATCCTTTTAGCTGGAGATGCTAGGGATTGAAACTGGGACCTTCTGTATACAAAGCAGATGCTCTACTACAGGGTCACAGCCTCACCCCTGTTTTGTTGTATTTTGTCATAAAATATTATACGTTACTGTTGAAAGACCTAGCTTTATATTTGCATATTTATGAAACTCCCAGAATGCCTTAACCCTCACTGCCTCTTAATTCAACAGAAGATTCATTGTAAATGAACGGCCTGTTGTTTATAAGATACCTGTGCAATTGCAATAAATAAAATGTGGGAAACTGATATTAAAGGAAATTCTATATACAGTGGCCAGTGACAGTTCACATGAGGGTTACCATCAGCTGGTAGCAGCTGATACGGATACATGCAATATATGAAATATCCCTCACAACTTGTACGTTGGGTAGCTTGTGATACCTTAGAGAGACTCAAGGGTCCATCAATGTCTACTAGCCATGGTGAGTAAACGGAACCTCCAAATTCAGGAGCAGTAAACCTCTAAAAGCCAATGCTAGGAGGTAATATCAGGAGAGGGCCTTGGCCACTAGGCCCAGTTTATTGGCCCTCAGAACAATTGGTTGGATGCTAACCATCTGTCTAATGAGACCCATGCTCTGTGGGACTTAGTTCAATTCCACAGGGCATGTAAGATGGAGATGTTCTGCCAGGCATATGATTGAGGACAGCAATGGCTATATAGATCAGCTGGCCTTCTTTCTCTTTGTCTTCCCTTATTCTAGCCCTCCCCCCTTTTTCCTTCCCCTTCCCCTTTCCTTTCCTTTTTCTTTCCCTCCTCCTCCCCCCTTCCTTTATTTCCTCTTTCCACTTTCCTGTGTACATTTTTGAGCCTGCGAGCTCGCAATGGTTGGTTGTCCCCCATCTACCTTCCATCATCTTTAAACCAATCCTCCCCTACAGAAGGTAGTCCACCTACATGAGGTGACTATGTAGCACAGTCTTTCATCTTCTCCATCTGTAAATTATAAATTTTATAATATATAGGTTAGGAATTATGGTTTTAAATGTTATGTATTGCTTTTATACTGTGTGTGCTTATTGTTGGAAGACACACTGAGCCTGGCCTTGCCAAGAAAGGTGAGGGGTAGAAAATAAAAAAAAAAGTGAAACAGGATGCTGGGTTTAGTAGATAGACCACTGGTCTGCTCTAGCATGACTCTTCTTATGTTCTAAGCCCCAGTGATTTAAGAAAAATAAATTCCTTATAAACACTCTGAAAAACCTCTTCTATCACAAGCTCAGAAACGTGGATATTAAATACCCTTCTAAAGTGCCTGCAATTGGATTTTCTGGTCAAATATTAACAGACCCTCTAGGGTTCAGATAACACACCAAAACATTCATAGGAAAATTCAATTACATTAAGTTGAAAGATGTGTTCACTCTTATTCAGAATTTTTTTTAAGAAGTGCACACATTTAATGATGTGCATTGTATCCATACCCTCCATACATTTTAATCCCCCCCTAGCAAACAGAAACAATCATAGTATTGAAAATTCTGCTCCTCTCTCATTAGCACGGATATTCTGAACAAGGAGCCCTTAAGGCGGATTGTGCTCCATGGAATAATTAAACATACCAATAACCGACACAAGATAGGATTATATTTTTATCCCGAGTTAAAATGTCAGGGTCGTCAACCGATTAAATACTTTTAGACAACTTGTCATTTGGCTTTTAGGTGATTAATCAATTAAATCGTTACATTTGCATACTGCCAAATTTGCATAGTGCCCAAACCTCTGTTTAGAACGCTTCCTTGAAGATGGTGAGGGAAGGTCATGCTTTTTTTAAAAAGTGAGAGATAATAGGGGCTTGTATTTCATGGATCCCTTCTGCTTTTAGTGGCACTCTGGTCTGGCTCAAACCTCCCGTGTCAAGGGCAGACTCCTTGTTTCAGAGGAAAGCACCACCATTTGCCAAATGGTTCCACAACAGAGGCACAATAGATGGGAAAGCGGCCTTTAACAGTTTGTTTTTTCATCAGCTACAGCCTGATCTGGATAGCCCCAGGCTAGCCAGATCTCGTCAGATCTCTTAAAAGCTAAGTAGGGTCGGCCCTGGTTAGTATTTGGATGGGAGACCACCAAGGAATACTAGGGGCGTAACACGGAGGCGGGCAATAGCAAACCACCTCCAAACGTCTCTTGCCTTGAAAACCCTACAAGATTGCCATAAGTCAGCTGTGACTTGATGGCAGGCACACACACACACACACACACAGAGTGAACTGCAGGGAGCTGCAAGAGATGTGCTTACCCCTGCCCTATACCGTCTTCAGTCCAGACACCACTCCTTGGATCTCTCATGCAGCGATAATCAAACTCCCCACTGGCCTCCAGACAAAGATGCCTTCTGCCCCCATCCTAAAATCTTGATCTGTACTTGATTAAAACAGGTAAGCTGCTATTCCTTCCCTGTAGCTCATTGGCTGGCTCTCACACCGATATTTTGTACCCCTAGTTCTCTCATCTCAACAGCCCAGGGCATTGTCCCAGTTCTTATGCAGCATTGCCTTATACCAGGGGTGCCCAGAGTGGCACCAATGAGCACCATGGTGCCTGCCAACACCTTTCCTGGCACCCATCAAGCATTGTTAGGAAGTTGGTGAAGTTGTGACAGGCCTTCTGATTGGCTGTGTGTTAAGGTTGCCAGGTGCACAGCCCACAGAGCCTGCCAATCCCCCATAGAGGCGCACAATTTCCTATAGCGGTGGACACCGGACCCAGCCTTTATTAGATGCTCCGCCTCCAGCTGTTATTAGCCTCTGCCCCATCAGCGCCACACGGCCCATGCTGCTGTGGACATGGGTCGACAGGCCGTCTGCGTCCTATGAGGGAGACTGGCCCCCCTTGCCACATGGTGGCCATCCCTCCCCTGTCAGGCGTGCCCCCCGTTGGTGGACCCAAGCCCGTGGTAAGGCCGCGCCTCCTCCACCTCCCACCACAAAGCTGCTTGAACCCACTTCCTGGCGAGGTGGCTGGGGAGGTCATGTCCGCTGTCCCATGACACCCGTCTTTATGACTTACAATGCAATCCTGAGGAGAGTTACTCCAGTCTAAGCTCATTCATTTCAATGGACTCAGACTGGAGAAACAGTAAGTTTGCTGAGAGTTTAATATACCTTGTATGTGATTTTCAGCATTCAAAAGTTACTTTTGGTTAAGAATGTCATCTCCTTTCCAACAGGGTAAAAAACAGCATAGCAGACTTGGCAGTGTGGATGAGTCACAAAGAGGGTATTTCCCTCCCTGTTCATTGGACCTTGACAAACCATTAATTACAACTTCAGTGCTATTTTGATGATAGGCATTGTTTAAAAAGAATACATAATGTAAAAGAAAACTTGGAAATGGGAACCAATGTGCCACTCCCATTCTTCAAAATATCTTTTCCATTTTTTTTCCATAGACAAACTCAGTGAGCCACTTTGGGAAAGGAAATATGTCATTGTTTGGGAACCACTTAAGGGGCTGTTAAAGATCATCACGAATAATTCACAACTCCCAGTGATCTCATCCACATCAATCAAAGCATCAGTGCCTGTGACATTATTATACTGCATCTTGAAAGTGCAACAACTCATTTCAAAATATATTCCCTTCAGTAGTACAGTTACATAACTTTAGAATCTGGACTTAATGGTCTTATTCTCCCCCCTCTCTTTTAGATGGTAATATGTATTATTTTACTATGCGAAGCCCAAAAGAAATACTCAAGACACAGCCCATTCCTGAGCTTGGGGTCGAAAACGCATGGTCGCTTAGCCCCCTTTATTCCCTATTTCAGCCAGGATCAAAGTAATCCGGGATGGAGGAGAAACTGTACACATTACCTGGAATGAGCAGGGACGAAACTGTGCGCAAATGGATCCATGTAAACAGAAAATGTGGTTCCATGGAGTTCCTGTTTAGTTAGCCCTCCCCCCCTCCGACCCTGCTTCTGGTGATTGGTCCTTTCGAATTGACCAATGAGGGCTTTTCCCGCCCCGCTTGTAATTTAAAAACATTTTAAGAACAAAAACCAAAAAAAACAGAGCAATCTGAAAGGGGGGGGGAGAGAAATCCAAGCCTCGTTTTAAAAAAAGCCTTTCTTTTTCTCAGAAAGAGCTCCAAGGTAGTAGGAAGCAGGAAGCACTTGAATCCCTGCCTCTTCATACACTGCTTCATGATTGGCTGTGAGAGAAGCCAATCTTCTGTGCTTCCCCTGGCTGGCTGCCTTGAAGAGGGCTTTGGAAAAGGCTGGGGCGAAGAAAGCAAGAACCAGCCAGGCAGAACGGTTTAATCTGGGCCAGAAGAGGAATGGAAAAGCCGGGTTCATTTTGTGTCAAAACAGGGTTGAGCCGACAAGGGACGAGGTAACGTTCATTCAAAACAGTTTAATCCTGGCCGAAATGGAATAAACAGGGAATAAAGGAGGCTAAAGCGACCATGCATTTTTGGCCTGGGTGGTGAAAGTGCTTAGGAGGACTAAGGGCCTCGTACCAGCATAAAAGGCACTTACGCCAGTGCAAATGGCCTGGGTGCCGGTGTAAGGCCAGTTACTCTGGCGGCGGTAGTCGGCAGAGGGGGATGGCGCTGCCGCGCCAGCACAATGGGCAAGCAGTGCAGAAGCGGCAGAGAGATGAGGTTCTGGAGCATTTGCATGGCGGTCAATGGGTAGAAAGAAAATAAATATATACTGAAAATATAATTTATTCGAAGCGCTGTGGTTAAAAGGTTAAAAATATTTAAAATTATTTAAAAACATTAAAATAGCACGATGGCATTTCCTAGGGTTGATAACTGTAACCACATACCAAACGCTTTTCAGCCAATTGGGCCTTCATCAGTGGTCAATTAAAACCCATGTTTTGCCTGCACACATTTACAGAAATAAACAAATAAATACCTAGACAAACAGTTCAAATCAAACCAGGCATGTGTATAGGTTGTAATATCTATTACCAGTTACTCAAACATCTGGTCAGATTGGTTCTAGTTGTAATACTGGTTTGTATATGTCTCTCATATACGATGTGTGCAGTTATCAACCTAGTAGAGCAGTTATCAACCTAGTAGGTGGCCGAGGAGGTCATGGCCGGCATCACCTGCCTCCTCCTCGGGGTCCTTGGCCATCGCCTCCCAGGGCCCCTCGGTTGGGTCGGCCGGGAAGACTGGAAGGCCCTGGTGGATTTATTTTCAATACAAGATCAGCAAAAACTTCTTCTAGCCTTATGTCTAAAAGACCAGTCTTAAAGGGAAAAAAATGTCCTGATTCTTACATTAGTCTTGATACATTCTTCTAACAACATTCTACAAGGTTTTGTTTCATTGATTTATCTAACAATGACCTTATAAGAGAGACAGAGTTTTTGTTCTCATCTTGCTGTTTTTAGAAGGAAATCATTCATTACCTGTAAGTGTTGTCTGTGCAATAATCTGAAGAATGTGGTGGGTATTGCCCATTGGTGAACCTGATTCCATTCTAGTAAATTAAATTGTACTTTCTGTTTGCTTCATATTATATTTCTATAACAAATAATATGGATATGGAAACCAGATTTATAGATGGCCTGAACAGAGCACACCCAGAAACCGTAACAGGATCAGCTACCTTTCTTCATGTAGCGACACTTTGGAAGAGAGCAATAAAGGTTTATAGTGGTGAAATACACACCCAGCTGGAATGAATGGCAAATCTTTCTTTGTCCGCGGATGCATAATAATGAGAGCTGACACCAGAGCTGGGATAATCAAAGGACCAACTTTATTTTATTGTTCAAGAGAGATCTGCAGCACACACAAGCCAAAAACATCCCCAGAACTAACTGCAGTGTGGGCAATTGTCGGGATGCAGAAGAGTCAAGCCTCTTTTTGTGCATCCCCGCTCTTAGGGCGAGACCCACCCTGGCTCGGAGCTCTGAGCCGTCACGTGTGGTACGGCTCATGCTCTTCCTTGCCAAGCCTTCTTTAGTGTTTGAGGGAGGTGTGCCACGTCCGATCCACCCAAGCCGCGAGGTCTATAGGTAAAGGATAGCAGCACCCCTCAAGGAGTTCACTGCCAGGCACCGAAGCCCCAGGCCTGGTCTGAGGGTTACTCCTTCATCTTCCAAACTGATGCCTCAGAGTGCTCACCGGAGTTGTAACATGAATCATGAAGCCACCTTTTCCCGCACTGCTCCCGCCACAGTGGGCAGATCAGCTTAATGCTTGGTCCGCCCCACAGCCCCACTTGCCTTTAAAGGCTGCCAGGAGGCCACACTGCAGATCCCCCAAGAAGATGTCATAGCCGGCATCTGAAAGGTGCACACCATCAGGCCTGTACAGGTGTGGAAAGCAATGCTTGGTTTCCGGATGAGCAATATGCAAACCATCCATGGAAACTACCCCACGCCGTATTTCACCATTCACTTTCGCTCGTGCCCTTTCCAAGAGCCCTAGGATCAATGCGCCCTTCCAGACCCGCCGCTGGAGCATGTCTGACCAAACCAACTGTACGCCTGGCACCAGGGCCCTCAGGTGTTCAAAGTCCGCCAGGGATTGCAAAACAATAGATTTCCCAGGCCGCTTTCCCATGTCATTCTCAGCCAAGTGGATGACGATTACATAGGGTGGGGGAGACGTCTTCAGGTGGTCGTGGAGAGTTGGCAACAACTGTTCCCACAGCATGCCCCTTCTGCCCAGCCATGCAATCAGCACTGACTCGCTTACACCCAGCTGCGAGCCAAAACCTCCAGTGGCTGCCCTGCGGCTAGCCCAAAAGACAATGCTGTGGCCACAGATGAGAACCCGCCTCCTCCTGTGCTGACTACCTGTAAAGACAAAATGTCAGTGTGTTGCCGCAGAAGATTCCCGCCCCGACCCTATTTCCTGCAGCTGTGCCACAGCAATTATGGGCCTGACATAAGACCTAAAGGCCACCTTCCAACTGACTTTACCATTTCATCACCATGTCCTAAGGTGGCTGCCGTGGAGGCTGCCCCGATACGAAACGAGTGAGTGCCAAAAAGGTGAGGGGGGGCCCCTCCCAGACTAGCTAACACTCTCTTCACCACCGCCCAGAACTGGCAAGCAGCCTGCCATCGGCATGTTGGAACAAAGGCCCGGCCCCCTGGCCCCTCAATGCAACATAGCCCTTCAAGGCCTGCCCGGGGCAAATGGCAACTGCTGCACAGGGATACAGCTGAAGTATCTCTCCCCTCCCCTTCTGATCTGTCTTAGATGATCGTAGCCTGACTGCCAACCCTGTGGCTGTGATGGTAACATCCCGCATCTGCAGTGCTCTGCCCGATTGGTCCCATTTAGACCTCACGAGCAATTCGCTGATCCGCAGGGCCCCAAAGAAGGCCAGCAGGGCTGCAGCGCGATACAGTCTGACCTTGAATGCTGAGGTACAGTGCAACTCTAAGGCCAGAGACAAACCTGCGAGCAAATCAGAGGACACCGGGACCCTGGCATCTACCTTCCATGGCTCCGCTCTGGCCCACCCCTCCAGCATCCTCCTCACCCTAAAGTCACCTGTCATGTCTGCCCTCCCGGCGGCTTTTGCGTAGAATGCCAAGGCTGACAAGCGGCCGGCAATAGTGGAAACTGTGTACCCTGAGGTGCGCAGCTGGACGCAGTACTGCATGAGGTGGTCCACTGGTATAGGCCAGGCTGGCTGCAGCTGCTCCTTCGCCCTAAATTCCTCAAATGCCCGGAAACTCCTGGCATAGCCCCTCTGAGTACACGGGGCCAAAGAGTTGTCTATGGCTCACCAGGTCTCACCCCTCCAAGACTCCACTGCGCCACGGGCATCTCCTCTGGTGATTCCTGAGCTAGAGGGGCCAGGATCCTAAAGCGCTTTATCTGAAAACAGGAAAGCGCATCGGCACAATTATTTGTTATTCCAGGAACATGGCGTGCTGAAAAAAGGATGTTATAGTTGAGGCACTGGAGTACAAAAGCCCACACCAGGGACATGACCCTAGGAGACTGAGAGGACAGTGTGTTAACTGTTAAGTCCCTGTTAAGTCCGTGTGGGGAGGACACACGAGGTCGGAGATGGAGTTCAAACAGCAACTGCTTTATTGAAGTACAGGAACAGAACTAGAGACTCAGTGCAAACGGCCCTGCTTATATGCACCCCTGGCTGCCCGCAGCCACTCCCCCCCTGATCCAGGATAGGGGGGACGCAACCCCGGGTCACCAATGGCGCGTGCCGGCTTAGGGCCAATGGCACATGCCGGTTTGGGCCAATGGCGCATGCAGGACTTAGGATCCTTCGTTCAGGTCTCAAGCTCCTAAGTTCCCCCTGCATATCGCCTAACTATATACATACATAACATTAACAATGTGGACCACAGCCCTATTGTCACACCAGAAACGTACTGAATGATTGGCTAGAGCCTCCGGCCAGATGTAGACTACCACTACCATTGGGAATCATAGAATCATAGAGTTGGAAGGGTCCACCAAGGTCATCAAGTCCAACCCCCTGCACAATGCAGGAAATTCACAACTACCTCCTCCCCACACCTAGTGACCAGACGATGGCCAAGGTGCCCTCCCTCTGATCATTTGCCTAAGGTCACAGAATCAGCATTGCTGACAGATGGCCATCTAACCTCTTCTTAAAAACCTCCAGGGAAAGAGCGCTTACCACCTCCCAAGGAAGCCTGTTCTACTGAGGAACTGCTCTAACTGTTAGAAAATTCTTCCTAATGTTGAGATGGAAACTCTTTTGATTTAATTTCAACCCGTTGGTTCTGGTCTGACCTTCTTGGGCAACAGAAAACAACTCAATCCTCAATCACTATCCTAATTACCAATATATACAATGTATACAAAACATGTATGGTGCAGTCTCTATGCAACAATATAATCTTCTTGGTGATTAATAAGCACAGTTCTCAGAATGATCCAATGATTGGTATCATCCAGAATAATCCCATCTGTAAGATAAATGGGAAAGGGGGGGCAGCCGTTTCACAGTCTTTTCTTCAGCCGCGTAGCCAATCAGATTTTTTGTTTTCAAATTAATCACGTAATTTTACTATCTTTCTCTGCCCAATTCATCAAGTGACCGCACTTCAGAGTATCCTTGGAGGAACCAGTGAACTATTCTGATGATGAATTGGGTAGAGAAAGATAGTAGGTTTTCTGTGTGTACGAAATAAAATCAAAAGTATGCAAATCAGCCTGAAAAGAAAATGGGAGAAAATTACAGTGATCAAAGCACCTATGTTGAAAGAAATATCATTATTCTTGGAGCAACACTGGAAAGATGATGATGTTAGAACATAATAAAGCATGTATGTATGACCCCCCAAAAGCTACATACTAATTGGATCAAAATCTGATTTATGGTTAAATAAGTTCAAGAGTATTTTTTTCCTAAAGCAATTATGATTTTGTTCACTAGATGAAAGCTAACATAATTACAGGCCATTTTTAAAAATTATAGTTTGTTCGGCCTATTTGCCTCTTGGTAGAAAAGCTTCATAAGATGATATTTAGTGGTAAAAGCAAGAGATGGAAATTTTTCATTCCCACTGCAATGCATGGTCATATTTTTTTAAAAGAAGTTATTCCTTCTTGAGAGAATTGATTATTGTGTGAATAGCTTTCTCTGAATGCTATAATCACTGAAGATTTTAGGTTGTTGTGCTAACCACTTTCTTTGAAAGATTCACAGTAGGCTAAATGATAGCCTCTACATTTCTGTTCCTTAGCCACAATCTTAACAATGCACCAGACTGGAGCAGGTCACATTTACTCAGGTAACAATCTCTAAAATGTTTCTTTTAAGCCGAGGAAGTGATTGGGGGGAAAGTTAACTGTGGGCGGTTGGATACACAATGTAAAGTAGAAAGAATGAATTAATATGCTGGATTTAAAAAAAAAGCATGGTATTACCTCCTTGCAAAGTTAGAGCCGCAATGAACTGGCTGTTCTTGTTCCATGGAACTTCTAGTGGCAAAATGCCAAAGCGTACATGTGTGTAAAGTGCCTTCAAATCGCAGCCGACTTATGGCGACCCCTTATGGGGTTTTCATGGCAAGAGACTAACAGTTTGCCAGTGCCTTCCTCTGCCCAGCAACCCTGGTCTTCCTTGGTGGTCTCCCATCCAAATACTAACCAGGGCTGACCTTGCTTAGCTTCTGAGATCTGACAAGATCAGTCTAGCCTGGGCCATCCAGGTCAGGGCAAAGTGTACATAGACTAGAGTTAAGAAAAAAAATCAGTGACACAAAGCCATGAACTTTGGTATCAAACTGAAAGCTGCTATTTCCGGAGCTGAAGCACAAAATAGGGCTCACTCTAGCCTGTATCTCTATGATGCACAGCCCTGCTTGCTCGTAAATTAAACTGTTCCATTTGCAGCAGGCCGCCAGAGTTGAAATACCACTGATTTATGATCCATCAGCTGCATGAGATGATGTACTAAGCTGGGCCAACTTTCTGAATGCGCTGGAGAATTGTGATGTTCTGAAGCAGAATCCGCTGATATAACCCTGTGGTCAATGACCATTTCCTTGAGCAATCTTTAATTTGATAATTCTTTTGATATTTTGTTTTCCTCTCTTCACAATTCAAACATCTTTTGAAATACTAAGGTGTTTTTAAAATAATATAGTTTAGCTTAGTACATATTTCCTCCTAAATGTTACTTCACCCTGACCTGGATGGCCCAGGCTACCCTAATCTTGTCAGATCTCAGAAGCTAAGAAGCATCAGCCCTGGTTAGTACTTGAATGGGAGACCACCAAGAAATGCCAGGGTCACTATGCAGAGGAAGGCTTTGGCAAACCACCTCTGTTACAGCCCATTCCTGACTTCTGAAGTCCTCAGGAGGCCGCAAGGGGCTGTGCTGGCGTTGCCTGCCCCCCGTGCGGGCACCTGGGCTACTTATGCTGGTGGGGAGGCCTGGATGCCAGTCTCCCGGTGCTGCTGTGGCAGCGCCGCCCAGGGACGCTGGCTGAGCCTTCTGCCGGTGTCTCACCAGTGCAAATCCCTGCACCAACATTCCAGGGGGCATTCCCAGGGCATGTTAACAAAACGTATGGCTGCTCAAGGCATGTTGCAGTCTGTCAGCACCAACTTTTCACAAAGGCTATACACTGGGGCAGATGTCAGCCTTCATTGGGTCCCAAGGTGCATACATTCTCAAGAACTACCCAATACTCGCCCACCAAGAACCTCTCTGAGGTAACTTCAGCAAACATAAGCAAGAATGTATCAGCCAGACTTCTCTTTGGGGCTCCCATTTCAGTAGCAAGTACCACCTCAATCATTCAATTACATCCATGTAGAGGGATACTTGCTTTTCACACCTTTTGTTCTATCTTCAGGTTTTTTCTATCCTACTACTTATTTGTTGTGTTACAATAAATGTAATGCACTATGTGTCAGTCTGGGCATTTCTGAATTAGGCAGAAGTTATAGTGAGCCACATTGATCCAGAGCAAAACTAAACCAACTAAAATAAGACTAAACAGTATGCAAGTTGTCATCCTAAGGTATTTTGTAAGCATCTTGTGTAAAATACTCAGCAGATTTGCATAGATAAAGCATGCTTTGTCGAGTTGGTATCAAGTTGCACCTCTGGTCTTCTGAGAAGAAGTTTCAGGGAAGCAGAAACCCAGTACCATTCGCGCAATTAGTATAAATTGAATTCAAAAGGGCTTTATGCTTGCGCATCAGTGGTGCTGTTAGGAAAATCTAAATAGTATTCCATACTCTAATAGACTCTGCAGATTGACTCTATAGATCAAATTGACTCTATAGATCATATTCTTTTAGATTACCCTGAATTTTCAGATTTGGGAGCTGAAACTTCCTTTGCTTAAGCAGGACTCTATCTCTTTAGGCCAGGGGTGGGGAACCTCAGGCCCGGGGGCCGTATGCGGCCCCCGAGGACATTTTTTGTGGCCCTTGGGAGCTCCGGGGCCCTGCTGCAGAGGCGGGGCACAGGGCGGCCCTCCCAGAGGGTGTTCCTGGTGCAACGGCTTACAGCAGCGCTGCGGCGCCCTTTGAACCTCCTCTCACCGACTGTCAGCTGTTGAGCAGCGAGAGGGAGGGGGAAAGAGGCTGGTGGCTCCCGGCGGCAGAGCATGCATTCAGGAGCCGATCGGGCTTCGGGGGGGCCCTTTTGTGGACTCTGGGGAGGAAAGGGCATGGAGACGGGCCCGGTCGCGCGGGGCTCTGTGCGCCGCTGGGTATGAGTGTAGGCAGGGGAGGCTGGGGCCCCGTCGCGCAGGGCCAGCAGGGGTGTGTGGGGGGGAAGGCTTTTCTCTCTTTTCTTCCTCTTTTTCTGTCACTCTTTCTTCCTCTTTTTCTGTCCTTTTCTTTGTCTCCCTCCATCCTTTTCTTTGATCCCTCCGTCCTTTTCTTTCTTTCTCCCTCTCCATTTCTTTCTCCCTTTCTCTCCCTTTCTCCCTCCCTCCCTTTTTCTCTTTCTCTGTTTTCCTTCCTCCCTTGCTGATTGACTGTGGGCTGCGCCCCCCTGGCACCTCGTTTGCTCGGGCACACTGCTGGCTGCCCTTCCGCTTGGGAGGGGGGAGGGGGGGCACCCTCAGGCCTTCTCTGTGTGGCCTCCCCTGGGGTTGCCAACCTCCAGGTGGTGGCTGGAGACCTGGCAACCCTAGCCTCTTCCCCCCCCCACCGGGAGATCTACACCTGGTATGGCCCCTGAATGATGTCATAAATGTGCAAATGGCCCTTGGCAGGAAAAAGGTTCCCCACCCCTGCTTTAGGCTGTCTTGGTTACTATAAGAGATGAAGATAAAGAAGTAACTTTGTGGGGGGGGACTGTACTAAAATCACATTGTAACTCAGGTAGCTTCCCTTTAGTGTGCGATGGCTTCCCTTTTAGTGTGCAATGGCTTGCTGTTTATAACTTGTTGCATAAAACACTAATTAAGAAGATTTCAGAAGGAACACAGAGAAAATGTAAGAGTATTTTAAATATACATTCACCAATGAAAGATGCAGAGCATGATCTGAAACACAAAGAAGGTGACTATCCCCTATCTTCCTTAAATGATAGCTCCCCAATGCAAATCTTTGATATAATTTTATGGACTCATCTACATTGTTACTTGCAGGGCTGGGGATAGTTCCCACCTATAATGCTGCTTGTCCTGACTAGTAGGATAATATTGTGCTGTCCATGAAGAAGCAAAATGTTGCCCCTTTGGCAATTATTCACATTAGTAAAATACAAGCGCTTCGTTCAGAGTTCTCGCTGCCACCATATGGAACGGCACGATTGACATATGTAAGCTGACAGAAATGAAAGGTCCTGAGAATGCTAGCAGAATCAGTTTGGCACCGGAAGAGAGCTTTGTCCTCACTGACCTCACTGATATTGCATATTGTGTTTCGCACTAACTAATGGCTAATGGAAAGTAGCTGAGTTGCGTCAGGAATGTAGTATGAGTCATTCCAAATACCCACTTTGGGTCCTGTGTGGGAGAGACGAGAAAAGCAAGCAAACAAAACTTGTCTAGAAATGTGTGTGTGTGTGGGGGGGGGAGAGGGTTTTTCCCCCAAACTGCCATAAACTGGTTAAAGAGATACCTGTCTGAACTTGCCCCCATTATGTGCCTCTGAGAGCCACTGAAATATTGTTACCTGCTTCTCGAGGCAGTGAGAAGTTGTACTTATCTGTGTTGGCTCCTTTTGGAGGAGGGAACGTTGGGGACTCATGCCATTTTTGCAGTATTTGTTTTATTTACAAATATACAACTAGAGCACCTGTGAAGTCAAAATGGCACAGCTACAGACCAACAGCCAACTCACAGCAATGGTTCATTCAGCACAGGGATTTTCTTCATGCTTTCCCCTTAAATCCACCATTTCTCTCTTTTTCACCCCCAGTGGCCTTTTTGCTGTGCTTTCCCCCCAAAAAAAGTAGTAATAGGTATATAGCGATAGTGCTGTAGCAATATATTTATTATTGACTGGGGTGGGGGAACGTGGCTAAAACCCCCTGGTGATGTGAGGGAAATGGTTGGAGTAAGGGAAAATGGGGAAGAAGAAGAAGAGTTGGTTTTTATATGCCGACTTGCTCTACCACTTCAGGAAGAATCAAACCAGCTTACCTTCTCCTCCCCACAACAGACACCCTGTGAGGTAGGTGGGGCTGAGAGAGCTCTAAGAGCTGTGACTAGCCCAAGGTTACCCAGCTGGCTTCATGTGTAGGAGTGGCGAAACCAATGTGGTGATGGGCAATTTTAGAAGGATGGAAATTCTGCTCCTTTAGGTCATTTACTATATTGTTGATGTAAAATATAAATAACATAGGGGCTAATAGCAGCCCTGCCTGACTACCCTGGATGTACTAATAGTCTCAGTTAATTGTTCCAGTGTCACTATATGCAGACGATGCTGTTATCCTTTCGAGAACATCGGTGGGTCTTAGGGGGGCATTAGCCAAATTTGCAACTTATTGTAAGAATGAGGAGCTAAGTATAAATTATCAGAAAACTAAAATAATATCCTCCCAAAGCTATGGGTAGCAATGGGTGGGCCCATTGCAAGAATTCATGGGAAACTGAGTTTTCCCACATTCTTGGGTGAGGAAGCAGGCGGCCATTACAGAGTATAAAAAGTAAGTACATTCAAAATTCTCTTGGGGGGGCATTTTTCGAGGCAGAGTCATCAAATTTGCAGCATAGCTGCAAGGAACTCTCCTTACATGAACCTCAAAGTTTGGTAAAGTTTGGGACAGGGGGTCCGATTTTATGGGGTCTCGAAGAGGTCAACCACTCCTCCAAATTTGCAGCATAGCTGCAAGGGACTCTCCTTACATGAACCTCAAAGTTTGGTAAAGTTTGGGACAGGGGGTCTGATTTTATGGGGTCCTGAAGGGGTCGACCCACTCCTTAGAGAAGCATTGTAAACTTTACCATGCTTCTCTATGGAGGAGCGGTTGACCCCTTCGGGACCCCATAAAATCAGACCCCCTGTCCCAAACTTTATCAAACTTTGGGGTTCATACAAGGAGAGTCCCTTGAAGCTGCCCTGAAAGTTTGGGGACTCTACCTCCAAAAATGCCCCCATGGGAGCTTTGAAAAAAATCCACATAGACTATAATGAACCCAAATTTTGGGGGGTAAAACCAGAAATAAAGTCGAAAGTCGAATACCGCTATGGGTATTCAGCTAATTCCGGGTTTAGCAAAAAAATCCGGGCCCAATAAACCCAAACCCGAAATTTACCGAATTTTTTTTTTGCACAACCCTATTCAACATACTTTACACATGTGACTTTCCCAACAGCCAAGTGTATCAAACAAGTTAGAAATAGGTACAAAGGGATAGATTATATTAGAAGAGTTGGTTTTTATAACCCGCTTTTTCTCTACCTTTAATGAGACTCAAAGTGGCATACAATTGCCTTCCCTCCCCATCCCTACAACAGACACCTTGTGAGGTAAGTGAGGCTGAGAGAGTTCTAAGAGAACAGTGACTAGCCCAAGGTCACCCAGCAGCCTTCATGTGTAGGAGTAGGGAAACAAATCCAATTCACCAGATTAGCCTCCGCCGCTCATGTGGAGGAGTGGGGAATCAAACACGGTAATCCAGATTCAAGTCCATCGCTCTTAACCACTACACTGTTAAGTCACATCTGACTTAGGGCAGAACCATAGGGTTTTCAGGGCAAGAGACGTTCAGGGTTGGTTTGCCATTGCCTTCCTCCACGTCAAGCCCCTGGCATTCCTTAAAGGTATCCATCCAAATATTTGCCAGGGTTGAGGCTGAGAGTGTGTGACAGGCCCAGGATCACCCAGCAAGTTTCCATGGAAGAGTGGGGATTATAACATAACAATAAAACAGTCATAATGCTAAATATAAAAATCACCTTTTTCGGTTGACACCACTTCCTACTAACATAGCCAACCCAGGGCAAATTGAAATAGTGATGGTGGTGGCAGTTCTCAAAGTTCTTTGAGAAGAAAGAGATGAAGCTAGAATCACAAGGATTGGGATGCTATTGTGGAACCTACCCACCAAGTTAGCGCTCTTAGCAGGTTTTTTTGGTCAGTAAGGATAAAGGACTGCTGTGAGTTGTGCTGTTTTATTTTTTGTTTTGCCTTCCTACGTGCACTGTGAATTTTCTATGCCTTATATAATCAGGGACATTGCTTCCTCTCTAGAGTGCTCCATGAAGTTCTTGTCAGGAAGAATGTGCCTCTGCTTCTGTATATTTTATCTAGCTAATCAGCTATGGGACATTAAAAATGGGGCACTCTGTATACACACCTGATGTACAGGTACCCTACATGGATAAACTCAAACTCTTTAAATTTATGAGTAAAAGTACAGTATACCCTGAAAAGTTAGTTTAAAGGCATTTTAAGCATCATAGAAATCTATTCCCCCTGAAGACCTGAAGTTCTATCTTAAGCATCTTTCAGAAGAAAGTATGAGCCTGTTTACACATTGATGTTGATGAGTGTAGCATCCTGTGAGGAATCAAGGGGATCAGAGTGGTATAACAATTAGTGTCAGACTAGGAATGAGGAAACTAGAGGTCCAATCCCCAGTCTACCATGAAGCTAACTAGGTGAGCTGGGGTCAGTCACTTTCTCTCAGCCTAACTCATCACACAGGGTTACTGAAAAGATAAAATGGAAGAGGGGAGAAGCATGTACATCTAGCCTCTGCTATCTAACCTCTGCTGGGAAGGAGACTCAAAACATCCCTCCATTAAAAATCAGATGCCACAATCCATGGAATTAAAAGAGACTGGATATTAAAGGTCTATAAGCATGCGGTGTGACCATTGCTGTTAAGATCCTATTAATCATTAAACTGCGACTGAAGAAGTAACTGTTCGAAATGAGGCGATTGGATCCCTCCCCATTTCGCATTTTTGGCAACTGAATATATCGCGTGGATCATAAATCTCAATAACTGCGACTGGCTGCATTTGACATTGGACTTCAAGGAGCGCTGTGTCTTTAAATTTTGCAAGCTGCGGCGGCGGAGAGAAAAAGTGTATCACACCCCTTCACAAGACTATAGGAAGTAACACCGGCACATTGTGTTGGATTGCATGTTTCAACACAGTGTTTTTGTAATGTTCCAGTCCTTGTAATTTAAATGTATAATTGTGGAATTGTATAGGCATCATTGGTGGATAGTTAGATAGTTAGATTGTTATATGTATTATTTGTACTGTCTTGTTACAATATATGTTTAGCATTCAGCACCTTTTGTGATTTTTTACACACTTGTGGCCAAGTGCTGTTTTTTTGCTATAGAGCTTATGTATGGCAGCATTGTCAACAAGGAGCAGCCCATGATATGTTAGCTTGGTTTATTCCTTATTGTATACGTTGAAATTGATTGGGTTTGGTATTTTTTGTGAGCCAATTTGGTCCTTGGGGCAGCATTCAAATGCCATAAATAAAGAACTTCCTTAACACCCAACACCAACTCACATTCTTTTCAGACAAGCCTATTCATACATTTGGCAGATGGTCAAGGGATGAAGAGAGGTCAAGCCATGAACGTATGTGAACCAGTCCTAAGGCTTGTTAATAATTTGTGCTGGCTTTGGTTTTAAGAGGCGATGGACTTGCAGTTTTTGGATTGCTCTGTTTTGTTTCTGCTGACTCCTAAATCTGAGCCTTGATTATATGAGGAACAGACAATTAATTGTGATACTTTTGCAGAACATTTTGCCAATAAAATATCAGTAATACACTGGAATCTGGATGCCAGTTGTAACATAGGTCAGTTGGAAAAAATGTCTACTGCATCATCTGGTTTATTTATAGACTTTTAAAACTCAGTGGATGGATGTAGACAAGATCCTGGGATTTGTGAAGGCCACTACTTGTGTCCTGGATCCTTGACCATCCTGACTGATAAAATCATGTAAGGACCACATCAAAGCCTGTTCTCTAGTATAAATCAGTCACTATCTCAGGGCACCTTCCCTCAATCACTTAAAAGAGGGAGTTATCCATCCACTACTTAAAAAACTACACTAAAATAATGTTGCCAATTATTGTGTGTGTGTGTGTGTGTGTGTGTGTGTGTTAAGTGCCGTCAAGTCGCCTCTGACTCATGGCGACCCTGTGAATGAAAGTCCTCCAAAATGTCCTATCTTTGACAGCCTTGCTCAGATCTTGCAAATTGAGGGCTGTGGCTTCCTTTATCAAGTCCATCCATCTCTTGTTGGGTCTTCCTCTTTTCCTGCTGCCCTCAACTTTTCCTAGCATGACTGCCAATTATTACCCAGCCCCTAATCTGCCCTTTCTAGACAAAGTATTTGAGAGCAGTAACAGATGAACTCCAGGTTTTCTTAGGTAACTCTTCTGCTCTGGACCCTTTTCTGTCTGACTTCAGGCTAGGCTATGGGACAGAGACAGCTCTGGCAGCTTTAGTTGATGACAATCTGAATGTAGACTAAGGTCATGGCTCTTTCTTTCTCTTACTGGATTTAACTGAAGCCTTTGATACAGTGGAACATGCCACCTTGTTGAAGTGTTTGGAGGCAGAAGTAAGTATTAGGGGATGTGTGCTGGACTGGTTCAAATTGTTGCTCACAGACAGTACTCAATGGGTTGCCACTGGAGACCAGTTATCATCAGTATGGGAACTATCCTATGGAGTACCACAGGGTGCAATCCTATCCCCCACACAATTAAACCTCTATGTAAAGCCCATAAGTCAAATCATTGGCAATTTCGGGGTCAGCTTTCATCAACATGCTGATGATATATATCTATAATTCCTCATCCAACTCTCCTGGTGTTGCTAAACATTCTGAATTGCTGCATGTGGGAGGTGTCATGTGATTAGTGATGTCATGGATGATCACACTGGATGTTCCCCTCACTCCCCCTTTTTTGTTTTTTTGCATGTGCTCTAGCATCGATGCACTACCATTAGATGGAAAACACACGTGTCTCATCTCAAATTGGATGCCCCAAACTGAGCCAGAGCACAGAGCTTTTTGGAGAGGTGAAATTGACCAGATCTCCCTCGCCCTGGCTGGTCTACAAATCTAAGAATTTCTTTGTCAGTTTCTCCCGAAATCGACTTGTGGCTCTCCCTCTCTGTCCGGGAATTTGCAAAACTCTCAACTTAAGCCAACAAGCCCAGCAACCAAAGCACAATCCACTTCTCAGAATTAAGAATTTACTCTGGCTTTCCCAGTGTGTAACGAGAAGCTCAGGGTAGTCGAATTGTAGCTTAGTGGACTGCAGAAATGGGGAGGGTTATACCAGCGTGCATGCATCCATGCAATCCAGTGTTAAATTGTTAATCTTGTCCTCAAAAAATAAATAAATGGGGGGGGGGAACGAGTTCAGTCTGGGCGTGTAGCCGTCTGTGAGCTCCAGGCTGAGAGCGCAGCTGGAGTCAAGGTTGAGTAGCTCAGAGGTTTGTTATGACGGCCTGTGCCCCGGCGCGATAACTGTAATCTGTCATGGGAACCAGGCTCAGCCTGGTATCCAACGGTGCCTTTCTGATGTATATGTTTCAACCTGCCTGTTTCCCCCCACTTGAGTCCTCTTTCGTGGTACAGGCGAGGAGCGAGGGCTGTAAGCATAGTCTGGGGAACAGTCCAAGGTCATTCACAGTGAAGGCAGAGTCCGAGATATCAATACAGGCAAGGGAAGTCCAAAGCGTTAGTCAGAGCCAGTCCAAGAAGTCAGGATAGCAGGGAAACAAGGCAGGTACTCAAGGAGGTTGGTGAGAAGTTGCTTGCACAACAGCCAAGCCTAACTGATGGCTTAAATCCCTTCCCCTGCTGCTGTAGCAGCCAGCTGATGCTGATGAGGCTGAGTTCACAGGTGATGCTTCAGCCCTGCTCTTCCTCATCACTGCTACTGGGGAGGTTCCTCTGTAAAGCCTTCAGCCTAGCACTTTGCCGTCTCTGCTGCATTGCCAGACGGACCTGTTTTCTTCTCTGCTCCAGTGGCCCTGGCGAGGCCTCTGGAGACACTGCATGTTGCAAGGTGTCAGGTCCAACTGGAGTCCTTGAGTTGGCAGGCTGCAGACATGGTGAGTCATCTCCTGACCTTGGCTGATCCTCCACTCCGGCAGTCTGTAGGCCCTGTGGTTGTTCCTGTGGGACTTCTGCCTGAGGATGTCCCTCTTCATCAGAGGAGGTCTCTGCAGGCTGACTCATGACATCCTCGTACCTTTTCCTGTAAGTTGCTGCTATACACCTTATGCTTCCCAAATAAACTGCTTCTTAGACGACTCTGTCTGGATGTTCTGTTGTTTGGGATTTGACAGGTGGACTCAGACCTTACACTGACATTTGCCAGGCTGGGAGCTGCGCTGGTTGCTTCCCCACTCTCCGGGCAGTCAGAGGCCAGCTACCACTTGGATGCTGGAGCTTCGTGTGGTTCTGCAAGAACATGAGGGGGGGGGCTTGAAAGCTGAGGGAGACTGCTTGTGTGTGTGTCTTTAGAGGAAACGTCCATTTTCAGGCAAGGGAGGGAGGGAAGGGAGGGGAGATGAGCAAAACAGTGGGTGTGAACAAGGGGAGAGTGTTTGGTGGGGCGGAGAAATAAAGACCGTTTGAAAAAGTTCAAACACTGGAGGACACTGGCTTGGAAACGGAGAGGAAGAACATCACGGCAAAAGTATTTGGGAAAACAATGGAGAATAAATGATGGGAAAACATTTCCAACACCAAACAGAGGAAAAAATGTGCGGACATAATAAAAAGAAGTAACGTAGCTTTGGATAGCATGAAACGTTGTAAACCATTTGTGCAGAAATCCCCAAAGGTAATGCTATTGGGAAGGTGGAGATCACGAAGGATATGGGGCTTCCCACCTGTGATGAGGTTCAGCTGACCATTACTAACTCAGTTAAAAGCTTGGGGTTATAGTGCATCCAACATTACTGGAGAAGCAAGCAAACATAGCTGTAAAAAACACTTTCTTCCAGCTGAGTTTAGTCTGTAAGAGAGCCCCCTCGACCTGGTTGATCTGACCACCTAGTTCATGCCTTGGTGATAGCAATACAAGACTGCTGTAATACACTCTACATAATTATTTCCTTGAAGTTATCTCAGAGACCCCAGTTGGTGCAGAATGCTGCAGATCTGCTATTATAAGGAGCTAGGCAGAGTATTCATATCACTCCCATTCTACAGTCACGCTATTGGCTGTCTATAAGTTACTTGGTTCAATTCAATGTATTGCCTATCACATACAAAGCCCTTCATGGCTTTAGACCCTCATATCTGTGGTACTGCCTTTCCCGCTGTGATCTACCATCTACAGCTTTGCTCTTCTGATCAAGGCCTTCCGCAGGAGCCATGTAGTAAATGCACAAGATCAACAAGTGCCCATATATGTACATTTTTTGTTGTGCCCCCCCCAGCACCAGTGTGGTGTAGTGGTTAGGAACATTGGACTCTAATCTGGAGAACCGGGTTTGATGCCCCACTCGTCCACATGAGCAACGGACTCTAACCTGGTGAACCAAACTGTAACACCTCCGTCCAGACTTGCATATCTGAAACACCTGAGGAGTGAAACCACTTGGATTGGTTTGAATGCCAAACTTTATCACCAAGGAGAAACCAGAGGTGAGCTTTTTGCATAATGAATAGTAGACATTTTGGTGTCATGTGGTTTTGCTTGCTAAGTGCACATTTCCACTGGTGTAGCCTGTAGCACAAATCTTTTCTCAAAGATCAACCACCTGTGATTTAAAAATACAACTGCTTTTGCTAGATAGAGCCAAGTAGAGTACATCTGTTATAGTACTAAATGTTCTGTGTTAATCTTCCCTTTACTAGCATGCCATAGAAACTTTATAGCATGTGGCAAACGACCAGGCTTTTATCTAGATTGGCATGATTAAACTGGGCTTATTACAGCATGCAGGGTATTTTGTTCTTCCTGTCTAGTTTGTCTCATTTCCATCTTGCTTAGCTCAAATACGCTGGAATTGAAAAGGAAAGTGACAAAGACAGCTCAGGAGGAAATGTCCAGGGCATGGGAAAGCATACGAACATAAGAAAGGCCCTGCTGGATCAGACCAAGGCCCAGCAAGTCCAGCAGTCTGTTCGCACAGTGGCCAACCAGGTGCCTCTAGGAAGCCACAAACAAGACGACTGCCGCAGCACCATCCTGCCTGTGGAAACTGTGGGCATTTGCTGTGGATTTTAGGTTTGCCAACCTCCAGGTGGGGCCTGGAGTTCTCCTGGAATTACAACTGCTCTTCAGACTACTGAGATCACTTCCGCCAGGAGGAAACGGTGGCTTTGGAGGACAGACTATATGGGCATCACATCCCTGCAGAGTTCCATCTACTCCCCATGCTTCACCCTCCCCAGGCACCATCCCAAGTCTCCAGGGATTTCTGAAACTGGACTTGGCAATTTTAGTGGATTGCTAGGGAGCTTTTGGGATGGGCCTTGGTGTAAAAGTGTGGGAATTGTGTGTATTTGTGAGAAGGTTTGGGTCTTGTCAATGGAGCTAGATCCAGTCTAGAATTTTGTTTTGCGTAACAGAACAGGAATATAGATTGGTACTAATCTCGTGTCTGGCCTGTGAGACTTACATCACATTTAGGCCTGGCTGAAATGTTAACTTTGGGGCATGCTTGCTGAATCCTCACAAATTGTTTCCAATTGCATCAGTAATGTCTGATGTCCGCTGTTATATGGGTTCCCTAGATTATGAAAAAACTTAGAAGGGTGTCACACTCTGCTCAGGATAAGGTTGTCAACTGGCTTGGAAAAAATGGTATCCGGTTGGAACGTGGTAATACATCATTCTGGTTATGTAAGCTGTGGGCTACATTGCAATAGGATTGAATGCATACATGTCAGAAGGTAAAGGAAACTGTCCGAAGGTAAAGGAAACTGATGAAGTATGACTACGAAATGGCTAGATTGCCTCTAGAAGACCATTTTTCGCTTGGAACTGTGCTTGTGTTTGGAACTAAGGTGTCCACGCCTGGAACTGAACTGGTTTGCATAATACTAGCTTTGGTTGGAATCATGTTGCTAAGGTTGGGACTGAGCTGACTTAATGTGGAAATGGGTGATATATTTTGGATCTATTGTATATGAGATGAGTTACTGATCTTTTGTAACGTTAGTGTATGTATAGGTATATTTATATTATTGCATATTTGAACTATGATTGTGTATATTATTTCAGGCTTGTGGCTGATCTATGTGATTTATATTTGACACAAAAAGATAAGACATTTCATTAAACAAACAATTAGTGCGGAAACCCCCTATACTGCAAACAGTGCAATTCTCAGCAGACTAACACCCTTCTAAGCCCAGTCTTCAGTAGACTTAGAAGGAAGTCACACTCTGCTCAGGATAAGGTTGTCAACTGGCTTGGAAAAAATGTCCTGTCCCTTTAATAGAAGATTACTAGATGTTATTTATCATTGCCAATTTTCTCCAGGCAAGTTGGCAACCCAAAGCTGCAGTGTAAGTTTTGCATTGGGAGCCTCAGTGTAGAGGTTGTTGTACAAGGTACCCCTGTGATCAAAGTTAATGCATGCAGGAAAAGGATGATGCCAGACTATTGGCAGTCAAAGGCAATTTGTCGTTTTATTCTCTGTGCAGTTTGAGCCAAGTTTGCTGCAGAATTGAGGTTAGTTGTTCCCTAGTCATAAGGGATAGAATTTTGCCCAGAAAACAAGACAAGAAACCTGTGCATACAGAATTGTTGCCACTTCCTTATCTAGATCAAAGTTCAGAAACCATGCCAGACACAGGCTGGTTTATCTGGGCATCAGCCAAAGTGGTGGCAGGCTTCATTTGACGGTCCTAGCTATTACAGACCAAAGAGGCAATATTGTTGCCATTAAATAGGCATTCCCAACCCAACCCTTCGGAATAATAAGACTTCAGTCAGTCTGTCTTTCCCTTTCTTGACCTCTATGTTTAATTTATATTTTCCAAGAATGGATTTGTACTTGTTACAGACCTCTTTGAATTTGTTCAAGAAGGTGAAGTACAGGTTAAATATCAATGGCGAATAAAAGGTTGAACAGCTTGAAAGGCTGAATGGCACAGTGCTTCTGAGGGAGGGAGGGAGCAGGAGAAGCAGGGTGGCCTTAACATCAGGTTGGGTGAAGCAATTGCCAGTGTAATGTATGCGTGGGCAATGCACGAGACCGGAGACAGAGTTCCAACACAACTGCTTTATTAACAACCAGAAATGATTTCAACTGTAACTGAGGAACTCTAGTGAACCCTCACAACACCCTGGTTTATATGCCATTCCCAACCACCCAGAGCCATGCCCCCAAGTCCATGATTGGCTGGTTGTAAGTCCATTGTCCAATGGGAGCTCAGGAGCAGAAATAAAAAATTTAAAATTAACAAAAACCCTATCTCAGCCTACACAGAGGCAGGCAATGGCAAACCACCTCTGCATGTCCCTTATCTTGAAAACCTTACAGGGTCACCATAAGTCAGCTGAGACTTGACAGCACTTTACAAACACACATGCTGCAAGGATCTCTGTCCTGCGTTCTGAATTTCTGTCCCTTCAGTTCCCAAATGGTCCCATCTCAGATTGCACTCCATAGCTATGGCGAAGAGATTTCCAGAAGGGGTGCTATTATTAGTGCTGTTATAACTGTCCTTTCTCCAAAAGGTGCAGGATACCATTCCTGGGGGTTATTCCACTTGATTCTCACAGTAAACTGTGAGGTAAGCTAGAATACAGATATGTTTCCACTAATATAGGAAACATATCCTTGTGTGTACAAAGTGCCACTAAGTTGCAGCCGACTTATGGCGACCCCAGCAAGGGGCTTTCAAGGCAAGTGCTTTACTTGGTGGTCTCTCTTCCAAGTATTGGCCCTGCTTAGCTTCCGAGATCTGATGAGATCGGGCTATACAATGCCACCTTTCCTCCGAATATATCAATTTTTAGCATTTTCACATTTTCCTTTACCTGTGGTCCTTTCTCACCCTCTGCTATAGTTTTTTTCCTTTTAGGTATGTGTGTTGGAGTGGGGGGAATGGTACGGTAACAATGAGGCTTCTTGGAGAAAAACGTGTTACAGGGTAAAAATAAACAATCATTACACTTTTCCTTATCTAAAGGCCATAACAACACATAAAGATGTTTTTAAAAGAAAAAAAATCTTATGGAAGAGGTGTTGAATTGTAAGTGGGAAACTGTTAATTAAATTGCAATAATCAGATGCTTGAAAAAGGTTCAAAAGTAGGTTGCAGTAATGTGTGTGGGAGGTGTATTATGTGTAGAAGAAAAAGCCAAAAGGCCTGTAGTGCACCTGCAGACCTTCTACCTGCTAAAGGAGTTTTTGAGATCAATGACAATGTTTTCCAGGACCTTTAATGGCTCACTGACACACCGAAATCAACTTCCAAAGGAGTAGCCATACTAAACTGTGGCAGGAAAAAAATACTACCACATTTTGTAGACTAGATCCCATTTCATGCATGAAATGTTATATTCAGGTGATGGATTATATATTATACATGCACACATACAGCCAGATATAGAAAAAAAATTATATAGTGCAGGCAAAAAGCCATGAAATGCAAGAAGCACAGCTTGTGACATTTCTGTGCAAAGCTCAAATGTATGCAAGATAGGCACCGTGACCATTAGGAACACCCGTATTTAGCAATTTATTATAACATTGTGAGTCTTTCTCCACCACTTAGTTATTTCCTTTTAAAGCGCGTTAGCAGAACCACTAAAATGCTAGTAACTCTAGTTTCCGTGTGTCGGTTTTCAGACTGGATAAGCAGAAGCTAAAATATGATTATAGTCTGAAATCGGAACATAAAGTAAGAATTAATTTTAAAAAACTAATAATATTAGTACTGTTCATATTATATAATATTTGAATAGTGGACATTTTCAAGGGAACAGGAGTTTGTCCACTGGCCCTGCTCCCACTCCAACATATATTCAGTATAACTTGTGAACAAAAACGTACTTGATACACATATATCTTTATCACCACAATGGAGAACTCCTGATAACAGCAGAGCCCTGATTGCACATTCAGGACTTATGAGCATTCATTTGTCATGCATACCTGAGTGTTCACAAATTATATTAAACATATATAGGAATGAGAACATGCTAGTAGGTATTGCTTTTGCTCTTCCTTTTCTTCTACACATTCTTCCTGGACTGTAACTATTCTTCCTGGATTGTAACTAATGAACAGTATACTAAACATTTTTATTTTTTATATCAGTAATGACTTTCCCCAAAGAACCCTAAAAACTGAAATTTGCTGAGGATGCTGAGAATTCGGTGTTGGAGAGCTCTAGCCTCCCTCCACAGAACTACAATTCCCAGGATTCCCAATTATGTCAATTTACCCATAAGTAGTTTCCCTCAATTAAAATGTATAAGGGGAACTCAAAATTTATATTTAGAAGTGGAAAATCACATTCTGTTTTTAAATCAGAGTGGTTAGTTGATCTGGGGGAAAAATCTGCTCGAACTTTAAATTTTTTAAATGTCAACAGAATGGGATTGGGAAATTGTGCATGATGACTCATTTCACATGTCATCTTTTTACTACACTTCCAGGAACACACAACCCTGCATCATCTATTATATTTGCATCTAGTTTGGGACTTAGGGTGCCTTTTGTTATTCAGTGGACAGGCTGATCAGGCAGGAAGTAAATATGCAGTGCTACTAGTCCCTGAAAAAATATAATTTCTACTCCTAAATATCCTAAAAGCTGCTTTTCCAACCAGAAACCTCTTATCAATCCTTTCCCAACAAAGCCCCCCAAATCAGGCTGTTTTATCTCCATACCTGAATGGCAAAATGTTTCTGCTACCTTGCTTTTAGCATCCAGAAAGAAGAATGTGATCTGCATTCTTAGATGGCTTTGACTGCTCATTAATAAGCATTCTTTGCTAATGGCCAAGTCATACCAAAGCCAAAGAGAGGTATTGCAAATGACTTGGATATCATGGCTCATAACAATATTCATATACCATTCTTTAGCAAAAGTCCACCCTGACCTGGATAACCAAGGCTACTTCAATCTCATCAGATCTCGGTAGGTAAGCAGGGTTAGCCCTGGTTAGTATTTGGATGGGAGACACCAAAGAAGTCCAGATTGGCTATGCGGAGACAGGCAATAACAAACCACCCCTGAATGTCTCTTGCCTTGAAAACCCCATGAGGGGGTCACCATAATTCAACTGCGACTTGACGGCACTTTCCACCACCACCATAGTTCCTAGATCTAACAACATTTGGGATTAAGTAACGCTCTCAGCAATTCTTGATGTACATTTTTTACAAAGTATGACAATTTTCCTGAGGACAAGGTTACATGTAGTGGAGTTCAAAATACAAATCCGATTTATGGCAACAAACTATAGTAGGAAAATAAAATAAATTAAACTGACGAGAAACACACTAGAATAATAAAGGGTAACTTTGTATCCAAGCCTGCTACAATTTCATTCCAACTCAGTTATGCTGAATAAATAAAACATGATTATAAAAAATAGAAGCATCCAAGCTTCTTAGAGTGTAAATGGATTACTATTTTGGTATAAAGGACAAATCAAGCAGCAGTACGCTGCATGGAGAAGAATTCTTCTTTTAAAGTATGGAAGCAAAATAAAACGTCAGCACCACAGAATAGGCTAACAATGCAATCCTATGCTGAGTTGTGTGTGTGTGTGTGTGTGTGTGTGTGTGTGTAAAGTACCGTCAAGTCACAGCTGATTTATGGAGACCCTTTAGGGGTTTCCAAGGCACGAGAGTAACAAAGGTGGTTTGCCATTGCCATCCTCCGCATAGCGATCCTAGGCTTCCTCGGTGGTCTCCCATCCAAATACTAACCAGGGTTGACCCTGCTTAGCTTCTGAGATCAGGCTAGCCTGGGCCATCCAGGTCAGACTAAACCCATTGATTTCAAATTGCTTAGTCTACAGTAACTCTGCATCAGATTGTACCAGTACTACTACAGGTCTGGGTTTATTAAACCAAATATTTAACATTCATATTGAAAGGTTCCAACAAAATTTCAGGACCAGAGAACAGCAAAGCAAGGCATGAGATTAATGCAAAGGGGGAGGGGAGATCAAAATGACATAGAATGGACTTGTCTTCAAAATCTGAGTTTAGTATTATGTAAAGTTGACTAATTGCTGTCATGGCAATTAGAAAACTCTAGAAAAGAGGCAGAGATATAATTTAAGGGTAACCCTTCTCTCCTTTGTCTCTGAAAGATGCCCCCAGGTTATTTATTGTAAATCATGATTTTGTTTCAGCGCGATTCCCAAACTAGAAGTAGGATTTCTTAAAGGTGTGGAGAAATATGTCCTGTTCTTTTAATACACACTTTATGTGTGGAAACTGGCAGCTGATGCTTTTTATAAAGAGGAGGTGAATAACATCCCATTTAGCCCCTATGAATATTAAATATACAGTTATATGTTTAATAGTAATGCTAACTAGAAGAACAGTGTCCATTTGCGAGTTTACAGGGGGAGATGAGTGGGAATAATAGGTTAAATGCCCCTCTCTTCTGGCTACCACTCTCTGTTTCAAATGATCTCTTCCTTATCTGTTGCTACCTTGGACTGAAATTATTATGCATTTTTACCTCTGGAAGATTTCCCCCCAAAAGCTTTGGAAAGAATTTCTAGTAATTAATTACTTGTGGAAGTCAACAAAATTAAAACTGTGTCTTAATTGCTTTGAATGGCAAAAAACAAGCTGAAATCAATAGTATTTATTGACACAATTTACTTTTAATCTGGAGACTGCTCTACTGTAGACACTTTCTAAAATCAGCTAAGGCAATGGTATTCACTCCATGGCTTGCAGAGAGCAACACTGACAATGGCCATCAACCAAAACAGCCACATGACTAATGTATGCCCTATGTGCTACCCCACCAAACATACAATACAAACAGATATTACTATCAAACATATAACTACATATTTAATATTAATAGTTATATCTTACATCTGGCCACGGTGATCTATGCTCTGATTACATCCAGGTAGGGTTACCGTAATGTACTCTACATGGGGCAGCCTTTGGTCTGGAAAGTTTATTTGATTCACTATACAGCGGCCAGGTTATTGTCAGGGGCCAGCTTGCTGTGAAGAAAGAGGAGTAAAACCACCATACTGTGTGGCCACCTTGCTCTTTTCCCAGGTGGCTGCCATGGTGGTGGTTTTACTCTCTGTGGCCATCTTGTTCTCCTCCCAGAAGCTACCAGGGTGTTGGGATGAGTGAAGAGGCTACAAAGAAGGGTGGGGGTTGTTGGAGAGGATGGGCCCTTTACTTCTTGCCTTGACATTTTCCCTTTTGAGAGGGGATGGCCAGAAGTTTCCATTCCTTGAAACAACAAATTGCCCATACTTTAGAAGTCAATTGCACACTCCTGATTACCAAATGACATGCCTGATCTTTCTTAATTCTCTTCTACAAGAGCAAGATTAGTGAATGTATCAACACAGCTATATTTCCTTCAGCAGAATCACCCACAAGATTAACATTAATGAATCACCCACAAGATTAACTTTAATGAAGTAATCATGTATCTGTTTAATTACAATGTTATATGCAGCACGCAACTGTTAAAAACATATTTCTTTTTACAGCTTTACGGTGGCTTACCAGTTGCACAATACACAATTTGTCTTCAGTTACCACCGGAACCAGCTAACTTTGAAATGAGCTGATGAAGCTTTTCGAAACGTGACAGGACTAGTCACACATTCTCTTTTTGGAACTTTCCCTCCTTTTGGAACCTTTCGCCTCTGGATTTGCCGGGACTTTCTGCACCCACAGAGAAACAGCCACGCTGTACTGAACCCTACTTGTGGGTTTTTGACAGTTGTTATTGGGTATTAACACTAAAGAAACTTAAGGCTTTGCCCGATTCTCAGTTGTGTTGTTTAGGATTGCAATCCTTCGTTCTCGATTTTTGTATTGTTTGGGGTTTTGCTTCACTTATTGTATATAACACGGTGTGCTAGATATTTGCTTATCGGTTTACAAGGGCATGAAGTCAATGCCTTATAAATAAACTAGCATTTCTTTGGTTCTGTGGAACCTCCAAAGAATGTGACTGGCCATACTGCATGGCAGCCATTTGGTGACTGGCCCAACCACTCATAGCAGCCACAGTATTTTTCCTGTTGAACCCTTTCTCCTAAAACCTTTGCCATTTCACAAGTCAGGCTGAGAAAACCCTATAGTCTGGGATAGGCCAATTGTGAATAATATTGTAAATGCAGGACAGGAAATGAAATTAGCCTAGTAATAATGTAATTATAGATGTAATGTAACTGCGTGTAGCCTAGTAATTTCACCATGCAATAACTGACTTGGTAGCGGATGCTGAATTGCAACTTTCATGTTTTTAAAAGAGAGTTTCCATTCTGGTGACGGCTGAAGAATGTAAGTATTGCCAAATGTGTGTGAGAGAAAAATCCAGAATCTTCTAAGGTCATTGAGTAGGAATTCAGTAACTGTATTTCCTATCTGGCTGAAACCAACAAAATAAATAATATAAAACTAATCAAAATATATGTAAATATACCTAACCTGTATAATTTGTTCTGAGTAAACAATATATATATCTAATAGTCCAATGTGGGCCAATCTGCAGATCTCTAAATCCAAGGATTGGGTCGACACTGAAAGAGTTTTCTCCAAGTTTGTGGGACCCCTTCAGATTTGCAGAAAAATTTGACTTCACAACAATATTGAGGAAAAATGGAATAAAGTATGCCTGGTTAATACCACAAGGACTCACATTCATCTATAAACAAAGCAGATGTGCGATCAATTCACTAGTTGAGGCTGAAAGATTTCTACTAAGCCACAAAGAACTGACAGATCCAATTAAAGGAAGAGACCAAGAAGAAATGCGACGGGATGAAGACTCAACTGGGCAAGATGTAGCAACTGGACACCATGGACTTCAAGAGACTACACCAAGAAAGCAAGAAAAGAACAATAGAAACCCTCGACAGAAAAAGTCTTTTAAAAAGAAGGGATGAAGGGTTGGAGGGTATTAAAATAATGGGAATAAGGGGAGGTGTAGGGAAATAATAATAATAAAATTTTAATTTACATGATAATGTTATGTATGTGTAGTTCTATCCTAGTTTTTGGAATAATTTATATTCCATTAACATTTTAAATTATTTTTAATGTTAACTAATCATATCAAATAGGGTTACAAAGTTATGGAGTTTGTATGGATATTAGAAAGAAATAGATAAATAAAAATAAATATATAATGTTTTAGAAGGATAGACAAAGAATGATACAAAGAAGTGACCGGATTAAGAATGGGTTAGAGGAAGTTGTGGGGTGGGGGAGTTCAAATTGTTATATGTATTTTACTATGAAGATATCCATTCAGCATTGTATTATTATTGTTTATATATGGAAAAATAAGCTAGATGGCATATCGAATGGGATTATTGTATCAACTTTATGGGAAAAGCAATACAAAATTTTATTAAAAAAAAAGATTTGCAGAAAAATTTAAAACTTACAAAAGTATATTGGGGGATTTAAACCCACCCCATAATAAGATTGTTTGCCGCCGCATATTGGGATAAACTGGCAAAAACGGATTTTAAAGGTATATTTAACGAATTATAGTTTAATGTGATTCTTAATTAAGAAATAGACTAACAGGTTGTTGTTGTTTTTACTGTCATAACACTTTGCCGGAAGTCCAACGGTGAAGGGCATGGGTATGGCGCACTATGGGCCTCTATTTCTTTAAAGATTAGATAGTAACCATTAATGTACTAGCTTTGGCCGTAATAGTCCATTGTACATATTATTTTTGGTACTGTTTGTTTTTTCCTTTTTGTATTATACACATATTTTTTTCTTTTCTTTTTTTTGTATTTTTTATTAAAAATCAATAAAAAATTTTTTTAAAAATAACATTGTTTGCACATGTGCAGCTGATGCGGTGGCTCCTAGCGGTGTGCTGCCAGGTGTCGGGGGCTCTGCCGTTGTCTGAGCAAAGGCAGCCCCAGCAGCCCAAGAGGTCAAATAAGGGGGGGGGGAGAGAGAGAGACGGGAGAACATTGCCAGAGTAGGGGAGGGGGGAGAAAGAAAGGGGATAGATTGCCAGAGAAGGGAGGGGGGAGAATAGAGGCGGGTTGACAGAGAAGATGGAGGGAGGAAGAGAGGGACTTGTCAGGGAAAGGGAGGGAGAGAAATAGAGGGGGGAAGATTGACAGAGAAGGGGAAGATTGTTAGAGAAGGGGGAGAGAGGGGAGGAAGCAAAGGCGGGAGGAAGGGATGCACCCTCCCAGCAAGTTTCTTGCAGGTCCCCACTTCTTTGGTATAAGAGTTGACCAGGGAATTTTGTAGACCACACAGATGCAACCGTATAACAGTTTCTATAACTGAAAACCCAGCAGTTTCATTTGGAATACAACGATAATTACGAATGGATGTTCCCTTTTTATTTCACTCAGGCCTATGGATGGTTCTGAAGTGTAACCATTTTAACTAAGAAGAAAAAGCAATCTATTTAATACTGCCTTTCTAGACGTTTACATTGATTGAGCTTGTTTTCTTTAAGAGCAGGGTTTTTTTTTCTGACTCTGCTCTGCCCTCTAGTGATCACAGCCATTACATAATGTTTCCAGAATCTTTCTGCGTGATTAAAAAGTTGGCCAGAGCTAGCATTTTATGTTTAGCAGATGACCTAATTCGGCTTATTGTCCATGCATAAAATGACATTCTAAGAGACTACACCTCCCAACAGCTCCTGATCCTGTTTCTGACCTAAGAATAGTTTAGTTTTTCATAGTTTGTGGAAAGCCAGGAGAGTGGGAGCCTTCCTGATCTCCTCAGGCAGGCCATTCCACAAGGCGGGGGCCACAACGGAGAAAGCACATGTCTGGGCAGTTGTTGATTTTGCCCATTTGCAGGTTGGCACCTGCACAAGCCCCTGCTGACATGAGCGAAGTTGTTGTGGCAAAGCATAAGGAGAGAGGCAGTCTTGCAAATAAGAGGGACCAAGGCACAAAGGGCTTTGCATGAGATAGCCAATACCTAAAACTGAACCCGGTAACAGAAAGACAGCCAATGGAGCATCTGCAGAATGGGAGTAATATTAATGCTCTGTCTAGCTCCCACTAATAGCCAAGCCGCAGCACTCTAGACCAGTTGGAGGTTCCTTGTTGATTTTGAGGGGAGACCAGTGTCCAGTGCATTGCAGTAGTCTAGTCTCAATGTTTCTGTGGCGTGGATTCAGGTGGCCAGGTCAGCTGTATCAAGATAAGGGGCCATCTTGCAGGTTAGGCTGTGTTGGCAGAAAGCCCTTTTTGCAGCTGCATTAACTTGCTTCTCCTGTAATAAAGCTGGATCCAGTATGGCCTTTGACTGAGTCAGCAAGAGTCAGTTGAACTCCCATCTCAAGCTCCTCTCAAGCTGAGTCAGCTCCTTTACACATGAGGGGTAGTGGCATTCCCTCAGCAGAGGGGAGGCCTTGAGCCACCAAGCACACACTCCTGCACCTGGCCAAAGCCTCAGTCCTTGGCATTTGCCTTCCCTACTCCCAGGGTCCTTCAGGAGACCATGGTGGGTCTGGCAGTGGGCGGATCCATGTTCTTGGCTGGAGAGCCCTACTGGTTCAAAGGGCATCACTGGTGCCCAGGATGATGGGCATCAGGGTCCCTTTGGGGAGGCCCTGAGACACTAGACTCACAGGGAGGGTCTGCAAAAGCAGGGCTTGGGGACAGGTTGTCCTTTTCCTTCTGCTCCTCCAATGAGGACTCATCTTCCTACACTAAAGCAGGGTTGTCCATGGCATCCCCTAACATTAGAACACCATGCAGGTAGAAAGCAAGCACAGAAGGATGGACTAAAACCTTTATCCCTGTTGTGCTTAAAAAACAACTCAGAGTTGCTGCTGTTTTATTTTAAACTTGGATGAGCATTCGAAGATGCCACCCCTTGCTGCAACCTGAATGACAGCTAAGGGTCCGTCTATTCTTCTACCTCAGGATGCTAACAGCTCATCCTGCTGCATGCATAGACCACATTAAGGCTAAAAGACTTCGAAATGAATGCTAGTGTTTATCTCTTCCTGCTGATGGATCAGTTGAAGATGTTTTGATTTGTTTATGATTTCTTCGTTAAATTGCTTTAAACATTATACGGAAAAGCATGCAATACACATTTTAAATAAAATACTGCCATCTGTCTACTGAAGTAATGTTGAAATTTTGGAATATATGTGTGTACATGCCGTTAAGTCGCAATCGACTTATGGCGAACCCAGCAACGGGCTTTCAAGGCAAGTGAGAAGCAGAGCTCATTTGCCATTGCCTTTCTCTGCAGAATCTTCCTTGGTGGTCTCCCAAACTCTTAAAACATCACTGGGAATACATAGAAAGTGCGAACAGGATTTTTTATAACGTTTCCAAACTCTTAATATATCGCTGGGAATACATAGAAAGTGCGAACAGGATTTTTTATAACGTTTCCAAACTCTTAATATATCGCTGGGAATACATAGAAAGTGCGAACAGGATTTTTTATAACGTTTCCAAACTCTTAATACATCGCTGGGAATACATAAGAAGTGCGAACAGCATTTTTTATAACGTTTCCAAACTCTTAATACATCGCTGGGAATACATAAGAAGTGCGAACAGTATTTTTTATAACGTTTCCAAACTCTTAATACATCGCTGGGAATACATAGAAAGTGCGAACAGGATTTTTTATAACGTTTCCAAACTCTTAAAACATCGCTGGGAATACATAGAAAGTGCGAACAGGATTTTTTATAACGTTTCCAAACTCTTAAAACATCGCTGGGAATACATAGAAAGTGCGAACAGTATTTTTTATAACGTTTCCAAACTCTTAATACATCGCTGGGAATACATAAGAAGTGCGAACAGTATTTTTTATAACGTTTCCAAACTCTTAAAACATCGCTGGGAAGACCTAGTGCGGAAACAGCCTCGTTTCATGCGCAATCCTAAAGTGAGTTACTCTAGTCTAAACCCATTAAAATGAATGGGTTTAGACCGGAGCAGCTCTCTTTAGGCTGGGGCTGCGAGGCGCTGGCGGACTCAGATCCGATAGGGCAGGCTTGGAAGGGAGGGAGTGTGGGGGGGAAGACGCTGCGTGTTGACGTCACCTCGCGGCCAGCGCGCGCGCTCCGCGTCTTGCCCCTCCTTTGCTGTCCTGCGTTGAACGGCTCGGGAGGCGGGGCTCGGATTGACAGGCGTCGCTCGGGGAAGAGCCGGCGGCGGTTGGGGTCGGCGGTTGGGCAGTTGGGCGGTTGCGAGCCCCGCCCCTTCCTCCTCCCCCCCCCGCCCGTCATGCCCGTCCCGCGCCTTCGGCTTCCGCAGTGAACTTGAGTCTTCCAGCTGGTTGGGAGCCCGCGGCCCCTCCTCTCGGCGCCTGCTTTTGCGCGCGGGGCGGAAGATGTTCGAGAGCCTGCGCGGCCGGCTCCTGAGCGTCCAGCAGGACTTGACCTCGGGGTGAGTAACGGCCGCTGCGGAGAGAAAGTTGGCCGTGGGGAGGGAGACGCTGCGGGGAGCGCTGCTTTGCGCGTGCGCGGGGGGGGGGGTTGGCGTGAAGAAGTTGCAGAAAACAATTCGCAGTGGGTCGCCGTGTCCGTCTGTCTGCAGTAGTAGAAAAGGGCGAGAGTCCACTAGCACCTTAAAGACTAACAAGAATATTTTCTGGTAGGGTAGGAGCTTAAAGACTAACAAAAATAACCTTAAAGACGAACAAGAATATTTCCTGGCAGGGTGGGAGCTTTCGTGAGCCACAGCTCTCTTCTTCAGATACTGCTTGAATGTGAATCCATCTGTCTTTAATTCCCAGCGGGTCGCCGTGTTCGTCTGTCTGCAGTAGTAGAAAAGGGCAGGAGTCCAGTAGCACCTTCAAGACGAACAAGAATCTGAATTGTTAATGATTATTTTTATTGATACAGAGGATGTATGTCTAAATGAAATGTTGGTTATTATTGAAAAATAAAAAAAATTATATTAAAAAAAAGACAAACAAGAATATATTCTGGTAGGGTATGAGCTTAAAGACTAACAATAATAACCTTAAAGATGAACAAAAATATTTTCTGGTAGGGTAGGAGCTTTCGTGAGCCACAGCTCACTGGCTGTGGCTCACGAAAGCTCCTACCCTACCAGAAAATATTTTTGTTCGTCTTATTTAAGGTGCTGCTGGACTCTTGCCCTTTTCTACTACTGCAAAAAATAGCAAGCGAGCTCCGAGGCATGTTGAAGACGCACAGCTCGAACCCAAGGCACGTTTACTTGGAAGCAAAGCCTTACTGCCTTCAGAGGAGCTTCCTCCTGGGTAAGGATGCCAGCTTCCCCAAGTTTCGTGGGAATGGTTCGTGTGTGTGTGTCAAGTGCCGTCAAGTCACAGCCGACTTACAGCGACCCCTTTTGGGGTTTTCATGGCAAGAGGCGAACAGAGGTGGTTTGCCAGTGCCTTCCTCTGCACAGCCATCCTGGTCTTCCTTGGCGGGCTCCCATCCAAATACCAACCAGGGCTGACCCTGCTTAGCTTCTGAGATCTGACGAGATCAGGCTAGCCTGGGCCATCCAGGTCAGGGCAATGGTTCGTGGGCGAATCATATGGTCGCTGGAAAAGACAGTCATGCTAGGAAAAGTTGAGGGCAGCAGGAAAAGAGGAAGACCCAACAAGAGATGGATTGACTCAATAAAGGAAGCCACAGCCTTCAATTTGCAAGATCTGAACAAGGCTGTCAAAGATAGGACATTTTGGAGGACTTTCATTCATAGGGTCGCCATGAGTCGGAAGCGACTTGACGGCACTTAACACACACACACACACAACTTCTGACCACCCATAGGTTGCAGGGAGCGTAGGGTTTTCGTAGGCAAGAGCCTGGGATGCCTGTAGGTCAAGAAGGCTCCTGAAGAAGGTGGGCTTTCTCTCTCTCTCCTGAACTCTTACTGAAGTTGACACTGAGGGGGAAAGTTTTATGTGGACAAATATATTTGTGTGCCCTTTTCACAATAAATCACCACCTCCCTTTGTACATGACTCACTTGGTCACTCCCCAGGAACACACCATCCTGCCTGTGTTCCACCGCACCCAAAATAATAGGCATGCTCCTCTGATACTAGAGAGAATAGGTATGCAGCATGACTAGTATCCATTCTAACTAACAGCCATGAATACCCCTCTCCTCCATGAATATGTCCACTCCCCTCTTAAAGCCCTCCAAGCTGGCAGCCATCACCACATCCTGGGGCAGGGAGTTCCACAATTTGACTCCCTTCTGAATTAAATTTTTGACACCCTTCCCACCTTTTGACTGGAATGTAAGGGCTCAGGGATCTCCATTCCTGCTTGTATCTGACGAAGGGAGCTTTGACTCTCGAAAGCTTGTATTATTATTTTTTGGTCTTTACGGTGGTACTGGACTAGAATCTTGCTTTTCTACTACAGACCAGCATGGCTACCTACCTGAAATTATCACTTTTTGAGTGATACAATATAGTTTTCTGAGCTTGTATAAGTTCACCATACTTCCTTCTGGAAAAATCAGTCGGTTTGCCCTTGCATTCTGGATGAACCTCCTCAAAATGACGGCACATTTTTTTCTGGGAACATTTGCACTGTTTGGCAACACTTTGGTGCAAATTATGCACTGTAGTTTGTTGTCACTGGTCTGAAGGAACCCAATATCCAAGGAGGAATTGTGGAACTTCCTTTTTACTGTTCTTTTCCCTGTGGCACTAGTCCCCAAAGAACTAGGCAGTTGGTTCAACACTTCAGGAGGTTCTGTCACACCCGCTGTTGGTGATTTGTCCAAAAACCCTTCATCCTGTCCAGCAATTCTAGCACCAGCAACTGCTCCATCTTCTTCCATGCTACAATTGAAAAATAGTATTTGTATCAGCTGGGTAAAATAATAACAACAATAATGGTTGGGTAAATAATAAAAAATGAATTAAAAAATGCATCTAACGTAACATTGGGACATACCTGTTAGCTGTTGATGCTTCCACAGCTATTGGAGGTACTGTGGTGGAGGTTTTGACAGTTTTTTTTTAAAGGACCCAGTCCTCAGCCAGTGATCTATTAAAAGAAAATCAACAATATTTTCTGAAACACTATGTAGGTGCTCCAAAAAACCTGCAAGAGGCAGGTGTTTCATCCTCAAGATGTAAATGTTAATAATAAAAAACCTTAAATTGAAAATCACACACTAAAAGCACTCATAAATCAATAGCCCTGGACTGCTACTTGGTTTGTTTCGATTCTCGACTGAATGCTGAGTGAACTGCAACTGACTGAAGGGACGAAGAAACGAGGTTTTAATATGCAATAGAAACTTTCCAGATAATTCTGGAAAGGTGTCGAAGGAAAGGTGTCAAAGCTAATAATCAGATCTGGAAGTGCAGCGAAGTTCACAGAAGGGGGGAGGTTAGCGTGGCATCATGTACTGTTGAGTCTCTCTTTATGGTTTCTCCGCGTGCAGTCTGTGTGCTTTGTGCTTCCGGCCGAGGTTCTCGATGTTTCGTGTGGTTCTAGGAAGGTACCGGTGACGGAGGTGACACATGACATGCGCTTTGACTTATACTTACTATCCTATTACAGGGCCAATATGATGGGCGACAGACGGCAAACTTTGAGTTTGGCACAATGAACGCTGACTAGCCCTTTACAGTTACTGCTTCACAGCACACTGCAGGAGCTAAATAATTTCTACTTGATACTTACAGTTCATGGCCACAAAAATTAGCAGTTTTGAGATCTTGTCACATTTATTTATTTTTCTTTCCAATCTCTTCACGGAGCACTAGGAGATGTTTCATGGAGCACCAGGTGCTCCGTGGAGCACAGTTTGGGAATCGCTGGCTTACAGCATTGTTATCCCCTCCTTCCTTTTTTCGTCACAATCACAGCCCTGTGAGGTAGGTTAGATTGAGTGTGACTGGCCCAAGTTCACCCAGTGAGCTTCCAAGGCAGAGCAGGCATTTGAACTGGGTCTCCCAGATCCAGTCTGACTCTCCAACCACTATACAACTATGTCATGCAGTCTCTTATAGGAGGATGGCTTCCTGAGTGCTTTCAGTTCACTTTCCTTGTGCTGAATGCTATTTGTTTGGAACGTGTGGCATGTGGCTAAAGTGATAGAATTATTTCAGATGGGGGAAATTATATATTTTTATATTTTTGAATCTCTGCTATATAAAATATTATTTGCAAATAGCAGAATATAGCAGTGAAAGGACTGACCTACAGCCTTTCTTGCATCTTTATTTTCAGGGAATTATTTATAAAGGAAACTATTCAAAAATAGCATTCCTCCATCTGAAGTCTGAAGTGGAACTGTCCACTCTGACTATCTCTTCAATCTGCTGCATGTGTAGGTCTAAGTGGTGCAGGAAGAGGATGATATAGTGCTAGCAGTGTGTGTTGTGTGTACACACGTGCAAGAGGGGGAATACAAAAACTAATACATTTAGGAGGAGGGAATCTCATAAAACTTGATAAACTGCCTTACTGATTTTGTGTATGTGTTGCATTACAGGCTGAAGACTTTGGGTGAGAAATCAAGAGAAACCAAAATAAGCAAGCAAAGGTACTGTTGGAAATTTAAAACTTGTGACAATTGTTTTGGAAGCAGAATTACATTTATTCATTGAAAATAGTTACATGGCATTTTCATGACATTGCCTAATGTTTTAATGAACGCTAATGTCGAAATTTCTTTGTTTTAATATTACTAGATTATATTATAGCTTGCTTTTCATTCACTTGTTTTGCAGTAGTAACAGCATAGGATCATGTGCTGTGCTGCTATAAGCATTGCATGGGGCACCATAAACCCTCTGGGAGCTGCCTAAACCCTGAGCTGGGGTTGGTCGCAGCAGTACCTAGATTTGCTGTAACAGCAATCCTGAGAATCCTTAAGCAAGTAGATTTACTGCAATTTAATGAGGTTTAGCTAGAGGGGCCTAGGTCTGTCACCGTGCAACATCTTTATTTACTATCAACATTTTGCAATTTTTATTACAGGAGTGTTCAGTGTTTGCCAGAGTTCTCTGCTGGATTAGATCTGCTGAGCAGGTAAGTTATTTTTTGTAAGTGTGTACTACTGAGTTTCACATGTAGTTATAAGTCTGCCTATTTATTTTTCTGAAGGCTTGGAGGTGAGAAGGGAAGAGATTGCTTTTCTGTACATCCTTTTAAGTAGCCCTTAGATAATTCATTGTGTGTATTTCTAAAAATGTGGTTCTAGCTTTTAATGTATATCCCGACAGCTGTAAACTGTATTTAAAGTAGGCATGCTCCAGCAAGTTAGCACTTTTAAAGGACGAGTACTATGCTTCTTTGGGCGAGTGCTAGTGGATTCACTAAAACTCAGGTTTTAGGGTTGGAAGGGGCCATACAGGCCATCTAGTCCAGCCCCCTGCTTAATGCAGGATCAGCCTAGAGCATCCCTGACAAGTGCTTGTCCAGCCTCTGCTTAAAGACTGCCAGTGAAAGGGAGCTCACCACCTACCTAGGTAGCTGATTCCACTGTCAAAACAATACTGTAAAGATCTTATTCCTAAGATCCAGCCAGTACCTTTCCTCCCGCAATTTAAACCCATTATTGTGAGTCCTATCTGCTGCTGACAGGAACAACTCCCTGCCCTCCTCTAAGTGGAAGCCCTTCAAATACTTAAAGAGAGCAACGCATGTCCCCCCTCAACCTCCTCTTCTCCAGACTGAACATTCCCAACTCCCTCAGCCTTTCCTCATAGCGATTGGTTTCCAGGCCCCTGATCATCCTCGTCGCTCTCCTCTGCACCCGCTCGATTCTGTCCACATCCTTTTTGAAGTGAGGCCTCCTGAGCTGCACACAATTCTCCAGGTGTGGCCTGACCAATGCTGTGTACGGAGGAACTATGATATCTTGTGATTTGGATATTATGCCTCTGTTGATGCACCCCAAGTTCGCATTAGATTTTTTTGTCGCTACAACACACTGGCTGATCATATTTAATTTACGGACAAGCCGTACCACAAGATCTTGTTCAAACACACTGCTACCCAGAAGTGTATCCCCCATCCAGTATGCATGTCCCTCATTTTTGTTACCCAGATGTAAAACCCGACACTTATCCTTGTTAAATTGCATCTTGTTCACATCTGCCCACTTTCCCAGTGTGTTCAGATCTTGTTGAAGTCTATATATTCTGCTGTATTCAGTGCTCCTCCCAATTTGGTGTCATCTACAAATTTAATGAATAGTTCCTCCACACCCTCTTCCAGATCATTTATATTAAAATATTGAAAAGCACCGGGCCCAGAACCAAATCCCACTGGACACATCTCTCCATTCAGATGAAACACCATTGACAACTACTCTTTGAGTACTTTTCTCCAACCAGTTCCCTATCCCTCTAATTAACCTAGGGGTCAGTCCACAGTCCTCTAGTTTACCCATGAGAACATCATTGGAAACCCTGTCAAAAGCTTTACTGAAATCCAGATAAACAACATTGACCGCATTCCCTTGATCCAGTAAGCTCGTCACTTGATCAAAGAAGGAAACGAGGTTAGTGTGACAGGACCTGTTGGAGACAAATCCATGCTGACTTCCCCGGATCACCAAGTTGCCCTTCAGATGTTTGCAGATTGAGCTCTTTAATATCTGTTCCAGTATCTTCCCTGGGACGAGGTCAAACTGACTGGCTTGTAGTTTCCTGGGTAATACCTCCTCCCTTTTTTGAAAATTGGGATAACGTTCACCCTCCTCCAGTCTTGTGGCACGTCTCCTGTCCTCCAAGAGGTCTGGACGATGATGGACAAAGGCTCTGCAAGCTCTCTAGAAAGTTCATTGAGCACTCTCGGGTGCATACCGTCTGGCCTGGGGGATTTGTACTCATCCAGTGCAGGTGCTTCTCAACTACCTCTCTGTTCATGTCACCCAGCTGCCCGGATGCCTTGCCTTGCCTACTATCATCTCTAGATGAGCACATTCTCTTTTTCACGGAAAAACCCTGAGGCAGAATAGGCATTGAGCCTTTCTGCTTTCTCTCTGTCCTCTGTCAGAGTTCCTCCATTTTTACCCAACAGTGGGCCTATGGCCTCTTATCTGAAGAAGCTTTTCTTGTTGTAGTGAACCTCCCTGGCCAGCATCAGCTCACTGTGAGCTTTAGCCTCTCTGATGGCTGACCTACAGTGCCTACAACCCACAGACACTTCTTTAGAGTTATGTCCTTGCCTCCATTTCTTGAACGTTTCCTTTTTCTCCCGTAGCTCATCATGGAGTTCTTTGTTCATCCGCACTGGCTTCTTGGATTCTATACCATGTTTCCTTCTTGTTGGAATACTGAGGGCTTGAGCTTGCAAGAGCTCTTGATTTTAGGAGAGCCCACCCTTCATTTGCTCCTTTCCCTTCCAGCAGTCTTGCCCATGGAATGATTCTCATCATGCCTCTTGAGTTTATTAAAATCTGCCCTACCAAAATCTAACAGACAGGTGTGGCTAGGAACTTTCTTGATCCCCCACAGCAAAAGGAATTCTAGGAGGACAAGGTCGCTTCCCCCTGTGGTCCTCACCACCTTCACCTCATCTACAACCACTTGCCTGTTGGGCAATATTAAGTCGAGTATGGCTGAGCCCCTCGTTACCTCCACCATTTGATGAAGGGAGTTGTTGGCCAGGCAGGTGAGGAACTTGTATGACTGTGGACAACTCATATCCATCCACTACTACACTTAAGTCATGGGAATTGTTCTACCAGGTCTCTGTAATGCCTACTGAATCATATCACTCTGACTGCATTAGAAGCTCAAGCTCTTCCTACTTATTGTAGGATTACAACATAAATTTGGTTGGTGCTCATGGGCAAGTTGGGGGAAAAAAGAACACACTCAGTATCTGCAGTGCATCGGTGATTATTTACCGTAAGCATATTGAACTTATATGAACTATTCATAGAGAGATAGACCACTGGTTCATTTAGTTTAGTATTGTCTGTTTTGACTAGCAGCAACTTTCAGGTTGACAGGCAAAGAGATTTTCCTCAACACCTGCTCCTTTAACTGGAAATGCCAGGGGTTGAATATAAGGCTCACACAGTGTGGATGTTCTAGCACTTAACTGCAGCTCCTTCCTGAGATTCAAGTTGGTTAGTCAGGTTTTGTTGGTGTTGGAACCGCTATGTGTGAAACTAAGAAGTATGGAGGACATCCGCGGGCTAAGAATTAAAAAACATGAATTTAAGTTGAGAGCATTCGCGGATGACCTACTGCTAATTTTGGAAAACCCAACACAGTCAATGAATATACTTCAGGAGACTTTGGATGATTTTGGAAAAGTATCTGGCTTTAAAGTGAATCAAGAAAAAACAAAGATAATATTTAAAAATTTATCGGAAATACAACAACAGGAATTTATATCATATACTGGCTGGGAGAAAGCTAACAAAGTTAAATACCTGGGAATTTGGATCACTGCAAAGAATAAAGATCTGTTAACCAACAATTACCTCAAGTTATGGGGTAAGATTAAAACTGATATGATTATATGGTCAAACAAAAAATTGTCATTAATGGGACGTATCTCAACGATCCAAATGAATGTCTTACCGAGGATGCTCTTCTTATTCCAAAATTTACCAATAATATCACAAACAAAATATTTTGAAACTTGGAGGAAAGACATTTCAAACTTCATCTGGCAAGGAAAAAAACCAAGGACTGCTTATAAATACTTGGTGGATTTAAAAACTAGAGGAGGTTTAGCACTGCCTAACTTTCAACTCTATGCTGAAGCGGTAGCTTTAGTATGGCTAAAAGACTGGATGAATTTGTCAAATGTACGTTTGCTAGACTTGGAAGGTTATAATAACTTAAGTGGATGGCATGGTTATTTGTGGTATGATAAAATTAAATTACAAGCAATATTCCGTAATCATATAATCAGGTCCTCTCTACTTCGTATTTGGATGAGATATAAACACATTTTGGAACCAGAAATACCGATGTGGATATCGCCCCAAGAAATGCTAACTTTGCGCCCACTTAGACCAGACAAATTTATTACTTATCAAGATCTAACTAATTGGGAAGGAAAGAAATGCTCACTAAAAGACTTTCAACTGCTCAAGGATGATTTACAATGGCTTCAATACTACCAAATCAAATCAGTTTTTGTACAAGATGCAAAAAAAGGTTTCTCTAAAGAAAAATCTCCTTTTCAAAGGATTCTACTAGATAATAATACAAAGCTGATTTCTAAAATGTATAATCTCCTTTTAACAATATACTGTGAGCAGGACACGATTAAACCAACTATGATCGATTGGGCTCAAAATGTGGGACATGATATTGTTTTAAATAAATGGGAAAGATTATGGTCTAAAGATTTAAAAGGAATAAAAGCACAGTCAGTGCGAGAAAACATCTATAAAATGATGTATAGATGGTATCTAACACCCAAGAAAATTGCAAAGATTTATAAAACGATGTCCCCTACTTGTTGGAAATGTTACAAAGAAATTGGTTCCTTTTATCACATGTGGTGGACCTGTGACAAAGCCAAAGACTTCTGGGACATGATTTATAACGAACTGAGATTAATACTACAAAAGAATATATCCAAAACACCAGAAATGATGTTATTGAGTATGATTCCAGACGACTTAGCAACACAAAGAACTTTTCTGATATATGCCACAACAGCTGCGAGACTGCTTTTTGCAGCGAAATGGAAAGGGCTAGAAACTCCAGAGAAAAAAGACTGGATTGTTAAAATGTTTGAAGTGGCAGAAATGGCAAAACTCACAGCTATTCTAAATGAAGAAAATGACGTTCGGTTTTTGGGGGAATGGGGGGCGTGGATGCATTATTGTGAATATGAGTTAAAATTGGGAAGAATGGAAGAATATTTTCTAATCTGATCCAGAGGATTATTTTTGATTTTTTTTTTATATTGAATAAGCATAATTATATTTACTAACAGATTATGGGTTTTTATATATGGTATTGATATTTTATCAAGATTAGATTACCTATGACGGGAGGAACTTTTTATTAAGAGGCAGATAGAGGTGATGGGGAAGTCAAAAATTTTCCATTTCTTTTTTTCTTTTTTCTTTTCTCTTTATTATTATATGATATGGAATTATAACAACTTTAGGTTAGAATTGAAATTCGATATTGTTATAGATGTTGTTTAATGCAATGGAAAATTTCTATCATAAAACCCAATAAAATTTATATTAAAAAAAAAAAAAGATTGAGAAGAATATTTTGTTTTTAAGGAAGGCATGTTTTAGAAAGCTTTTCTGTTTTGTTTACATTTGTAAAAATGTGGTTTGCTTTTTGGAATTGTTCTGTATAGTTGTAAGTTTGTGAACTGTCTAAATCTGCAAGTTTATTATTGTCTTTGATTTTTTTAAAAAAGGTAAAGGTCCCCTGTGCAAGCACCCGATCATTCCTAACCCATGGGGTGACGTCACATCCCGACGTTTACTAGGCAGAATTTGTTTATGGGGTGGTTTGCCAGTGCCTTCCCCAGTTATCTTCCATTTACCCCCAGCAAGCTTTTTTACCAACCTCGGAAGGATGAAAGGCTGAGTCAACCTTGAGCTGGCTACCTGAAACCAGCTTCCTTTGGGATCGAACTCAGATCGTGAGCAGAGCTTGGACTGCAGTCTTTGATAGCTGACCTAAAAAAATCTCTGCTTTCAATTAAAACACATAATTTTTGGCTCTGGTTTTTATCTCATGGTTTCTGAGAAACACATAGGGAATATACCTGGTAAATCTTCAAGGCTTTCCCCCTTGTACTGCATTTCAAGTAGTGATCTGTGTTACATCTGCGCCACTTAGACCTACACATGCAGCAGATTTAAGAGATAGAGTGGATGGTTCCACTTCAGATTAGAGGTGGAGGAACGTGTCTGTGTTATGCATTGTAGTTTTGTATCACTGTGTTAAAAACATGAGACTGTTTTATGATATTACAGAATCTATTAGGTATTGGAAGGTTGTCTTCTTTCAGTAAACATTCACAATTGAAGAAAAGATTCTAATTAAACCTGTTTCCCAAATATCTGATTTTTAGTCCTATTGATAAATACTAGAAACACTCCAAAATAGTGCATATGCACTAATTTTGGTGTAATTAAAGGACATCTAACCATGCTGGATTGTTGCCTATTGTTTCTAAGTTCAATTTATAATTTTATTGCTGTTTTCTTTTGCAAAGGTATGAAGATATTTGGGCAGCCCTTCACAGAGGAACGAAAGAATGTGCCAAAATGGGAGAGGTAAAACCCTCATAGAAATAATATGTAGAAGCTTTGCTAAAAGCTGCTTAGTATTTATGTACTTTGATTTGAGGAAGTTAGGTTGCACATCTTCCATCTAAAATGCATATTCATCAGGGAGCATCTGTTTGAAATAAATTTGATGACCTTTGCATAGTTTTACCTTTCTTGTGTATCTTGAGTATAGTTGTGAATCAAAAATTAATCAATTTAGCATGTTGTATCACAAGATGATTGTTAGAACATTTTTAAAGGCATTGAATCACATGGATTAAAAGAAGTAAAATCAGAAGACCATTTAGTGGGCAAGTCTGTTTTACTGTGGTGCCTGTAATGTGGATCTTAATCACAGTTAGATTCAAAAACAGGAATAACTTGGGGAACATTAGCTATGGGTTAGAAGTGTGATTCCATTGCCACAAGACAAAGGTGGACAAATGTACCCAGCTCTTTATTCACTGAAGGGAAAGTAGGGACAGAGACATAATGCAGTGTCTTCCACTGTGTTTCTATATGTGCCAGTTCCTATATGTGCCAGGGAATAATTCATCTTTAACACCAGCAAGCAGATAACTACCAGCCTGCAAAACCTGAAAAGCTGCAATCCCATGTACACTTACAGAGGGGCACAGTGGTATACATTTCTGGGTACCATGCATAGGATTGTGCTCTTAAAGCCCATTCCTGAAAAAATGGACCAAAAGTCCTTAGGAAGCGACTTGACCTCGCTACCAGCATAAGTGTGTGTAATGGCGCGATTACACGCACTTACGCTGGCAGGGAGGGTGGCTCCGCCTCACGGCGCCCCTCCACCGGCGTGGGGGGTGTTCTGGGGGCGGGCCAGGGGGAGGAGCCGCCGGTTAGGCAGCCTCCTATCCCCGTTCGGCCAGTTACGCCAGCGGCAGGAACGGCGGCGCTGCATGCAGCCTCACTTTTCCCTATGGGGCAAAAGGCCCGAGTTAAACAAAAAAAGCTGCGAAATGACTCTTTTTGGTTTAACGGCATGCGCGATTTGGCATAGGAAGGGGTGCCGCTGCGCCTCTTCCCTGCCGACTCCGTACTCCGTATTTTCAGGAATGGGCTGTAAGTATTGCACTGAAGTGACTGGCCAAGTTCAGTGAAACGCATGTGGCACTTAAATGGAAGTGTTGCTTTAACAGAGGTTGTACTGGTCCTTGTAACCAGTCTTCACTAGAAAGACAGGCTTGCATTACACAGCTGTACATTTTGGCACTTTATTTGGATGTGCAGAAGTAATTAGGGTTGGCATGCTGGTTAATTGATTGGTCAGATATTGTCAGTTGACTAGCAGTTGACCACCCATTGTTGGACAATTGTCAGATATTCCATAATGCTGCTATGTGGACAGCAGCTTACCTTAGTGGTGTCATTGGTTAGTAAGGGCAAGAGTGTGAGCTGTGTCTTCTTAGTCCTAGAACAACTGGGGAAGACCTAGCGGCATAGCAAAGTTTGTCCTACTGGCTACCTGCCAACAACTCCAGAAAAGAAGAGCTGTCCTGCTGCCTCTTAAGCCAATGCCTTTAAAAATGGATTTCCGTTTTTAATAGTTACTGTTCATAGAATCATAGAGTTGGAAGGGACCACGAGGGTCATCTAGTCCAACCCCCTGCACAATGCAGGAAATTCACAACTACCTCCCTCACACACCCCCAGTGCCCAGAAGATGGCCAAGATGCCCTCCCTCTCATGAACTGCCTAAATCCATAGAATCAGCATTGTTACTTCCTGTTTTGTAAAATGCATGGTTACGAATTACGTAACATTGGTCTTATGCTTGGCTTTAAATATTGCAGTTGGTGGATAGTGAAGTTGTGATGCTTTCTGCACACTGGGAGAAGAAAAGAAGCAGTCTCCTAGACCTTCAGGAGCAGCTCCAGCAAATTCCTGTTTTTTTAGCAGATTTGGAATCGACAACAGCTAGCCTAGGTAATCTTGTTTGCATGTTTAAAACAGTTTTAGCAGGAATTTTAATAATTTGGAGTTGAAACAGCATAGAATGGATTATTAAAAATAACTCTTCCTGAGGATTTTTAAATTTCTTGCTATAATAAGATCAGGCTTGAAGGCTGACAATGTCTTGCCTTCCTGACTGTCAGTCTCAGGCGTTTGCCTCTAGCATCCCTCAAGCATACTCATCCAGACAGGTAGACCTAAGCAGTAAAACTTTATTAGGAACTAAAAAGCAAATTAAAAGAACTAACTGCTCGCAGGCAGGCGAAGTTAGCAATGGAGAGCAAGTGCAGGCTACCTGCTTAAAAACATTAGGAGTAAGATAAACATTGCTAGGCAACAGCGAGATACGCATTTCCCATGAATGAAGACACAACATGCCACAGCTGTGTTAACAGGCACTAATGAAGTATACACAGGAGCTTCCAAGCCCTGGGAACCAAGGACTTGACTTGTGGCCAGAACTTGGCCTGAACTCATGTCAAGAGCCTGTCAGGATTTTGCGTTCAGTGAAGACCCTGACAGTTCTAGGATGTCTGGTTCACTGTGATTCTATTATATTCTAAATGTTACTATTTTGTTCAGAAACCTTCCTATTGTCTATGTCTTTAAATTGACATCTCATCTTTCCTCTAAGGAGGTGATGGCCTCTGTATGGTCCTTCATGCCCCCCTTCTCTTGCTGGAGAGAAGCTGAGATGGATTGAGTGGTCTGAGGGTCTCATAGTGACCTTCGTAACTAGCCGTGCAAGCCCTGCATCCACTGGCAAGTTCTGTTGCCCACCACTGCTCCCAGCAGCACCGGGAAAAACCAAAACCAGTGACGTCACTGATGTCACTATGTCTCTTCTGGATACAACCTGGAAGCGACAAAGGGTAGCTCTAGGAATCATTGGGTACCATAGTGGGTAGAGTTTCTGGCAATTCCGAGAGCTGTCCTTTTCCACTTCTTATCTTGTATGTCCCTGATGTCGCTCACCCATGTCCCCGCCCCAAACCTCTCACCAGTTGCCAAACTCGGCTTGGGAACCCTATTCATAACTGAGTAGGGGTTCATTTCCATGTCTTGATCCAAGTCAGAGCAGTATTACCTGCACCACACTTGACAATTTATATCTCAGTATTTTTGAGGCAGCATTCTTACATATATGCATGGGAAATAAGTTCCACTAAACAGAAAGCTACTTTTGAGTAAATGTGTAAGATTAGGCTGTGATAAGAGTCTGGTGTTCTGTCCTGGTGCATTCAATCAACGTAAGCTTATCTTTTAAAAGTCTGCAACTAAACCCTTTCGTCCTTTATTCACCACTTTCAAAGTAGAAGTGGCACTCCTTTTATTATCCTGGTAGATCTTGGCACTTATTCAGAGAGGATAAGCTCAAAGTATATCATTTGTGGCTGCAAATTCAGGCTAGTTTATGCGGTGTTTCAATATTGTATTTTACTCTGTGACAATCCTTTCACCGAAACTGCTTTCTAGCCAGTTTCTAGGATAATATTACCTTTGATATGAATTGCTGATAGTTCTAATAATGTTTTGCAAACAAACAAAAAATAACCCTCTCATAAGGCCAACAAATCATCTCTTACATAGAACTCCCTGAGGAAAGCAGAAAAGTATTGTCCCCTTTCAGATATCTTCAAATAAGAAATTATTTAGTATCTCTGGTTAAAGAGAGTAAATTAATTCCTAGAGCCCTAAACGAATTTGAACAATTATTGATTTCAAGCAAAATTTCTGTGAGTACAATTTATGCTATTTTATTACAAAAAATAGGTCAAATAAACCACCTGTACAACAGTAAAGGAGTAATAAATTGGGATATGAACTAGATGAAAAGAAATGGGCATTTATTCTCACAAAGGGTTCTAATTTTACTATAAGCCTTATACTTAAGGAAAACTTATTTAAAATGATACATATGTGGCATCTTTCTCCCAACAGAATACAAAAAATGCTGAACCTTGACAAAGATGCTAGTAATTGTTGGTATTGTAACCTTGCCAAAGCCAATTTTCTACACATGTGGCGGGGTTGTAGAAGAGCTAAGACAAACTGGAAGAAAGTGATCCAAATAATAGCTAACAGTCTCGAAATAAATATTCTGGCAAATCCTGAGACCATTTTACTAAATTATATACCAGATATACAAAAGGATTTACAAGACATATTCCTTCATATGTTAACAACAGCTAGAATTAACTTTGCGAGATATTGGAAAGGAAACAAATTCCCAGATATAAACTATTGGATAGATAAGGTTAAACAAACGTATCTATTAATTAGGCTGATTTATTTTAAAAATGATAAAGATGTGGAAGATCTAGATGCTGTCTGGATCCCAATAATCTCCAGAATGGAAAAAAAAACTTCCAAAAATCTAGAACATGGAGAGGAGGACGATTAATGTTTTTGCTGCTTTTAATATGCATAGCTGAGTTTGTTACCTTTTATTATTATTATTAATTTTATCTGTAACAGTATATACTTTTGATTGATACTTTGTTTCTTTTTCTTTTCCCCAATTTTATGCATGTATATAATTTTTATGTATGTAATAAAGTTTTTAAATTAAAAAAAATAACCCTTTAATCTACTGCCAAGATACTAACATCTGGGAAATGCTTTGTAATGTAAGGAGATGGTTGCTTTTAAAATTATGTAATTTATTACTGTGAAAAGCATCCCAATCATGTAAACTGTGTTTTTGTGAGTTCCCACTAGAGGATGCTCAATAACTGTTCTTTCACAAATCATTCTCTGGTTAGACTAGATTTCAGTTTAATTGCCTGGCTCTGTTACTCCTGTCTCTATTGTGAATTGCAGGGCTTCTTTTAAAACAGGAACAACTTCATGTAGTGTCACTTTGCTAGATCTTTTGTATATATTTAAATTTTGCAAAAGAATAAGCGTGCATATTTAGAAAGCAAACCAATTGATCCTTAACATATTAAATGTTAAGGGTATAAGCAGTTGTGTAAATTTTAATGAAACTGAGTACTTGGGCAAAGGCTTTTGTTCTGCTATTCCTGTAAATGGCAGCATGTAATATGGTGCGTCTCTGGGCGTGTGTTGTAGCTTGGGAATCCATATACTTAGAAGCAAGAAGCTGCTATGTGTGCATACATTTTAAAAATGCTTTTAAGTAAGTAGACTGTTAATAAGGAAATTGAGCAATGGCTTTAAATTCTTGGAATTGGATAACTAGTCTGGAATCATAGAGTTGGAAGGGATCTCCAGGGTCATCTAGTCCAACCCACTGCACAATGCAGGAAATTCACAATTACCTCTCCCCCACATCCCCCATTGGCCCCTGCTCCATGCCCAAAAGATGGCAAAAAAATATCCAGGATCCCTGGCCTAACTGGCCTGGAGGAAAATTGCTTCCTGACCCCAAAGTGGCAATCAGCATTTCCTTGGACATGTAAGAGAGCTAAGCACTGACACAACCCTTCCTGCCCTCCCTCTCATGATATGCCTAAATTCACAGCATTGCTATCAGAAGAGAGAGTTTGCGTCTGTGTATTTGTATAATATTTAGCGGTGAACACGGTATCATATATTTTGGCCTTTAAATATTAGTTTACGTTAATAGTAAACTGTTAACTGGATATTGCAAGCACATTTTTAGAGACAAACTGTTTCTAAAGCTCCTTCCTGTGGCAGTTCCTCAAATAATGATAATCTTCCATATGGCCAATTGTTCATATTGAATGGCTATAGGTGTTCAACAAAAGCTTCACACATGCTGTAAGAACAGGTAGGCCTCTGTTGTTGAGGCAAGTAGGGAGGGCGGAACCCTAGACTTTTGCTAGGCAGAAAACTGAGGGCTGGGACACTGAGAAGAACCCAGAGTGGGAAACTGAAGGGATGGGAGCCTAGACATTAGCGGACGTACCAATACACCAGCATAGTGTAGTGGTTAACAGTGGCGGACTCTAATCTGGAGAACCGAGTTTGATTCCCTGCTCCCCCCGTTTTATCGGTTGGCCCTCTCTTTAACCACTGTGAATAGATGGGGATAACCGCAGTAGTTAGTAGCTGAGAATCATCATGCTATTTGGCCTATTCTGATACCAATATTTTGTTACAGTCCAGTTGGAAGCAAATTTTAAGGAAATGGAGGACCATTTACTGAATCTTGAGGATCTCTGTGGACAGTCTGAATTGGAAAGATACAAGCATATACAGGCACTTCAGCTGGAAAACTACAAGAAGACTAAACGGTAATTCTGAGTGTATTGCTCTCTTAACATTTTATATTTGATTTAACTGACTACTAAGCCTTAAGTTTTATATGTAAGCAAAGGCTGATGTTAATTTCTCACTCTGTGACAGGAGTTGTGCCTTCTTGCAAATTTGCACATCTTTCAAGAAAAGGGATTAGTCTTTTTCCTGTTATAACTCATTCTGGCCCCCACTGGTGAAGGGATTTAAAGATCCATTCTGTGGCAATCCAGCTTCTTACACCTATCACGGTAAAATGGAGAAGCTGGATGTAGGTCAGGAAGAGCTGAAAAAGTCAGTGAAAGCAGGATTGGAGTCCAGTAGCAGTGAAAATGAGAACAGGCTCAGGAGGTCTTTATCTTAATGCTGCAGTTCAGTTTAGTATGGTGATAGCATATACAGCTTGTTTGGCAATAGGTTTAAATCTAAATAAACCTTAGTGTATATTCATTACTAGCAATAGGGCTAGAATCTCCTCCAAACTATTGCAATAAAACTCCTAAGCTGATCTGAATTCTGATTGAACCATACGCTTATTTTCATACCATTTCCTATATTGTACTAAAAGAAGCTGCTTCTTTTTATGTTCCTTACAGTGTGGTCCTTTGCAGTTCCTTCAGTCAAAGTCCGTTGATTTCAGGGGTCTTAGACAGGAGTCACTTTGTGTAGATTGCACTGTTAGACATTCAGCCTTTGAAGAATGGCAACTTCTGGATTTGTCATATTAGTCATTTTCTGTCAACATTGCTCTGATTCATAGTAAAGAGCCCTGCATAATTATGGCAGGCTTGATTTGTTTGGCACAGATGAGAAAATAAATACTGCTAACAACAGTTGGGTCCAGCTATTTCTGGATGAGCTAAGTGATAAATTTGTTCATCAAGTTGTCAGTCAGCCCTCAGGAGAAATTACAGTGTTTGGTTTACTGCTGGCGTCTAAAGAGAATGCGATAAATGGCTATGAGGGATAAACTTGGATCAAGTAGTAATGAGGTAGTTCAGTTTGACTTAATTGGAAAGTCAGTGGGAAGTACAATTGAAGCTAAGTTATTTGGTTTTTTAAAGGCATCTTTTAAAGACGCTTTGGAGACTAATTAGTGAGGTCAGTTAAATTTCAGAGCTTACACCATTGAAGTGGGCTGGCATTTCATGCACAAAGGTTGCAATATTCACACCAAGCGAGATGGCAAAACTGGACAGGAAAAGCCTCTAAGGTTCAGCTGGATAAATAAAACCCCAGGATTTCATGGCAAAAAAACTCGCCTCTAGAAGAATAGCAAAGGGCTTTTGTTGGCAAGGGCTGTCTGTTCACCAATAAATCTCCATTGTTAGGAGGCAGTGGTCATTCTCAGGCTGGTATATAATACTAGCCGAAAGAAACAGAAATCTAAGTTACAGCAACATGAAGTATATTTTCAGAGTACTTACTGACCATAAACTTCTGCAAAGCCAAAGAAAGGGAACTTGTGTTGCTCTTAGACCCTTTCCTCAGATTCTAGAGTGTTATTTTTCTTGTGGCATAAACACCAGAGGGGCGAGCTATATTGCAGAGAAAACAAAAAGCTAACTGATTTATCACAACTTAAATCTTTGTGAGCTAGAGTTCATTTCATCAGATGTAGAAAATGGCTCCTTAGTCAGCAGATATATAGGAATACATGGATATAGAAGGGAAATAATTGAACAGTGGTGTTAAAAGGCCATGAAATGCGAAATGCACAGTGTGGCACACCTGCGTAAGACTGAAAAGAACTCTAGGTTTCATTACAGTGCTTTCACAATAGCTTTTATTTTCATCTACATTTGCTTATCAAAAAGCCTTCTTTTAAAACATTTATTTCTTAAATCTTTCCCTTTTTACTTTAATTCTCATCTCAGCCTCCCGCCATATATGTGTAAAAGGCATTCCATTTTTCCTGAAATTCAAATGTTGGTCTGTTGTGTGTATAGGATGTTAGACTTGCCATGTTGCAATGTTCTGCCAATTTGTTTTTCCATTCTTCCAGAGTTGGGCATTTATCTGCTTTCCACTTTGCTGCAAATATTCTTGCCGCTGGTAGAATATATTTAAATCATTATACATTTTTGGCATATTGCTTGGTAATATATTTAATAACATACTTTAAGGGTCCATCACAAGCTTAATTTTAAAAAACTTTTGCATTTAACCATCCAGTATTTTCTTGCATGTCATGAGAACATAAGAAAGGCCATGCTGGATCAGGCCAGGATCCATCAAGTCCAGCAGTCTGTTCACACAGTGGCCAACCAGGTGCCTCTAGGAAGCCCACAAACAAGACGACTGCAGCAGCATTATCCTGCCTGTGTTCCAAAGCACCTAATATAATAGTCATGCTCCTGTGATCCTGGAGAGAATAGGCTTGCATCATGACTAGTATCTATTTTTACTAGTAGCCATGAATAGCCCTCTCCTCCATGAACATGTTCACTCCCCTCTTAAAGCCTTCCAAGTTGGCAGCCATCACCACATCCTGGGGCAGGGAATTCCACAACTTAACTATGCGTTGTGTGAAGAAATACTTCCTTTTATCTATTTTGAATCTCTTACCCTCCAGCTTCAGATGACCTTGCATTCTAGTATTATGAGAGAGGGAGAAAAGCTTCTTCCTGTCCATTCTCTCCATACCATGCATAATTTTATAGACCTCTATCATGTCTCCCCTTAACCGCCTTCTTTCCAAGCTAAACAGCCTTAAGCGTTTTAACCGCTCCTCATAGGGCAGTTGCTCTAGTCCCCTGATCATTTTGGTTGCTGTTTTCTGCACCTTCTCAAGCTCTGCAATATCCTTTTTTAGGTGTGGTGACCAGAAATGTACACAGTATTCCAAGTGTGGTCTCACCGTAGATTTGTACAAGGGCAGCCGCACACTGGGTTGACATCTTCATTGAGCGATCCGCTACCATCCCAAGATCCCTTTCTTGATCTGACGCTGCCAGCCCAGATCCTATCAGTGTATATGTGAAGTTGGGATTTTTTGCCCACTTTACACTTGCTCACATTGAATCTCATTTGCCATTTCAATGCCCATTCCTCCAGTCTGAAGAGATCCTTTTGGAGCTCTTCACAGTCTGATTTTGTTTTAACCACCCTAAATAATTTGCTTTCATCTGCAAACTTGGCCACCTCGCTGTTCACCCCCAGCTCATTGATGAACAGGTTGAAAAGCACCGGTCCCAACACAGATCCCTGAGGCACCCCACTGCTCACATCCCACCATTGTGAGAACTGACCATTGATTCTTACTCTCTGCTTCCTATTTTTCAGCCAGCTCTCCATCCATAAGAGGACTTGTCCTCTTATCCCATGACTATGAAGTTTGCTTAGCAGTCTTTGGCGGGGGACTTTGTCAAAAGGCTTTTGGAAATCCAAATACACAATATCCACAGGCTCATTCCTGTCCACATGCTTATTGACACTTTCAAAAAACTCAAAAATGTTAGTGAGACAGGACCTATCTTTACAGAAGCCATGTTGGGTTTTGCTCCTCAGGGCTTGCCGTTCTATATGCTTGACAATTCTATCTTTAATAATGGTTTCCATTAATTTACCTGGAACAGACGTTAAGCTTACTGGCCTGTAATTTCCTGGGTCTCTCCTGGAACCTTTTTTATGAATGAGTGTTATATTGGCCATTCTCTGGTACAGAGGCTGATCTAAGGGACATGTTACATATCTTCGTTAGGAGTTCAGCAATTTCCCATTTGAGTTCTTGAAGAACTCTAGATTGAATACCGTTGGGTCCCTGTGACTTGTTAGTTTGCAGTTTGTCTAGACGTTCTAGAACTTCCTGCCTTGTTACCACTATTTGCCCCAGTTCCTCATTCTCCCCTCCCCAAAACCTCTGTTCAGGAGAAGGTATCTCCCCTATATCTTCAACAGTGAAGACAGATGAGAAGAATTCATTTAGTTTCTCAATAATCGCTTTATCCTCCCTTAATGTTCCTTTACTCCCATTTCATCCAATGGTCCAACTGCTTCCCTAGCTGGTTTCCTACTCCTAATGTACTTAAATAATTTTTTATTGTTGGTCTTGATGTGTTTAGCGATATGTCCCTCAAAATCTTTTATTGCATCTCTAATTGTTTGCTTGCATTTCCTTTGTGCAAGTTTGTGTTTGCTTTTGTTTGCCTCTTTTGGGCAATCCCATGTGATAGAAAGATGCATCCATATTTTGGCATTTCCAACAATTCCCACTATATTTGCTATTGGTTTTTGCTATATATTTGGGTAAAATATACCATCTATAAAACATTTTATACCAATTCTCTCTTAGTATTTGATATTCTGTAAACAATTTCTTCAGTCCACAAACCTTCCCATTGCTTCATATATGTTTTCTTCAAAGTTTTGCATTCATTTATCATACAGTCTTTTACCTGCTCTGTTTCGGTATCATATTGCAATAGAATTTTATAAATTTACCTAACAAATGTCCTGTATGTGGCTATTAATTGTTCAAGTCTTTTTTCCTTCTTCGTTGGCATCTCTCTGCAGCTATATGTTCCTTTAATCTTGTCACCATTTGACAGTATAGGAGCCATTGGATATTCTTTCTTTCCTTTAATTTTTTAATTTTTAATTTTTCCTTGATTATCTATCATGTTCTGATAGGTTATAAGATCAGTTATCCTTCTTATGCTTCTTTCACAGTAAGCATCAACTGGAAATATTTATAGTGATATCGGAGGACTTATTTTACTTCTGCACTGATACCATATTCTTAGTGGGCTGTCTCTCAAAATATGTTTCCTGTCTTGGATTTAAATTATTCTTAATTGTCCCTAATCCATAGATAATTATGCATACCTTCTTTTGAGTCTGTTGTTTCCAATTTTACTGTCCTTCGATTGGGCTCAATAATCCAGTCCGTCAACCAAACTAGCGCGGCTGCTTGACAGTACTGCTAAACCTAGGGTAGAAATTTATGTAATATGTTTTATATATAGATATCAAATTTACTAATTGTACCTATATGTTGTAATAATAAATAAACAATAAATTATAAAAACTAAAAAGAACACAAGGTGAGCACAGTGGCCAGTCTCAACATCTGAAATTGATGATGATGCCATCTCCTTAGTTAGGTTTAGCTAATTAAAGACTGATAGAGGGAGAGAAAGTGCTAATGACTTCCCATATAGTAGTCTTTATCCTTAAAGATTTAGCTTCCCTTGAGAATTGCAGGTTACATTTTTTAATGAGTGGTTCCAAGTTCCATGAACCGACTCACTTTCCCCTGCAACCACAGAAGAGCTGTACTTTAAAGGACCGCAGGGGCCCAGTTGGGCTTGGGATCAAGGCGTGGGGGAAGGAAGGTCTCCTACCTCCTCCTGCCCACACATGCCATTTTCCCAAGCTGCAAGCCCTGTAAAAAGATATTTGCCCCATTTTGCAGCCTCATGTGCATGGAAAATGTCTCCTGTAGTTTGGCTCTAAGTGTACTAAAATGCACCCAGCCATAGTTCACAAATTTTTGTCCGATTTCCATTCAGTCATATGTTTTCTTCTCCTTCTCAGCTCGAGTAAAATGATTGATAATTTGCCTGAGAGACTATGCATATTTATTGAAAAGAACAGCTTGCATTTATGCAGTATTCTTTAAAGACTTCCCTGAAAACATTTTAAATAAGTGTCTATTCAAATATGTGTTCTCCAGGATACAGTGTGTAACACAGTACCTCCAATTTTTGAATCACCAATGAAAGTTTCAAGATAGCTTTGGATAATTTGAAAATTTTGGGCTTCTTTTTTTTTTTACAAGCGTCTCTCCATATCTTGTAGTAGCTTCAGCTTCCAAACATTTCTGAAGTCGAGAATTCCCTTGAAGGTGGGAGCTGTTGCTCAAACAGCTGGAGTTCGCTTACTTTAATTCTAAATCAATAACTTGATTTATCACAGTAAATTGAGGATCAGTTACCCGTTTTAAAATTCAGCTTGAAACTTAAGTGTTCATACATGGTCTTGTTTGCATAAAGCTGGTTTGTTTGATATGTTGTAGTTCCATGATTAAAGGTATAGAAGTAACTGTGCTCTCCTGCTGAAGGTAGGAGGTGGATCCTGTGGAGGTCAGGAGGAGCAGCAACTTTTGCTGTTTATCCCCTCATCCTTTCTCCCTCTGAGGAAAGGTCATCTTGATTGGGTGATTCTCGCAGCTTGCCCGGGGAGGCAGGAAGTAACTTCATTTCCTGTCCCTTTTGGTGGGAATCTCCCTTTACTCTTCAGTTTCTCTTCCTGCCTAACCGGGGAAGGCTGGTTGGAGAGTGTTCTCCAACACACATAGAGTAGGCTAGTGGTTTTTTCCTCATTTTTTTTATCCCCTCTCTTATTATTCTTCACTACCTTCTACCTATTCTTGGGAACCCCGTTCTTTGTTGTTATTTCTCCTCTTTTCATCTTTTCCCTTCCACCCGATTTCCCCACACACACACACGATTGGGAGCGGGAAGGTAAGCCTTAATACGGACGACAGAGAGGACGTGCGGGCCGACAATCTCCTGTCTGAGGGAGACTCGGATGATGGTGGGCTTACCTTCGCATTTGAAAATCAGCTCCAGTCAGCTGCAGGAGGTCGCAGATGCACTCCCTCGCAAGCAGGCCATCGCAGCAGGGAAAGCGCATGAAAGAGGAGTCGGCCAGACGCGCCTCAGGTTTTTGGCGCACAAATGCAGCTGTCAGCCGACTCGCTTGCCAGCACCTCCCATTCGGCCCCTGGTGGCAACGAGGGAGTTATTCTGAGCTCGGACTCATGTGGAATGTCCCTGGCAGCGAGTGGTAACATACCCACACCTTCCCTAGGGAATGTGGCTGGGGATAGGGTGGTAACCCACTCGGAAATATTTGATGTTGAGGGCAGAGAGACACTGTCCTTCAGTGTTACTCCTCTGAAGATGCCTGCCACAGCTGTTGGTGAAACGTCAGGAAAGAAAATACCAAGACCACGGTTACACAGCCCGGATAACCTACAAGAACCAACTTAACATTCTGTTCAGTATAGATTCCTACCCCCCAGATGGGATGAGTCAATCAAACAACACAATTGTGACTCAAGATTGTGACTCTTCTCACAAACTGATCTGGGATCAGTAACTGCACCTGTCTCTGAAGACTCCGTGCTGTGTTGGCATGGTTACCTGGCTTAGGACTGTTTACGTTAGAAAAAAGTCAGGTAAGGAGAGACATGATAGAGGTCTGTAAAATTATGCATGGTGTGGAGAGAGTGGACAGGGAGAAGGTTTTCTCCCTCATAATACTAGAATGCGGGGTCATAGGGTGAGAGATTCAAAACAGAAATACTTGTATGAAGTATTTCTTCATACAATGCATAGGTAAATTGTGGAACTCCCTGCCCCAGGATGTGTGATGGCTGCCATCTTGGAAGGCTTTAAGAGGGGAGTGGACATGTTCATGGAGGAGAGGGCTATCCATGGCTCCTAGTCAAAATTAATACTAGTCATGATGCATGCCTATTCTCTCCAGTATTGGAGGAGCATGCCTACAATATAAGGTGCTATGAAACACAGGAAGGACAATGCTGCTGCAGTCATCTTGTTTGTGGGCTTCCTAGAGGCACCTGGTTGGTCACTGTGAGACTAGACTGCTGGACTTGATAGGCTTTGGTCTGATCTAGCATAGCTTTTCTTATGTTCTTCTCATGGCTAACCTTAGATGAGTGAGTGCCCAAGATAGGCCTTAATGTCTGGCTCACTTCGCTTCAGTTGGCTTCCACTGCCCAATTTTACTTATCCTGTTGTGGAAGCAATTGTGCATAACCACTTCCCAAAGGAGAACTAATATAACCTTTGATCGCCTATATATACAACAATATAAGTTGAATTAGAGGGCATTTATTGATTTTGCTCCAAATAAGCTATTGTTCAAACACTACGGAAGCAAGTGTTTTTAGTAACATATTTACAAAATATTGCCATATCTTACAATCCTTTCCCTGTTTGCCTTCAAAATGCTTGACACAGCTAGAATCTGTTAACTGTCCTTTTGCTTTGTTCTTTTACAGAAGAGAACTTGAGATCTTCAAAGGTAAGTTCAGTTTTGAAGAACATCTAATAAAATCTTTTTTTGAAGGAATTACGCTTAACTATGTATGATGACTTTTTCACTTTTGGTGTAATGTTTGTTTCAGCATCAAACCCAATGCCTCTGGACACTCCAGTTTTATGAATTGAATTTAGTTGTCATTGTGGAGACAGAGCTCTTGTCCTGCTTCATTAGCTATGTATTTTTATTCATTCGAAGAGCACTGTACCGTTGTGCTGCTGTTCCTAATTGGAAAGGCAATTTTACGAGCTTGAATCTTTCTTTACTCTTGACTAAGCAGAGAAGGAAGAATTTTTTTTTTCATATTTGTTGTCCACCCTTCCCACCCAGCAAGCTGGCTCAGGGTGGATGACATCATTTAAAAAACTTTACAAACATATAATAATAACAATAAAACTATCAATAAAATCAAACCTTAAAACAATAATCAGAGATGGCGTATAAATCCTGCTCTACTGCAAGAGCCCACATAGGCAGCTGCCCCTCAACCAAACCATTTCAAATACTTGAAGGGGGAGGGATGGGGAGGCTTGTACAGATGGTATTTGTGGATGCCCTCAATGTTAGACCTGGTGGAAAAGCTCTGTCTTACAAGCCCTGCAGAACTCCCTTAGGTCCCGCAGGGCCCTGATGTTCCTTGGCAGAGCATTCCACCAGAGCCAGGGCCAAAAAGGCCCTGGCTTTTGTCGAGGTCAGCTGCACACGCTTAGGGCCAGGGACCATCAGCAAGTTCTCATCGGACGATCTTAATGTCCTTTGGGGGGTATACCAGGAGAGGCGGTCCTGCAGATACGAGGGTCTCAGACCGTTTAAGGCTTTAAAGGTCAAAACCAGCACCTTGAACCTGATCTGATACTCCAGTTGGGGCCAGTTCCGTTAGAGGAATACACAAACTTCCGTAATTCACCGTAATGACCTGGTATGCAAACATGGCTATTAAGCAAGCTATGCCATATAGTACTCTTACCATGTACAGACACCGTGCTTATGGTGGAGATGATTGATCTCAGTGTTGTAATCTGTGTGTTGTTGCATTGGGTCTTGGGCATGCACAAGATATGACTGAGAATGTTAACGTATCTTCTGTAACATAAATTGTTATCACTTCCAAAAGGAATATTTTGTTGTGTTATCCTATGTGTCAACTTCAACAGATAACAAGTGGCACAGATTATATAAAGTGTCACTTTCTTTCAACTCAGTATTGAAAATATCTTGTTTGCTGTGGCTGATGATACTGGTAACTGGTCAAAGAGAAGGTAAATCTAACTCGGTGCCACTGAGTAACGAACTTTGTATGTATAAAATGATCACTATTAACAACTAAAACAATAGACCTATGTGTTGGGTATCTTTTAAGTGGAAGATCCTATATTATAATAGGTTGTCTTCTGCTATGTGAAGTCTGTAGTAATCATATGTTCAGGTTGTGGTTGTGCTTGTTATCTTAAGTATTTGGGCATGTCTCTGTACAAGTTTTAACTGAGAGCAAAAAATGGATATTTTTAGACTTCTTTTTTCATATGACAGAACTTTCTTTTTCTTGTTAAGCAGTTACTGCAGTTCTTAAACTAACCTGGACTTGCATCAAATGTCAATAATTTCCTAATTTTGTAACCAAATGAGAACTTGTGTCAACTGTAAGATACACCAGGTTCTGTTCCTCTAGTTGAATGGGCAAAAGAAATTATACTATATGTTCATTGTGGCTTGCATGCAGTGGAAAGTTCTGGGGACGAAAGGGATTTCCATCCACTGGAGCATGACTTCCTTTTCTGTCCCTTTGTGGTACAGCCCATAATGCCCCTGGACTGCTGCTCCTGGGGCATAAGAGCCCTCCAAGAAAGGGAGAATTGAAGGTCTGCAGAGAGTGGGGAACTGGCAAAAATCACCCTCCCTTCTGTCTGTGGAAATCTTTTGTGGAGTCCAACACAGTGACTAAAGAGTCAAGGTTTACTGCATGAAAACCCATTTCAACCTTCAACATAAGTGTCAGAAATATTATGTTTTCCATAATGATGTAGAGATGAGAACTGATTTTGTAAATTGGCTCAAAAATAGTAGTGTGATGTTGAATAGTTTGGACCAGTAGGTTTAGTCCGCAGACACATTCTGTAGAAGCTCGGATTTAACATACATGTTTTCATTTGGGAAGAAAGAAACAAAATAAGGACTTCTAAACAGATAGGCAAGTGAGAAATAATACAAATAATTATATAAACCAAAATATTTGTACCCACTTTAGCAATATTTCTTTACATTACAGTTGCATTGTGGGATCCGGTATTGGGGCAGTTTTGTAGCTTTGTCCATACTGCACAGATAGTGTGAGGTCTGTTTGTGTGGCCACAGACAGCATTAGGCTGTGCCCTTATTACCACATACAGATTCAATCTGCATTGAAAAAGGTAGCCTGTGAACATCTAATTTGCTTGTTTACATGTCCAGCTGTAACCTTCCTTACAACACTTGCTGATACTTGAAAGATTATTTGTCCATTTAATTACCCAGTTTTAAAAATCTGACAAAAGCCCTGATCTGGATGGCCCAGGCTAGCCTGATCTCGTCAGATCTCAGAAGATAAGCAGGGTCAGCCCTGGTTAGTATTTGGATGGGAGACCACCAAGGAAGTCCAGGGTTGCTGTGCAAAGGAAGGCACTGGCAAAACCACCTCTGTTAGTCTCTTGCCATGAAAACCCCAAAAGGGGTTGCCATAAGTCGGCTGCGACTTGACGGCACTTTACACACACACAAAAAAACTGACTGGTCAGAATTTAATGGTTCAAATCAACAAATAGCTCTTAGTGCAACACATTGCTACCATTTCCTACAGAAAATAAAATAGAAAGCTTCTAACTGCCACAAGAATTCCAAAGCGCATCTTGGCCCTTGAGAAAGGGTGGGATTATATTGATTATACTGGTTTAAGAGCCACTAATAGCTGTCGGGTGTCTCTCAGGATAATAGTACCTTCCTCAAATGTCACAGCCGGCATGCAGAAGTACAACTGCACACTGGATGAAAAATTACCATGAATGTAGTAGTATTGTTTCTGCTACTTTGGCTGGGGATGTTTTTCTTAAGTTCTACTAGAACCTTCCTTTTCTGTATTTGGTCATACTTAGGACAAGAAGTTAAAATATGAGAGGATTAATCTGTTCAATATTTCTGAGTCTGACTGGAAGAAGTTCCATCAAACAGCTCTTGGGGCTGCTACCCTGAAAATTTTTACAGGGAAAATTGTTTGCATTTATTGTTTCAACAACAACAACAACACCTTTATTGGCATATGTTCACAATAAGTGCAAAGACTAGAGAGCACAAAAACTAGGACTAAACAAAATCAGGATTTAAATTCTCAAAGCCTCATAACCTGTTGCAAAAATTTTACTACCCTGCCTGTTGTGGCAAGATTTTGACTGGAAAGGAGGAGCTGAACCTTACACTTATCTGAAGCTCCATTCCATTTAACTAGGAGTGAGTTGGGGAATTTGGACCGAATGTCAGCATAAAAAGGGCAATACAGGAAAACATTTTGTAGTGATTGTACACATTTTAGTCTACAAGGGCAGAGTCTGTTTATGTATGGGATTTTCTGAAACCTCCAAGTTTACACAGCTGAAAGTAGAACTTTAAACCTTGCAAGCACAAACGCTCTGTGTTGCTGTGGGTTTGTCAGGTGATAGAAATCGAACGCTGGGCCAGCCTGGGGTGGTGAAATCCCCAGATATAAAGGGGAACAAGTTTTCCTAGCTGCATAATTAAGTTCTTGGAGTTCTATATCTAAGATTCGGCATTTTATGATTTTATATGCAGATGCTTCAGAAGCCAGTGCAAGCGAGGGTAAAGAGATTCCTAAAGTTTTGATCTTTTGCTCAAAATGGCCTAACCATTTGGAAGACTGATATTGAGTGGGCATTAAATAGGTAAGACTAGTAGAATCAGGGCTAAAAAGTAAATGCAGCCAGAATTTGATTGTTATCAGCCATGCTGTGGTTTCCAGCAGCGTTTGATTGGTTTCTATACAGATTGCAGCATATGGTACACAGTTTGGGATTCCAAGAATCCCACATAAAAAGGAGGATTGAAGACTTTCAACTACTTGATTGAAAGCATTGATCCATGTCAGGATGCCATAAAACAGTTAGGAACACGATTTAGCATTAAAAACTTTGAGCGCTGCGGGCACATAATTGGCTACCCCTTGTATAAAAAAAGTGAGCCACAGCCCAAGTGCTATTTTTTGCTAGGTTTATTAGATGTTTGCGATGTGTGACCCAATTTGCATTGTATTGAAAACATAATCCCAAATACTTGAACTGCCTAACCTGCTCTGTTATTCCTGTTGATGTTCCATTTTAAGGGTTTCTACATTTTTGAAAAGACCATTCCTTTGGACTTCTCATAGTTCAGTGAGAGCCTGTTAGACTCACAATATGTTAAGCACTGATGGAGTAGATGTTTCAGATCAATTCGAGAACAAGACAAAATGATAGCATTGTCTACATACAGGAGGAGTGGAATGTGTAATGGGCCAATTTTAGGGCAGTGGCCATCTATACCAGACAGTG